>NC_045732.1:10322053-10646987 GCF_009834535.1 Camelus ferus
AAGGATGGTCATGTCTGTGCCCTGCCCTCAGAGAGCTCGCAGTCTGTTGCAGGGGAGACACACTGTGAAGCGTCACTATTTGTAGAGTCAGTATTTGCGGGTTACCTCACTTGCTTACGTGTATCTGTAGCCCCCAGACCAACACTTGCCCTGTACCTGTCATCATCCGTGGACAAGCACGTGGCGAAAATTCTTAGTGGAGCAGCTCCCGTGGTCCCCCTGAAGTCAGAGCTCTGCCTGACTTTCTCAGCTCGCCTACTCCCAACAGGTGTCCTTAACTGGTCTAAAAAGTTGCTCACATTTTTGTGATTTCGGCTGACGATTTCGCTGCTTAAAATGACTGTGGGCGTGGTCTGAAGTCCCAGGGTGGTGTTCCTCCTTGCGGGAAGACGGTGGTGAGTCTCATGGGGAAAGCACGAGTCAGATAAGCTTCGTTCGGGGATGAGCTAGAGGGCTGGTGGGCGTGCGCTCAGTGTTAGTGTGTCAGCAATATCGCTCCAGTACGGGTCTTCCTGCGGAAATGTGTGAAACGAGGTTACACACTGATCCAGGGATGCAGTGTTGGGCCTGGAGCTTGCAGGCATCTGACCGGTGATTCCTCCAGGAGCAATGGTCCAGTGTACCCTAATTCACTGAGTGTGGTGCTTTATAGAACAGTGACACCAGAGGGGAGGAGGGTTGGCTCTGTGTATGCATGCAGCCACGTTACTGGGCTACAGGAGACATACACGGGTGTCACGGGGACAGAATAGCCTCACCCAGAAAAGGGAGGGCGCTGTGAAGCCCAGCCTAACTGTACCTCAGAGCCATAAAACCCAGCCCTAGAAGGCCATCTGCTGTCTTGGTGACCACGCCTACCTGTAGCTTGATTCTCCCACCAGCTGACGAGTCCCTGGAGTAGTGACCGTTATCTAGATAATTTTGGTCCGCTGACAGCTAAACTATAGAAAGGAGATTGAAAATATTCTCCTGGATACTGTAATACCAAAGATTTCACATAGATGGAGACTTGTTTTGTAGAAAAGGCCCTTCAAAAGATACTGCAAATGCCAAATGTGACCAAAGTGAGATTAGTGTTGTGTTTTAAATATTAATGCAAAGAGCCAAATAAAATCTTGGCTCATAGAAACTTGTTTCCTTTTTCCCAGTGTTCCCTTTGTACGATAAATTACCTGGCCAAGAGCCAGAGTGATGTTTTGAAAATATAAACTGAGGCGGTAGAGACAGATGAACAGGTGGAGCACAAAAGAGTTTTAGGGCCGTGCAGGGATTCTGGATGACACTCTAACGCTGGATACATGTCATGATACCTTTGTCCAAACCCACAGACTGTTCAGCACAAAGCGTGAGCCCTAATGTTAAGTGTGGACTGTGGGTGACCATGATGTGTCAGCACAGGGTCTTCACTTGTAACAAATGTATAATCTGGTGGGGGATGTTGATACGGGAGTGAGGGTATGTGCATGGTGGGTATATGGGAACCCTCTGTCCCTTCCTCTCAGTGTTGCTGTGAGTCTAAAACTGCTATCTAAATACCTAAATAATTTAAAGTCAAGTCTAATACATGTTACATATATGCATATATACACATACTAGGTCAAGCTGCTCTCTTGTTTCTAAATCTTGCATTATCCTTAAAGGAAGGTCTACATTCCTTCACATAACCTGGCCCAAAGCTGATCAGATCTCATCTCCTGTCACTATCCTTCTATTATTAGCAGATACAGGTACAGGTACTCTGAGATGCGAAGCTTAAATAGCTATTTTTTAAAAGAATATAAAACGACAAAATCTGAAGTTCAGTGCAGGGTCTTAGAATAGAAGGAGCCTTCCAAAGACTCATTAGTTTTATGGTAAATTCAGTATCAGTCATTAATCCACTGCCAAACTGGCGTTCTTTTAAAATGTTCATTGAAGAGGCCAAACCCATTCCCAGCTCAAAGTGCTCATGTTAGCTCCAAGTTGGATCCTTCTCATCATTCAGCCACCGGAAGTGTCAGCTTTTCAGAGATGAGGCCTTGGGTGCCACATCTAACGTATTTCACACACACCCCAACTCCTAGGTCAGTCCATGTGCTGTTGTGTTGTTTCATCTTTTCACGCTCTGGAGTTGCACTGTGTTATGTTACATTATGTTGTGACATTGTTAACCTTACGATGCATAGGTTGGTTTGGAGCAAATACAGATTGAATGAATGAATGAACGAATGAATACAGGAGTAAACTTACCTGTACTTAAAGAGCACTTCATGCAGCGTTATATCCCGGAAATCTAAAGATTGGGTCGTGTTCACCTTAGTAAACATGTTGATGGGGATGGTCACAGTGACAAAGCAATGAGATTCTCTCACTAGTGCACAAAAACAGACTGTCTGAAAAGACAGTCTTTTTAACAGAATTCCTTGGTGAAATCAGAAGTGCTTACTGGTTTCTTAATCTGAGAGTTGACAACACTCATCTCGGCCTCAGCTAGGCACAGAGGCAACAGAAGCCTTCGTAGGCACAGTCAGAACTAAGAGAAGTGTTCTGTCATCCCCAGAATGTTTAAACAACTCATGGAAGTGCTAGCTACTAAAACCTTACGGGAAACTTTGAAAGGATTCAAAGAATTCACTTATGAAAGATACTTGTATAAAAAAGTTTCTATACCCAAATAACACTCAGGAAAAAAGTATGTAAGAAATAGGACATTCATACTTGCAAACAAAATAATTACATTCCCAGGAGTAAACGTAGCAAGTACTATGAATGAAAAATATGAAGGAAGCCATAAAGATACGAAAATTAAAGTGCTTCAGAACTCGGAGGCATAAATTGTCACCGAGATGGCGCAATATTGTGGAAATGTTGATACTCCCTGAATGAATCTCTAAAAATTCAAGTCAACCCCAGCCAGATCCCCTTTGTTGACTTTTAAGTTTCATCTGGAGTGAAAGAAAAGCCAGAAAAATACGGAAGAGAGAAATTATGGGGCGTTGGAACATACGGACCTATAAAATTAAAGCAATAATAAACACATCCTGGAAACAGGCACATGAGAAAAGCAAGGAGATGGTAACAGACAGCTGGGAGCAGTAGCTCATAAAGCTGGCATTCCAGATCTGGCATGAAAAAATGGATTGCTCTAATGGAAACTGGATGCCTCTCACTCCACACAACAAAAGGTGTTATATAGATTTTTTTTAATTACATGTAGTAAACAAACTATAACACCACAGGAAAAAAAATACCCACGGGTGACTTTTGTAACGTTCTATTGAAGAAAATATTCTCATGTTATGATGATTAGAAATGATCTTGTGAAGGAAAACCTTGATATTTATTCTATATGCAAAATACACTGTATAAAAATCCAGAGGACACAATTCCCTGGAAACAAATGGCCATACTTCAGTAAGCAAAAAATTGATGTCCATTATTGACCCCTCAAAATAACCTTCGCAGTCAACAAAACAAAAATGAATGAAGACATGAACAGGCAATTTCCAGAATAAGAGAAAAAAATAGCCAATAAACACATAAAAAAAATCAAACCTCTCTGCTGTCCCACCTGCCGAAAAATAATTTTGCAAGATTTTACTTTTTTTTCAGTTATTTTGGCAAAGATTTAACAATGTAGTAACATCATAGGTTTTTTTGTATATTTTTTTTTATTGAAGCATAGTCAGTTTACAGTGTTGTATCAATTTCTGGTGTGCAGCATAATGCTTCAGTCATGCATATACATATATATTTGTTTTCATATTCTTTTTCATTATTGGTTACTGCAAGATACTGAATATAGTTCCCTGTGCTATACAGTAGAAACTTGTTGTTTATCTGATTGTATATATAGTAGTTACTATCTGCAAATCTCGAACTCCCAACTTGTCTCTTCCCATCAACTTCCCCACTGGTAACCATAAGTTTGTTTTCCGTGTATGTGAATCCTATCCTGTTTTAAGAGCTAAAAAATGGACACCACTGTACAATTTGGTGGTATTAGGAATTTACAAATATACTCAAATTTATGTTTAATCACTGTATGTTCACTTTTAAAGTGTATATACTTCTTGCTAGTGTGATGAACTTCTGATGAGCTAATTTGTGAAAATATTTGGAAAAGTGCACAAAGATCTGGAAACTAGGAATAAATGTACAGATACACAAGTTCGATTATTTATTTTTATATAGCAAGAAGTGAACATCTATTGTTCACAGCCGAGAATTATTAAATGACTTGTCTGACATTTAGCCGGTGGATAGCATCCAGCCCGCAGGGTGACACTGTGGAAGTGAAAGTTGCTGTGAAAAGGTGTCGATAGTGTCTTGTTAGGTACACGTGTAGTAAGATCCAGTGTTTGCAGACATACGCAGCCAGTATGCTCTGTGGCTCTCTCTGAGGGGCAGAATCATGAGGGATTCTTGACGGAGTGTTTAGTTTAAAAATTTTAAAACCTATCTCTATATACAAATCCATTACTTTGAGAACAAGGAAAATAAGTAATAATATGCACTGTTCAAGCCAAAGTACCTAAATCATAAGAAAAGAATCTGTTCCAGAAATATCACTGGGGAGGCAAGATTTGTGTGAGCAAAATAGGCAGCTAATACTTAGAATAAGTGTTTCTTCCCCCCTGAAAATGGAAAGCAACTTTATTTATTCATTATATTTTAATTGATGTTGAGTCGGCTTACAGTGTTGTGTTAATTTCTGGTGTGCAGCATAGTGATTCCGTTATACACATATACACACATATATATTCCTTTTCATATTCTTTTTCATTATAGGCTATTACAGGATATTATTCAATAATATGTTCCCTGTGCCATAGGAGCTTGTTGTTCATCTGTCTTACAGATACTACTTAGTATGTACTGGTCCTGAACTCCCAGTTTATCCCTCTACCCCCCGGTAACCATAAGTTTGTTTTCTATGTCTGTGAGTCTGTTTCCGTTCTGTAAATAAGTTCATTTGTGTCATTTTTTAGATTCCACATATATGTGATAGCGTACGATATTTTTCTTTCTCTGTCTGACTTACTTCACTTAGTATGACAATCTCTAGGTCCATCCATGTCACTGCAAATGGCATTTTTTATTATTTTTTATGTCTGAGTAGGGTTCTATTGTGTGTGTGTGTGTGTGTGTGTGTAGTGTGGAGAAAAGGGAACTCCTACACTGTTGTTGAGAATGTAATTTGGTGCAGCCATTATGGTAAACGGTATGTAGATTACTTAAAAAACTAAAAATAGAGTTACCCTATGATCCAGCAATCCCACACCTGGGCGTTATCTGGAGGAAACTCTAATTTGAAAAGATACATGTTATCCCAATGTTCATAGCAAAACTATTTCCAATAGCAAGACATGGAAGCAACCTAAATATCCATCAACAGGTGGTCGGATATAGAATAAATGTTTTAACTTGAGGACAGAGAGCAAGAAACACAGGCTTTCTAGTTGAAATATAAGAGATGCCTCCTTCATAGACAGAGAGTCAACCTCAGTTTGCTAGCATCTTGCAACTCTATTTCTCCCGATATGTTGAGGTGACTGTGCTGCATACCTGGAGAATAAAATAATAAGTGGCCGCCAACAAATCCTTCTTTTCTGTTCAAGTCAAGAAGAGGAGAAGTTTATACCCGGTAAGCCCAAATTAAGTGCTTTATGGCATAAAGAGGGTGAAATCTTTTTTCCCCTGAATAAATGCTGTTTTATATTCATATTCTTGCCATAAAAACATAATGGCATGGTCTGGGGCAAGTCTTTGAGAATTGTCATAATTTTTCTATCATTTTGGAAACAAATCTCTAAGACTTGGCCTGTAACTTGAAGATTGGGCCATGGTAAGACTCGTAAGGTCTTCCTGGGGCCCAGGGTCAGGTTGACTTTGCAAACTTTCCAATCTGGAAGAAATCGAGCAGGTCTCTCCAAAAGCTGAGGTGTGAATGGTGGAGACAGATGGTGAGTGCACATTTCATTAGGTGTCTGAGTTTCCTAAGCACTGGAGGTTCCGTTTTTCCTGGATTCCCATGAAATTTCATAACACATTTAAATACCTTTGTGTGAGCGTGTGTGTGTGTGAGCTGGACTGATGGAGTTTCCATTCCTCACAATCAAAAGAGTTCCCACCGCATATTTCCATGTGTTTCCAGCACGACAGGAACAGCTCCTCTCTAGGATAGGTGGGAAACAGACATCAGTAAATGACCTGGTCAGAAGGCAAACGATTCACTTGGCCCTGGTCACTTCTATCACATTCTGAGCCTCCAGCACACGGTCGGCAGGAGCAAAGCGTCACCTGCAAGTTGTAACACTGCATCAGAAATGGTGGACACGTGGGAGGTGGGTAAGGATGTATGTTTCATGGTTTGTAACTCAGTCGCACATTTAATCTGCTTCGTGATTGGTAGCGGTTGACAGTGTTTTTGAATGAATGACAGATTCCACCCGAAGTGTTTAGTTCAGGGAAATTCTGCAGCACGTTCAGAACAAGCCGAATGATTGAAAGTCAATGCCGGTAACTCCACGTTGACTTGTTTTATTGTTTTCCTGAAGGATGGTATATGGGAAAGCTTGGAGTGGACAAGCTTTCTGGCACGACAAATCACCCCTCTGAATTGGTTGGTTTGGAGTTTTCTGTTGTTAAAATAAATTGGAAAAATGGAAAGGCTTTTGGATTGTTTTTCCTACTTAACTCAGTTCAGCTTGGATCAATCAACCAGGCCCTGAAGCTGTATTGGATGCTGTTGTAGGCCTCAGACTTCTGTGGGTGGCTCCACGCCTCTGTGCTGTGTCCGGACAGACAGCCGGGACTGTGAAGCTCTGCTTTGCAGGGAAAGCAAGAGGCAGAGTTATGAGCGGTGACTTCTGTAATCACAGAAACATACATTTTCTTGTTTTTCCATGTTGCTTCCCAGTAGCAGAGGAACTACGGGAGGGACCACAGGAATGCCAGATGACATTAAAAAAATTTCTTCGCATAGAAAATATTTCCTCTTGATTCATATTACAGGGTGACAGCAAGTCTTTTTTTTTTTTTTTTTTAGATTCGTGCAAGTTGAAGACAGTAGTAAAGCATTTTGCAAACTGTGTCATGCAGCAGTGAGCGCTCGTTAATGTACTCATGCATTTGAGATTCAAGTATTCATTTCATTGCTTCCATATCTTTTGATGAGACTTATTTTTAAAAACCTACCCCCAACAATACGTATTTCTGATAATACTGCCAGTGTTAGTTTAGAGGGTGGGAAACGGTGGTTAACTAGTAGTTTTGTTTATCTGAGAATAGTTTGGCTGCTGCTTTCTCATCAGGTAGCAGATGTGTATTACTGGATTTCTTTAGTGCTGTGAATTGATGATTACCCATTAGTTAGGACACTAAGCAGACCTTCCTTCTCACTATAACTCTGTGTCTCCATCTGAGAGTTTGAGAACTATATTTTGATAAGTCTTTAAATTTTTTCCAATAATTCTGTAAATTCAAATGATTATGTTCCAGGTAGAGTATAAATATTTTAAAATTAAGCACATTCCCTGCCCCTTACAGTGACATGACCATAAGGGACATGCAAGGTACATTCTGAATTTTATTCTGATCCATGTAATTATACAGAAGGTTTTACAGGTTCGTAGGAAAAGGGCAAGCCCAGCGGGGAAAAAAAGCAAGAAATGTAATAGACCGTTTCAGAATTATAAATTGCATATGAAATGCTCACTGAAGAAATGCTTAAACTGAAAAAAAAAAAAGAATTAAAAAGACATTACCAGAGAAGATAACATTTTAATCTATCAGTTTGAAAAAAAACAGCCAAGAAAGCTAACATGCAGTAGTGGAAAGAGGAGCATGTTTTTACACACCGTTAGTGGCGATGCAAAATGACAAGGCCTTTGCGGAGGACGTCAGGGAGAATACCTATTGTGAATTTGCATACCTGGCATGAACATTTCCATTACAATTCTCAGAAATTTTACCACAATCACACGAGACAAATACACAAGAAGTTCTTTTCTGTGTTATTTTGCAGAGATGTAACAAACTTCCCATAGACCAACATTATAGCACTGGTTTAAGAAAATCACACGTCAGCACGTAGAGCTGCTAAGAACTGCTCCAGACGTGTCTCCATTGCTTACAGAAAGTTCTGTGTTACATGGTTTTAAATTTTAAAACATGTAGTACTGTTGGGGAGGGTATAGCTCAGTGGTAGAGTGTGTGCTTAGCAGGCACGAGGTCCTGGATTTAAGCCTCAGTTTAATAAATAAATAAGCAAGCCAAATCACCTCCCCCACCAAAAATTTTAAAAATAAAATAAGTAGTACAATTAATTAATCTTAGTATAATAAATATTAGTACTAGAAGATACATATGTTCAGTGCAGTCATATCTGCAGCCAGTGTGTAGAAACAGTGTGTACTAAGCTAAGTGTGTTGTGTAATTTGGGGGGACAGAGGAAATGGGGGGATATAGATCCAAAGGCCAACTTTTTCTTTATTCCCCATTTTAAAAATTTTTAGAATTCTTATTAATTAAACTTGTAGATTGATAAAAAAAAACAGAAACAATGTGTTTTCAAAATTTTTTTTTATAAAACACACAAATTGTAGAAGCCTTTTGTGTCCCTCTGCAGCTCACTTTCTTTTCTCTGCAAAAATATGATAAAAACAGTCCAGTGTCACTGCATCATTGGGAAAAAACTACACAGCATTACCTGGCAATGATCTGTGGTTTGTAAGAGGTAACGCAAATGTCACTCTGTGTGATTATACGTGTGAGTGCAAGTTACTGTTCACTTAAATGACTCAGGTAGCTTTTGCTTAGTTACGTAAAACTGGAGACTGTTTCTCCTCAAAATATTTTGAAGAAGCATCTGAGGCCCATGATTTTGAAAGTCAGAACCAGGGTCCTCATGAATGTTACCAATTGTAGCATCACAGTGAGCATATTAGACAAGTGTCAGGCGTCAGTGTTTCCTAAGTTTTCTCGTTTTTGTCCCTTCCTTTGCCACAGTGAAGAGTGGGCCGCCGTGCTTCCCTGTCTGTGGTCTGAGCTCGTGCGGCTGCATCTGTCTGGTGGGACTCGGGCGGACGGGGGGTAGGTTGAGAGTCTCATTCATGTGGTGGTACCAGGCACACAGTGCAGTTCCGTGTCCAGGACGTCGCCTGGGTCGACCCCATTCCACAAGCAGACCTTTTGTACGTGTACGTGATGGATCAGCCCATGGGGTGAAGTGGACTAGCTCCACCTGGCTTATCACTGATGTTCACGTAACTTTCCAAAGCCGAGCAAGGTGCTTTCCACTGCTGCTTCTGGGTGGCTTCTCCGTTCTCGTGCTGGCTTGTGAAGCAACATTCTTATTTCTCCTTTAAAAAGTAAATGGTAGAAATAGATTTAGTAGAATGCTAGAGGTTGGCCGAGTGCTAGCGTACCCACTGGGATATATTATAAAACCTGAGAGTGGGTTTCAGAACAAACCCAAGTGAATGTTGGAAAGATACACATGGTTTGGGAATACTGTTTTTATTTTTATTTATATTTATTTTTTTAATCGAGGTTTAGTTGATTTGTAATGTGTTAGTTTCAGATATACAGCAAAGTGATTCAGTTGTGTGTGTGTGTATATATATATATATATATTTTAATATTCTTTTCCATTATATGTTATTACAAGACATTGAATATAGTTCCTGTGCTACACAGTAGTTCCTTGGGGAATGTTGTTTTTAAATGAAATTAAGTTAATCTTATAATGTTTTAAAGTGAATACATATTTCTTATAAGCCATTTCGAAAAAAATATAGTCAGCTAGCTGTTGGCAATCATTATGTGGTATATGGCCTTACATATTTACCAATTTATGGCTTTATATTTGTTCTGTATTTACCAAAATGAGTTATTTTTTCATTTTATGTTATCATATCCATGTGAAAAATGTTACTAATTCCATAATGTACCATCTTATTTTTTATATTTTTCTGTTGCTGAGCATTTTTTTCTTTTTAGCTAATCATTCATATTGACTAATACTTTGACAAAATTGTTAATGTTTGGTATATGTTAATAGTTGATACTGTTACAACTTTTTAATATCCTTGGGATGAACTTCCAAATGTGAAATTCTCAAAGAAAGCACGTACTCGTATTTTAGGCCTGACACGTTATGCCGAAAAGCTTACCGGGTTGCAGTTCATAGCCACTGCACACTCTCAGACAGAAGACGGTCTTAACTTCTCAAATGTTTGGCCATTTTAATCAGCTGAAAGCTTGGTTTTTGGTTTTGTTTTTGTTTTTGTTTTTTGCGATGTGTGTTACTTTCAGTAGTGAGTTGAATACTTTCCTATACGCTTTTCAAGCCACTGTACTGAGGTATGATTGACGTGTAAAAGCTGTGCTTCGTTAATGTACACAGCTCCGTGAGTCTGGGGATATGCATACACCTTTGGAAACATCCGGCCATCAAGGCCATGGATACACCCATCACCTCCCAAAGTTTCCTCCCCTCCTCTTTGTTATTATTTGTGTGTGTGTCTGTGTGTGTGTGTTAAGGATACTAAACATAAGATCTACCTCTTGGCAGATTGTAATTGTACAATACAGTCCTGTTTGCTGTGGATAGCAGTGCTGTATAGTAAATCTCCAGAATTGACTCATCTTGCAGAACCGAGACTTGGTACCCTCTGAGCATCACTTCCTGTCTCCCCCTCCACCGTACCTACTTCTTTTTTCACCATACCTACCTCCCAGTTTGCATGGCAGTTTTACTTTAATGAGTAGAACCACATGTCTTCTTCATAGCTGTCTCTTTGAAAATAAACTTAATGTATCTGCTGCTCCGTGCTAGACATTTTGCAAAAACACTGCTACTTAAGAATAAGAAAGTTGATCATAGTCAGACTATGACTATATTATTACACTCTGATGTAATTAATGAAAAGGTAATAAAACATAAAACAGTATATTGTACATACAATAAAATGATAATTACTGTACTCAAGGATTGTAGAGCAGGGTATGTTTAAGTTACATAATTATTTGAGTGAAACTCAGGTGATGTAAAATGTCTTGGGAATCCCATCTTTGAAGTTTCTTCAAGAATCACGACATAGTCCTTTAAACATTTTAAAAACAAATCTTAAAAAGATGATTTTGGAATTCTGAAAAAGGTTGTAAGTTATCTGGAGACTATATCATTAGGAGAAAAAAGTAGGAAACATTATCCTCAAAAATAAATTTTTAATAGCAAAGAAATAGAGCTGTAGTCATGAGAGATCATTAGTCATAAGATCTTGGTGCGCGCTAATCACACTGCTGCATAGTTTGCAGAGCTGAACTTTGGGGGTAATGAATGATGTCTGTTAGGAGCCCACCTAGAATCAAGGACTCCTGGGAAGTCAGAACTAGAAGGCCCATGGACGTTGTCCTGCTTAAGTCCCTTGTTTCAAATGAGGAAACAAGCCCAGAGAAGTTAAATGGCCTTACCGAGGCCCAAGTTACCCCAGGTGCCATTCTGAGGAGGAATAAAATCACAGTCTCTGAATTCGGTCCTTCATGGAAACATGGAGAAGCCAAAGGATATTTTGGTAGCAGTGTCTCCTTTGTGAGGTGACAACTCATGAGAAAATCATGCTGAAGAAATGGATGAATGGATGTGGACGATCATAAACTAAAACTTAGAAACACTCCAAAAAATATCGTAAATTAAGTGACGATGTAAGAAAAAAATTGTAGAAACACTTAATCTACTGAACCATGAATTTTGAGAGAAGGGATTGTATTTTTTGAATCTCTGCACTTCAGGTCCTGGGCGAAAGCACCCCACCCATAGAAAGTTCTTAAAGCTGTTGTTGAAAAAATGCTTAACAGTTTCACAAGGGGTCCATAAAACAATGAGATGAGTTGCATCAGGGTTACCCTTCATCGGAGGAGACCTGGCATCGGGCAGGTGCACAGGAAAATGTGTGTTTTCAGCTGGAGTATTTGCACCGCCAGGACTGATTTTAAATCCCAGCTAAGTCCTGTGTATCAATGTGGACTGTGCTATAAAAGCGACTTCTCTTCAACATCATGTAACTTACAATAGGGAAAGTCACCTTCAACCAAGATAAGTGAAGAGAGAAGTTCTGGGGTTTGTGGGTGAGGCTGAAACACTTGGGATCCTTTTTGCCCCTGCCATCTGTGTGGGGTACAGCTCCCTCTCGACCTTTGAACCCCTTTGTTCTCATGGAAGGTCACTGTCCAAGCTCAGGGCACCCTGAAGGGTCTGTTGGGTGTTGGTGGCAGTGGCAACGTGGCTGCAGTCAGCTGATTGCCCAGGACACATGTAAGGTGTCCCGGATGCCCTTGGGGCTCCTGCAGTGGTTCGCATTAGACACCAGAGAGTTGAGTTTCCCTTTCCTCGCAATAGCTTTCATCTGTTTTCAATAAGAAGAAACAGACACAGGTGCAGTTGTCTTTTGCAGTCCATAAATCTCACAGAGAACGCATTCTTTTTTTTTTTCTTTTTGGCCTCCCTACGAAAGGCTGCCGAGGTTTGCCAGGCATCCAGGACCTTGCTCTGGAGGCGTAACCTCTGAGCCCCGCTCAGTCCACAGCGAGAGACCCAAGCAGTGCACCTGTTTAAACCATCTGCAGAGCCAAAACGGAATACTTTTTTTTTTTTTTTTTACAGTTCATTTAAACTAACGGAATTCACATGGTTGGAGCCAAATTCTGCAGTCAGGGTATCTGTGGGGACATAGCTGGGTCTACCCGCAACTAATGTGCACAGTTAGTGCTAACACACGTTTATATGCGGAAGTGCTTTAGAAATCGTCTGTTGATGAGCTCATGTCGGAAATGAAGAAACCAAAGCATCTGATCAGATAGAGTGACCTGTGTCTTACAAGGTCACTGAAATATGGCAGACACAACTAAACCGTCTTTACAAATGCTCAGCTCGATTCCCATCTGTTAAATCTGTCCATATTAGCTAAATCCTAAATAGACAGTTTGTTTCAAGGATCTTTTTAACGAAAAAAAAAAAATCGTGCCTACAGTTGAAAATCGTACAATGATGATCTGCTGTTGTGTAACTGTTGTTTGAGTAACCTTCCTAACCTTTTCATTTATAAAATCAGACACTTAAATGCTAACTTGTAAAAATAAGCTACTAGGATGAGTCTGTCCTGCATACTCACCACCTCGGATGCGTGTGTATGGTTACCTTTAGTCTGAAAGAAGAAATGAAGCCTTTGGTGACATCCTACACCTTGAGCAAACTCTTCTGTTCCATTACCTGTTTCCTCTTACCTAATGTAATTAATGCCTATTATTGACATTTTTCTGCCCTTCCACTAGTTTTCTGCTTGAGGAAGGACTGAAAGTATGCTTCAGATCTCAAGCATTATGAGCAGAACGAATCATTCATGACTGAATTTCATGTCAGAAATAGGGCTTCATTATGCCTGAGAAGTATGCCCTTATGGGAAGTGAGACATCTTGACTGATGAACACGGATGTGTCAAGTCTCAGCTATTAGTCGAGATTCTGCTATAGTCTTGCCCTGATTTCTGTGATACTTTGATACTATGATCACAGAAATCAACATCTGCTTTTAAAAAGTGACATTATCGTATTTAATAATATTGCTTCCTGAATGACAGTCTGTGTAAAGAGATGCTTGTATAAAAACATAAGGGTTTAATAGGACTGATAAAACCTAATATTAATGAATTTCCCAAGATTAAATCAGCCAGTTAAATTACATGGCTGCTTGTGAATTTAGAGCAATTCCAAAAGGTACATCGTGTATTATGTGGTTGCACCGTCTAGTTTTTAAGAGGAGACATTTGAAACTAAATTTCCATCACTACTAAATTTTAGGAGCTATTAAGGAGGGATGTGAAAATGGGTAAGAATAGATTATCTTCTCATTTGAATTATCATTTCTTTATGCGATTCAGTATACGAAATGTAATTCCTACGACTCTAATCAAAACATTTGGAAGGAGGTGGGGGCCCTGGAGCACACAAATGATGACATAACATAAAAAAAAAAAAAAAACTAGAATAGATGTAGGACAAAACTGAACTGTTTTTGAAAAGCAGCAGTGAATGGGGCCTAAGTGTTGAGAATTGGGAAGTGGCCACCAGGAAGCACTGAGTTAATGGTTCAGGAACTGATAGACGTACACATGTAAATTTCAGAAGTGTTTCCAAAGATGGTTAAGGAATCAAGCTTACGATAAAGGTAGCATCTTCATCCGTGGAAATGGGTCACGTTGCCTGGTAAGCAGGAATGAGACAGCTGGCTATTGTGAAAACAAAGTTATGTCTTAACTCACAATCTACAGCACAATATCCAGATGGAGTAAAGATTCAAAAATAAAAATAAAAGAAATGCTGAAACAGAAATATAGTTTTTAAAAATCAGGGGCTAAGGTAGTCTTTCTAAGACTTGCACAGTGATTAAAACAGTAGATATATCTATTTTAAACTGCTGGTGTATCCCAGGGGCTGGAAAGCTGGACCAGTGCACCACTTCTAACCTGGGAGTGCATTTGGTGTGGCTCAGTCTAAGAGTGGTTTTCATATGTTCAAAGGGTTATTAAAAAAGAAAGAAAGAAAACAAGAAAGGACCAAAGGAAGAAAAACAGAAAAAAGAGGAAAATGAAACAAAACAGAGAATGTGCAACACAGATTGTAGGTAATCCACAAACCATAAAGTACTCACTGTCTGGACTTTACAGAAAATTCTGTGTCCTGCCTATTTATCCTGTGTTCACACCAGATAAATGAAAATGTTAACATCACCAGAAACAGTAAGAGTCAAATGAAAATTTGGGGTGAGAAGGATTTGAAACGTATGTGTCAAAAACTTACCCTCCTCAATACAACAGTGCAAAGGTTCACCAAAAAAAACCCAC
The DNA here is from genome assembly GCF_009834535.1 of Camelus ferus. Taxonomy (NCBI): domain Eukaryota; kingdom Metazoa; phylum Chordata; class Mammalia; order Artiodactyla; family Camelidae; genus Camelus; species Camelus ferus. The sequence goes on from NC_045732.1 coordinate 10,336,939, forward strand.
AAAAAACAGTTTCATATGATTTTCTTTTGGTATTGGAAGCCTTTGGAAATGTTTAACTTTTTAATATAACTCTTAATAATCAATTTTCTGCATGGTTTTTATTAATCTTTACTTACAATTTATTGTATTTCCTCATATAAGGAAAAAAAAAGACTTTGCTACAATCAGTAGCCACAAGCTGATCACTAAAAAGCTACTTGCCTGAAGTGTAAGGCTGTAACATCCTGGGGTCACATGGATCAAAAATAGGTGGTCTCCTTCCATTCTTAACTGTGGAGCCAGTGGTTTCGGTGTCCTGGAGGCAGCAGGGTGGGACTGACTGCCCAGGGACCACTAAGTGGCCGTGAGGAGAGGGACGCTTCACTTTTGTCCTGCCATGGCTTCAGTTAAAAGGAACGACAGAAGTGGACACTCGGGGAAAAGGCCGATGGGAGATGCGTCCTGGAGACCCCCTATGGCTACATGATGTCCCTTTTGTCCAGGGCCAATAGGCAGTGAATTCAGGGTATTACTCAGAGTACGCATTCATGCATCTACTCACATCTACTGTGCACCTGCCCAGTTAGAAGACATTTTCTGTCCACAGGCAATTGAAAGTAGAAGCCACGCTCCACTTTGTCACACGCAGGGGTCCCGTTGGCCCTCCATCATGGCAGACCACATCTTGTACTGCGGCTGTCCCCTGGTGGCCCCTCACGTCTGCGGCAGTCAGACCAGTTCACCCCTTGCTTCAAGCCGTCTGTGCGTCCCCAGGTTTGGGGGGGTGGGCGCAAAATAGATAAATGCAGTTTTAAAATACTAAAATCAGTTGTTAATCCATTTTTAACTGGATTTTCCTTTTCTTGCCTCACTTCTTTGTGTATTGGGTTTCCATACTGAAGTACGTACAAGAAACTTAAACTGTCCAATCTCACTTGAGAAATTGAAGCACTATATTATACTGGTAGAAATTCTGTTAATAATTAACTAATGCATATTAATAATGAAAATGCACACATACCCGTCAACATGTGCCCTATTTCAAAGGAGTCACCCAGAAAATACATATTTAAGCCTTCCTCAAGGGAAAGATCATTTAATTTCATTTATTTGTGGATTGTATGGATTTTTTGTTGTTGTTGCTCCTTTCTCGTTTTTAAAAAATAGCTTCTGAAGTATAAAGATGTGGCCTGAAAGACAGCACTTGAAATGGAGGTGTTGTTCAATGCTTATTTGATTGGACTTCCACGAAGCCATTTGGCCTGAATGATGCAAGTGTAGACCTTCGTTTGATTACGGTCTCGTTAACGCAACATTGATTTCTAAAGCACAGAAGGCCTGTCTCCTGCTTTCCTTTGGAAAATACAGAATCCAGCACTGGGGCTTATTTATTGACAAGCCAGGGTACCGAGGGGAATTTCTGACCTGGGTCATACCAGCTAGTGGAGGTCCGTAGGGCAATTAGGTCAAACCCTGTTTTAATTAACCTGAATTCATTTCAGCATCACTCCAGATTTTCACTAATTGCTGTCTTCCTCAATTGACTTGTGGGCTCTGCTGCTGCTCCAACATTCAACATAACCTTCTCATTGTTATTTCTTGATTATATTTCAAAAATGCAGGCTTCCTGCTTTAAAACTAAATCTCATTCTTTTTAAGAACTACCAGTTAGCGTACACACACACACACACACACACACACACACAGACACACACACAGAAGGTAATAGTTAACCTGGAAATTTTAATGTTTTCCAGTTGGTGAGTGATAAAGTCTATAAACACAGCACAACAAGGCATGTTGTTCATGATGGTTGAAGAAGACAGTTGAAGTGAAAATACTTTATAAACTAACAGAGCCATGCAAATATGTGTTATTAGAATAGAGATTTTCAAATACTAACCACTACATATAAAATAAACACCTTTCTTCTGCAGAGCACAGGAAACTGTATTCCATATCTTGTAATAACCCATAATGAAAAAGAATATGAAAAGGAATATGTGTATGTATATGCATGACTGAAACATGATGCTGTACACCAGAAATTGATACATCGTAACTGACTATACTTAAAAAAAAAAACACAACAGAATAGATTTGATTTTTGCAAAGGATATATTCTGAGATCTTTACAGATTTCCAAATTAATGAACACCACGAGAGTGTATACTTGAACTCACAAAGTCGGTGAGGAGAGGGTAATGTTAGTGTCTTTTGTCAGTATCTGGACAGTAGAGATGGATTAAAGATGCTCCGTAAGAAAAAAAACAGTTTTTACAATGATGATTAGAGAACCAAAAAAAAAAAAAAAAATCCAAAACAAAACAAAAAAGGGCATGCCAAACCTGGAGTTCTGTTAGCATCACTGTAGGAGGCTGTGAACCAGATTAACCCAGAATTTGAATCGATGCCTCAGCAGAATTCATACTCACTACTGGTTATGGAATTTTAAGGTCACTTATTAGCCCATCGTGATATTCGTGTCCGACAGTGGTGTTTGCTGTTTGTGCAGCCTGGAAGGGAGGCCTGCTCCCCCACGCAGCACAAGTCCAATTACCATCCATACCCTTCCTAGGGCCACTGTAGGGACTGTGAACTTAATAAAGAGTGGAATTCATGGACACAGCAAGTCTTTAGGGAATTAAAACCTCACTTCTCCCTGTCCTGAACACGCCTCTATCCCAGTTCTCCTCTTATGGGAGAGTGTCCAGAAACACAGCATCCTCCCTTTGAAAAACGGTTGTTTGCCAGCAGTCCACTTTCTTCCAGTGTGGTGGAGAAGTGTTGCTGGTCACAAACAACAAGAACACGTCCAACATAGGAGGACAGGTAGACGTCCTCATGTGCTTCTTACCTATAAAATTGTTTAATGTTGGTGTGTGTAATAAAAAGATTTGCTGATTTCTCAAGGAGATATATGCTGGGGAGTTTAAGCATATTGTCTAAAAGCATCTAATAAACACCATCACCTCAGTAAGTCTGTCTGCTTGCCTCAATTCTTTACTGAAAATACGTGAAATGCACGTCTTTAACTGGTGGGGAAGATGTTTTCACAGGACGGAAGGAAATGAGTTGCTCATGTCTTACTGTATTTAGGCTTTGTGTATTTTTCAAATATTGGATAATACAAATTTAAACTGTGTCAGTGGTTTAGACGGTTCGCCAGGTCCTGGAAGTAATAACATAGATATCTCTGAAATGGATCCCTTTCTGAAAATTATTCAGTATTGGGGGTTTGTTTTTTATCTTTTTAAATTTTTTTTAAATTGAAGTATAGTCAGTTACAGTGTGTCAATTTCTGGTGTACAGCAGTGTCCCAGTCATGCATATACATACATATATTTGTTTTCATATTCTTTTTCATTGAATGTTATTGCAAGGTATTGAATATAGTTCCCTGTGCTTGACCACTTCAGTTACCCAAGACCTTTTTGTGTATGTAAATTTTCATCAATTAATTATCACAGTTCTGCTCTGTGATTCATATTGAGGTTCTATGCAGTATCTTTTGCTTTTGCTGTCTTCATATCTTCTTTTGGTTTCATTGTATTGAAGATGTTTAAATATTAACACTTACAAAGAAAGAAGTTGTTTTAACCCTCAAAGTTACCCCGTAACTCTGCCCGTTGAGAAGATTCAAATCTCTGTTGTTTTAATCTTTAGGGTTTTCATTTACATACTCAAAAAACGGATAAAAGATTTTTTTAAATGACCTGAATTTTTTTGTCTCCGTCTCCACCGTATTGCCCACAGACAGCGGAATGTGAGAAACACACACATTTCAACAGCAGTTAAAGTCAGGGCCCTCTGCCGTGAGATGCTCCCTGCTGATGGATGGGTTTGACGGGGCGTTCATACATGTGCCGTCGCGCTGGGTCAGCTCAGAATCACAGGAGAACAGGGACAGCTGTAGGTCGTGTTCATTTGACGGGAAGCTGGGGCAGCGCCTAAGACCGGACATCACTTTACAGCCGGAGTAGCACAGAATTTGTCTCCCAAGGCTAACATGTGAATTTAGGCAAAGCCTGAGATCTTACTTGAGACATGTCTGTATGACCCGAAACTATATAGTTGACATCTAGTGCATTGAAGGATTTATAGTAGGTGAAGCCCAGAAATGCAGGAAGTAAGATGTGGAACAGTGACTCAAAACCAATTCAACATTTAACGTGTGTGGCCTTTTAAATAATGAAGTCGTTTATTTAATCATTAAGCATGAATGATCTTGTTTGGAATTACAGATACACTCGGCCGCTCCAGAGAGCCCAATGTCTAGTTCAGGGTGTGAAGAAAACATAATTTGAACATGATCAGAATATTACTGGTGTGTTTTCTGCATTTGGTTATGAGAAGCAGAGTTGGAAATGTTTCTGGTAGTTTTTAATGGTGAATGGAGCTCTTGCAGTAAGTGCATCGACGGGAGGCTAGGGGAAGGGGACTTTCCCAGGAGGCAGGCTTCTCCTGCACATCCCTGTTGCTCTTGGAAAGTCCCAGGGCAGCAGGAGGCCCTAATGGAATGGGCGTTTGTCGGGGAGCATTGCTGCAAGTGCTGGATACCATGGGGAATCTGCTGAATGGTCAGGAGATCGGAATTGACAGGCAGACTTAGGGTTAAGATTGTACTGCAAACTTACTTCAGAACAGGTGTGTTTTGTAGCCAGGGTGGCATGTCTTAAGAGAAGAATCATTGTATATCAAGGACTCTGTGTGGGTTTTATTTTGAAAGAGCAGCTCACTTTGCTCAAGCCAGAGGCCCTTGTGAGTTCCTCAGGTCTCTTTTCCCAGAAGTGGAGCAGCGGCTGGTCGTTCTCCCTCAAAACTCAAGACCAGCCTGTCATGCTGACGGAAGCAAAATGCAGACATGTGCCTGTAGGAACTCACAGGACCTACTGATGGTCACCTTCCGTGGGTGTCATTGTGCACATAGGGGGTGGTTCCCCATGACGGTGCCAGTTACAGAGATGACAAAAGTAATTGTCCTGCGTGTGTGTGATGCTCAGTAACAGTGTCAGTCAGTAAAGGAGAGGTGGCGGGGCATGAGGGAAGATTCCTAGCCGATTTCCAGGGAAGAAGTGGTGGGTTCCCGACGAGCATGGCAGGGAAAGGCTTTCTGGAAGGGTGGGAGCTGACCCCGGCTCTGCAGGGTGCAGTTTATGAGTTTGTTCCGTGCCGCCTTTCGTGTCTGCTAAATCCCTGTCAGTGTGCATGAATTGCTGTGTTCTGCTCCGCTAACCCAGGCGTTCATTTTCCCGGAGTTCATCTTTCGAAAAGCAAAACCTACCAATACACTGTGCGTCTGCCCCATGCTTAATACTTTGCCTGCATTTGGGAGCCCTTGCATGCTTCCCGCTTTGCAATCAAAAGTATTTCAACGCTGTCTGAATTAAACCCACATTAGTCTTGCTTTGGTCCAAGAAATAGGAATCTTGTGGGTGAGGATATAAACATAAGCTGTCAGTGAATGGCTCATTCATTTCCCTTAGCAGGTTATCTTTTGAGTGTTTCTGATGGACACACTTTTGCCTGAGACAGGACTCCTGTTGCATGAAGGCAAGGACTCCTGGAGCAGAGGCAGGGAACCCACAGAGAAATGGGAAACTCTTAAGTGAGATGTAAGGCACCAAAACACATCAGAGATTTGTCTGGGATGGAGGACAGCACACATCCTCACAGTCTGCAGAACAGAGGTACGATTTAGTTTCTGTGTTGTATTAGTCAGGGTTCTTCAGAAAAACAGAACTAGTGGAAGGTAAATGTATACACATACACACATATCTACATGCACACGTGTATACGTGTGTATATATATTTGGAGATTTATTGTGAGGAATTAGTTCAGGGGATCTTGGAGGCTGAGAAGAGCTCTGTTAGCTGCAGGCTCAGGGAAGCCAGTGGTGTACTTCAGTCTGAGTCCAAAGGCCTGAGAACCAGGAAAGCTTGTAGCGAGACAGTCACCACTGAAGCACCAAGAAAGATGCCTGGGGAAGGCATTTCCGAGAGGGAGCATGGCGAGTCTTGTACCTGGCTGTGGATGACTGATTTGACAGGCAGGGACTGAATGCCGAACCAGTACAGGAGTGAAGTTTTGAGCCTGGCTGCCTGGGGAATTTCCTGTGTCCTCTCCAGAAACGAAGTCGTGTGGGAGGGAAGTGGAGAGGAGGAGGGAGAAGTCACCCACTGACTTAGGGAAGGGATAGGACGCCCCAGCAGAGGGGACTCTCGTGGCTTCATAAGTAATTTTGAAAAGGTGTCTGATGCAATAACACAAAATTGTGTAACCTCTGAACAATGTGTAACCAGGGTTGGGACTCTGAGCTCGAGCACTTCACAGGGAGGAGCTGGTGCTGGACTGGCACAGGGTGTAAAGGCAGCTGGGGTCTCCGGGAGACTGAGGAACAGGGTCCACAGGAGTTTCAGGGGCTCTGCATGGTCCCTGGTTACAGCGCAGCAGATCAGGGAGGCGCCCAGAGGAGGCGGCGGTCTAGCCACAGGGGTGACACTGGTGCGTCCCTAGGGCTTTGGAGAAGTCGCAGCGGTGAGTCCAGTGGAGACCCAGAGAAGGGTGGTTTCCATACCGTGGTTCGGACGGATGCCGATTAAACAGAGCTTTACGGAGAGAGAAGCGGAGAGGGATGTCTTAAATGTTCCAAAAGCGTGGCGATGGAGAATCAGTGCACCCCGGGGATTCTCAGCCTCAGCACTGCTGACACTGGCGCTGGATAAGTCTTCGGTGGGCGGCGTCCTGTGCCCTGAAGGATGGTGAACAGCATCCCTGGTCTCCACCCATCCGATGCCAGTTCCACCCCCTCCCCTAGTGGAGCACTGGGGGTGCAGTCAGGATGGCTGAGAACCACTGGTTTGGAGTCCAGTTTTAGCTTGTGAGGGAGAGAAGACTGGAATGGAAAACAAGAAAGAAGAAAACATTTGCATTTATTTCTACTTTGTGAAACTCTCAAACTCCAGCCAGCAGCATCAGTACACTCAGAAACACCATCCCCATGGTGTCTGTTGGATGCATTTGTGGACAGGAAATGTGTGTCCTTTCAACCAAGCTAAAGTTTCACAAGGACTCATTCCCTCTCAAAGTGGGAAGAATTATTCTATTTTTGCAGGCCCAGATCCCAGGCAGAGCTGGACCACACACAGAGCCACAAGTGCCCAGGAAAACGTATTGTTTGTGCACGTGAGGTGGCACTGTTTGCAGGAGGGTGCAGCTGTCTATAACAGATGCCAGAGAGACAGAATCAGGGTGGCAGCACTGCTCTGAGGGCCAGCAGAGCAAGGAGGCCTTTTCCAGGGTAACCATCGCCCACCTGCTTTTTTGTTTCTTCAGTTGTTTGCCTAATAATTGCTCAATTATCCTTGGTCCCATCCCTGCTCACGGGTCTTGTGAATGTGTGACGTGCCATGATCCGGACGCAGCCGAGAATGCCACGTGCCAGGACGTTCTGAGCCAAGGCATTCTGAGAAAGAGGGTAGTTTCCAGAAGCTTCACAGACTGTTCCAGAACAGGGCACTCCCTGGTAGTACAATGTTGCTTCAAGGCTCTTAAAACGGCTTCTTTACTATGCCCCCTGGTATGGGGTGATGAGAAGGGCTGGTTGCCCTCTGTGGTGCTCCTCCCCATAACCCATAACTCCGATGCTCCTAAAACATCCTTCAGGCCCAGATTGAGGGACATTCTGCAGAATGCCTGAGCAGGACTCCTGAGCTGTCAAGGTCATGAAGAACAGGGAAAGACAAAGAAACTGCCACATGTCAGAGGAGGCTGAGACGTGATGAGTGACCAGTGCGATGTGGGATTCTACCTGGAATCCTGGAACAAGAAAGAGGATGTGCTTGGAGCAACCAGGAAATCCCAATAGAGTCTGGAGTTTAACCAATAGTTCCACAGCAACCGAATTCGGTTCTCAGCGGTGACAAACTCGAGGTGATGTAAGATGTGAACATTAGGGGAAACTGGGTCAGGGACACGGGGGAACTCTCTCTGTGAGTACCTTCCCAGCCTTTCAGTGGGTCCAGGATTACCAAACATGAGAAGTGTACATAAAGAAAGCTGCACCTTTAAAAGGGGTTGGAAGTGTGTAAATTTTAAATTCAGAAAGTATTGACTGGGTACCTCTTCTATATCCGGTCTTGAATCTCATTTGCAAGCCCACAACAGGGCCAAGAAGGGACAATCCTGGGTGGAAACTTTATGAAGCCGTTAGACGTGAAGGAAAACGAATGTTTACCAGGTCAGTTGGAAGGCAGCCATTGAGTCACTGTGACTGCGTCCTTTTCTCACAGCAGTCTTGCAGAGAGGGATTTCTTGTCACAGATGAAGAAAGTTCAGCTCACAGTGCTGGAGCCACTTGTCCAGTATCACACAACTGCACGGAGCAGACTTGAACTCAGTTTCATCTCTATCCAAATAAAAAGCCCCAATTTTGCACTCATGACATCCTCCCACCCATGCAGGTTTGGTCCAAAAGCGTAGGACACGGGAGCAGAAATTGAGGAGGGTCAGGAGAACTACTGACATGCTGCCAAGTTCCCAGTAGCCAGAGAGAGTGGCAGGTGTGGGACAGGGCATGGAGGGAGCAGCTGGGCGGGGTGCAGAAGCAGGGACTGTGGGGTGGAATGGGGAGCCGTGGAGAGTGGAGAGACACACACTGGAGAAGCATCGCCGTGGTGGCGGGGGGTGAACTGGCCCCATGGGAATGCGGAGTCCACCACGCGCAAGCTATGTAAAGGTGAGAATGTGCACATCTCCCAACCTCATGCTCCTACGTAAGAGAAGGGTGAGAACACACATTTCGTACCGTTTGGGAATTCAATAAAATACTGTATGTAAATCACGTAGACTTACCCATGTAGCACATAAAATGCGTCTGAATGTAAGTTTCTTTCCCCTCCGAGGACTCTCGCTGCACGAGCAGTATTTAGTAATGTTTGCACCTCGGATCCCTGTCTGTAGGAAGTGTATTGTGCGTGGAAAGAATGTGAGGGTCTGGAAGCTGGACCCCCATTCCTGCAGAGAGAAACTGAGGGCGAGTCATGCCCTGGGAACTCCATTTCAACTCGGTCGTTCCACATTGGTTACGGTGGACGGACCTGAACCCCAGAGGGACGTGGGTGATGCAGATGTGTTTTGCTGGAGTGTGGTGTCAACTGTAAACCTCCCAGGGTGTCCCAGGATCAAGTAACTGCTATTCTTCCGTTTTGAAAAGTAGCAACTGTTTTGAAACACGTTTTCCATGCCAGACCTCTTTTTTCACCTCCCTGGATTTCTCATTCATGATGTTAGAAGGAGTCTGACAGCTACAAAGTGACATTTCCAACCGAGAAAAGAAAGCAAGGCAAGGTTTTTACAAATTACTTAAACAGTATGTTGAGTTCAAGAGAAAAGTTGCATTTTGCGGTGAAGAACGAAGCCTTTCTAAACCTCCTGGTAAGCTGAGAACCCGCTCTGGGAGACTTTTCATTGGAAATACCCAGTGACCAAGGCACTTCTTATCCTAAAAGGTATTCTGAGTTCACACTTCATCAGGCCGGGGGTGTTAGGGTCTGGAAGCAATGACGAATCAACCAGATTCCAACACTGAACTTGAAGTGTTCCGTTTCGCAGTGAAATTCAATCCTATTATATGCATTTTTCTCTAAAGATGAATAAACCATATTGGAAACACTATAGAGTTGAAAAATCTGTGTAGGTTTTCTCCTTCGTTAAGCTTATTCTCTCAATAACAAAATGAAAACGCTGAAAAGGGAAGGAATTTTAGGGAGGAACATAGAAGACATGTTAGGAAAAAATTAGAGTCAGTATATAATGTTAAGCATAGAGAAAGAAGAAAATTGTTAATAAGTAAAAAGTGCTTTGGTGTTAGACCTACAAATGTATGTTAGTTCTGCTGCTTTCTTGTTGGTTACATTTTTCTTTGTGTTTATTACAAATGCTTTGCCAACATTTTAAAATATTATTTACATATAAATAATACATACATAAAGCATTATAAAATGATATAAAATATTAAAATATTTTTAACACAGAGAACTATAAGGAATGTCATAATGAACGGCTTTGCAGCTTGCACTTAGATTTTGTATGTTGCCTTATTTGCTTCAGACTTTTAAAAAATATTACAGACAGAATCATGGACCACATGTGCTGTTCCCTGTCCCTTTCTGACCTACCCTTCCCGCACATAACTGCTAACCCTGCTTGCTTTTTATTGTCCCCGTGTGAGCTACTACGCTTTAAATATGCATGTGCGTCTGTAAACAATACGTAGTATGGTTCAGTAGGGTTGACTTAGGGAAATGGCATCTTAGTGTCAATATTCTTTTGTACTCACTTTGTTCACACAAAGTTATGTGTTTGAGTGGCAGTCACATTATTACATGAGGGTGTAAATTCATTGATTTTAGATGCAGGATGGATTACTTGGTGTGTGTGTTACAATGTACATTATCCTATCAATGTACCTTACGTGGTATATATGTTACAATGTACCTGGACATTATCCTATGAATGAACATCAGAGTTGCTCCCAGTTTTTTTTCACCATTACCCACGATGCTGTAATTTGTTTACACAGTATTTGGAACCCCAATCCAGAGATTTTTGGATTGCATCCTGGGTGTCCAGAGTTTTGAGAGTCCCCCAGGAGATCATAGTGGGCATCCCAGTTTCCTTGATCTGATCTCTCCTGACCAGCGTAGTCATGTTCAGTGAGTGGTGGGTGACCAGGCTCTGCTCTTTGTGAAGAGCTCTTTGGGAGGGTCTTACGGGCACCTTGGATTGAGATAAACCCTTCCTCTAAAGAAATGCTTGCATTTGGTGGGCAGGGAATGAGGCACAAGAACATACATTGCTCCGCATTCTAGAATAGTGACTCTAACGTGCCACCAGGGTTGGGAACTTGTGCCCTAGCGTGTACTTGTGGGGGCAGAATTCCCAGGTGGTCCCAGTGGCAGCAACCAGTGCAGCGTTCACTTGGCTCAGTGTTGCCAGTCGCCCACCCAGGGAATTACATCAACAGTGTATGTTCCCACAAATGCAGAGTAATCCTGCTCATTTGGGGTGGACACGCATGCCTTTGTCATGTTTTGTAATTCTTGGACTCACAGTGAGGTCCAGCTCTTTTCTGGACATTGTCCATTTGGGCTCACCCTTCAGTAAAATTGCATCCCATATAATTTGCTGATTTTAAAATGTCTTGAGGAATTTTAAAATTAACTATCACTTTAAAAAATATATATCCAGATACAATCTATGTCAGTAAACTGAAGTTGCATAAGCAGTCTTTTCTTCCGTCTCTTGATTTTTACCTCATTCGTGGTGTCTTTCCCTGTGCAAAATAAAAGGAAATAATGTCCAATTTTCAGTTTTTTTATGAAGTGTTAAAAGTTGATTTACATTGTGCTAGTTTGCGGAATTCTGTAAAGTGCATACACTTGTGCAGAACACACCCGGTCAATACACAGAACATTTCGTCACCCCAGAAAGTTCCCTCATGCCCCCGCCCGGTTGGGTCTCTGCTCACCCCACCCAGCCCCAGCGCAGAGCCAGCTGTTCTCAGTTCTTTCACCATGGGTTAGCTTTGCCTGTTCTGAAACATCCTGTAAAGGTGATTCTTTCCAAGTGTTCTGTTTTCTGTTTGGCTTTTCTCCACTTAAGCAGTGTTCTCGAGGCACAGGCACGTTAGGGGGTGTGGACACAGCTCATCCCTTGGACTGCGGGGGGCGCTCGCTGCATGAATAGGCAGGCGGTTGGTCCCGCCTCCTGCGGGTGCCCCTTTCCATGGTCTCCAGTGTTGGGCTGTGACGAATAAAACTTGGGCGAGCACGTCCTTGTGAGGACGTGTATCTTCATTCCTCTCGGGTCAGTATTTGGGAATGGAGTCTCCGGATCGTGGTGCACGTCTGACTTTATAAGATACTGCTGAAGTGTGTTCCGAAGGAGCACAGCCCACGTGCCCCTTCAACAACATGGGGGTGATGGTGGCTTCCCAGTCGCGCCCACCTTCGGTCATCTCAGTCATTCGGGGGGGGGGGTGTTGAGTGGGCTCTCTGTGGGATTTAAACTTGCCCTTCTCCGGTGGGTGATGATGTAAAGACTTTCTCTTGGTCATGCACATATTTTTGTGGAGTGTCTGCACAAGCCCTTCACTCGTTTCCATTTTCTTCAGAGAAACGCATATTTTCTTATATAGTATATTGTAACGCATGGACTGGCCAGACATGTGTTTGTGATTATTTTCCATTCAGCATCTTTATTTTTCATTTTCTTAAAGGTATCTTTTGATGACTAGGAGATTTTTTTTTTTTTTAATTTTGAAACGCCTAATTTGTTACCTTTTCCTTTATAATTAATGCATTCTGCGTCCTGTTTAAGAAGTCAGTCTTTGTCCACCTCCATACCATACAATGTACTTTTGTTTTCTTCTAGAAGTTTTTTGTCACATCAGATTGGGTGTTTTGGTCTCTGATGCGTTCAGATTTACAATGTAGACATCCGGTTGTTTGATCACCACTTCTGGAAATGTATTTACTTCTTTAATTGGCATGTGGTCGGTTCAGTTCAGACCCTGCCTTCTCTCCTCCTTTCTCTGGGTGGCAGTGCCAACTCAGATCGAGTTTCAGAGCCTGTGCTGGGCTGTGTAAGTCTGTCTGATGCATGCCTCCCCTGGAGGCTAATCCGATTCCGGAAGTGGTTTATACCCGAGTTAAGGGCTCAAGTCTTAGCTCTGCTTCTGGGGTCTGCTCCGTGCATGCAGTTTTGGAGTTAAGATCAAGAGCAAGACTTGAGTTGGCTGGTGCACAGAGTAGAGGATGCCTTTCCTCACTCCTCTCTGTCTGGAATTAGCCCCACGTAGGATCTCCAGATGAAACTTAGAACCGTTCAGATACACAACGAATAATTTTTCAGTAGAGAGCATACTTACGTTAAAGAACTATTGTTTATCTCAAATTTTAATTTCACTAGGGATCCTGTATTTTTACTTGCTAAATCTGCCAAGCGTACCCTACACTCTGGTTCCCAGGTACCTGGGATTCCTCTGGCCAGAAGGAAAGACAGGTTTTTATTAGGGTTTTAGCTGCATTGCCCCCACCCCAATTATGTGTAGTTCTGGGTGGCCCCTTTGGGATAACTTGGAGAGAGAGAAAAGAGAGAAGGCGGTACCAGGATTCAGCAGTACTCCACAGGCAACAGAGTTTCTTCTCCCTTTTTCTCTGGAGAAAAGAAATAGGATGGGTCTCCTTTGGGGACGTGACCTGTCTGCCCCTGTAAGCTGCCACCACTACAGTGCACCCATTCAACTGGGATCAGCCAGGAGAGAGAGAGAGGAAAAACCCAAAGCTGCAAGAAACATGCGTTTCCAGCACTCTCTCGGGCACACAGGGGCCCCTTCCTCTGGGTCTCTGGCCGGAACCAGGGGCTCCCTCCTGGAGTTACGTTGTCTGTGCTCACTGCCCAGTTCCGGACCAGCCAGCCGTCTGGTCAAAGCTGGGAGACTAACAAGGCAGAAATGGGAAACTCAGTCCCGTTATGGGACCTAATTGAGGTTTTTAAGTCCCCTGTGTGCCTGTTGTTTACTTCTTAGAGATTTCACGTCGTTGTTGGGGGCTTTTGTCTGGAGATTTTAGCTGTGCTTAGAGGAAGAAGGAAGCCATCATTGGCGTACTCCCTCTGGGCCCCCATGATTGTTTTTTGAAAAATCTCTTCTTTTCCTCATAAAACTATTTTGGCATGGTTTCGTTTCACGATACATACGGTGTGTGTCCCTTTCTGAGCACTCAGTTTTGTTTCCTTGATCTCTTCATGGGTCCTTCCCGTAACCCCACTCAGTCCTGATTCAGTCTTGGCTACTCTGGCTTCAGAAGAACTTTGGAAAGCACGCCATGTGAGTCCTCCAGGTTTGTTTCTCAAAGTAGTTTTGGCTGTTCTGGGTCCTTTACGACTCCCTGTAAATTTCAGGAATTGCTTGTCAACTGAGTTCGCTGGAGATGGAATTAGAATTGTCTTCCATCTATAGATAATCTGCAGAGAACTGAGCTCTTAACAATATTGTCTTCTAATCCGTGAGCATGATTTATCTTTTCACTGATGGAAATCTACTTTAATTTCCTCTCAGCAAAGCTTCATTATTTCAGGGTAGAGGTTTTGCTCCACTTTTGTTAAATTTATCCTTAACGTTCTGTGCATAATGATGTCATTGTAGGTGGCATTTTTGGTTCTTAAAATTCCATTTGTTTGTTACTACTGTATAGAAATAGAACTCACCTTTGATTATTGACCTTTAATTCTGTACCATGCTGAATTCACTGATCAGGACTGATAGTTGTCTGCGTACCTCAGCATTTGCTACGTGCAAAGCCATGTTTCTGCAGTGATACTCCTCTCCCTTGTTAATAGTCTTACCTTAAGTAATACAGCTTGTTGTTTTATTACATTATGACCTCCAATACAATACTGCCTAGAGATGAGAGTGAATATTCTCTTTTTCACCTTTATTTTAATGGAGCATGTTTGGCTTTTTTACAATAGACTTCCATAACCACAGCTTGGTCTTGAATTTATCAAAAGCCCTTCCTACATCTACAAAAATCACCGTATTTTTCTCTTGTAAATTACTAATACAAGGTTTGTTGGTTGGTTTTTGCACGGCTAATCCAGCCTCGCGTTTGTGGAATGAATCTCACTTGCCCATAACATGTTACCTTTCATTCCTGATCGCCGCTGTATTTGATTTTGTAAAGAATTGTTGTGTTTGTTTTATTTCTTAATCAGTTCTCAATCTGGTTTTGGCTTCAGGCTTATTCTGGCTTTGCTAACTCATGTGTATAGTCTCGTCTCTTCCTCTATTTTCTGAAGGAGTTTGTAAGTTTTATAGTGTCCCTTCCTTTAATGTTTCTTAGAATCCATCAATAGAGCTGTTTGGTCTCCAACTTTGTTTGGAGTGAGGTTTTCGTTACCAAATCAATGTCAGGGCTGTTCTGCTGATTTTGTGTCTCTGGTGTCTCTATTCTGATAAATTAATGTCAGTTTTATCTAAGTGTTTAAATTTATTGCCCTGGATTTTTTCTCAGCACCTCCTTAATGTCACGTAGTAAGTTCAGTGATGTCCCTTATGTCCTTAATACTAGCCATCACCCCCTCTGTCCTCCACCTCTCCCTCCCTCTCATCCTCTTCCATCTCCCTCTGCCTTCCCCATGCCACCCCCCACCCCACCATGTTGGATCAGGTCTCTGCATTTTATTGATTGTTTTCAATGGACGAAATTTTGGTTTGGTTGATATTTGCTATTATTTCTTCTATGTCCTTAATGACTTGGGGGAGGGGGAGTCCTGCTTTTTCTAACAATTCCTGAGAGAAGATCTTTGACATGTGTCTTCCCTTTTATTACCTTCTGGCACAATTTTATAAGCTAGAAATTATAAATTTTTGAATGAGAAACCTGCCAGAACCAGAATTGCAGCTCATTTCAGGTAAGCTGTGCTACCTATGTGGTGTATTCGATCACTTTAACCCTCGGAATTTGCAGTTTGACTAGGGTTGTCAAGGGTTCGGTCATTTTTGGTTGATCCTGCTTGGTGTTTGATTGCACGCTTGATTGGCGTGCTCTGGCCTTTCTTAATTTCTGTGAAGTTTCCAGCTGTTGATTTTTAAATGTTTATTTCCTCCTGGAACTTTAATTAAACGTAGGTAGCAGCTTTTCAATTTGTTTCCCATATTGCTTAATCCTTTTTTGTATTTTTCTTCTTTCTGTCTCAGTGCCAACTCTGAGTAAATTTGTCCACACTGCCTTCCTGGTTACAAATTCTCTATTTGGATTTGCCCAGTCTAGTGTATATTCTGGTTTTTTGAGTATTTAAAAATTTTTTGAGAATGTATTTTTCATCTTAAGTATTTCTAATTATCTTTCTTTTTTTAATCCATCTTTATTCCATATCACACTTTTTCCCGATTTCTTTTTTTTTTTTTTAAGATTCAACTTCCATTTTATCCTTTTGGATACATCCAGAATACTTCTTTTTAAATCTCCATCACGTTTCTGTGTTCTTAGTTTCATGCGGACTAAGCTTATCTTAGAACCATTGGTTTCTTTGGCTGTCTTTTTTTTTTTTTTTTTTTTTTCCACTGAAGTATAGTCAGTTTACAATGTTGTGTCCTTGGGGCTGTCTTTCTTAGTCTCATGTTGCTCTGTATGCTTGTGAATGTGTATTCGCCTGTTCATTCAGAGAAGGATTTTGTTAAGGGGTCCTTACTCCAAGGGTCCACCGTGGTTGTTAATCTCTGGCCACATTGAGTCTGGGAGCAGAGCTGCTCCTCACAGCTCTAAGTGAAGCAGTCGCTTTATCTCCTGGTTAGAAGTGTGTCTACTGCATCTGGGCCCTGAAGGCACACCCTTCAAATAAGCTCAAGCCACCTGGCAGCACAAAAGAGCCGCCACTTCGCCCCTTCTGTCAGCGTAGTTTCTAAGTTCCCCTCTCCCCTACACCTGTAGGCATCAGTGACCCCGATGCTGGTCTGTGTCCTCCCCATGGCGGTCAGACCCAGCAGGCGCAGGGGCGTGTTTGGATCCTTACCCTGGACGGAGGACTGAAGCCCAGCCTGGCAGCCCTTCCGCTGAAAAGCACTCTTTGGCCTGGCCTCCTTGTGGTCCGGGAAGTGGACTGAACCTCCTCTCTCAGAAAGCGGTAGGGGAAGAGGATAGCTCAATTGGTAGAGCAGATGCTTAGCACACAAAATGTCCTGGGTTCAATCCCCAGTACCTCCTCCAAAATAAATAAATAGTAAACCTGATTACCTCCCACCATCAGAAAAAAAAAAAAAATAGAGAAGCTGTAACGGGAGCGTCATTGATCTTCAAATGAGAAAAGGAACAGAAAGATGAAGTGTTGAGAGAAAACTGGTTTGGTGGAATCCATCAACCTTTTCTTTTTTTGAGTCCCTACTATGTGCTGTGTGCACAGATGGAAAAGAAAAGAATTCCCCGCCCTTAATGATTGTGTTACGGTCAGTTGCTTACAGTCAAGAGTCAGGACGCTTGCTAGTTTACATGAAATGGGACAAAGCGGTATATTCCTCTAAGACCTCCATGTCCATCTCTGTGCCACAATAATCTTGATTAACATCCCCTGAGCTTCTCCTAAGGGCTGGCAGCTAACTGCTCTACGTGGAGCAGCACATTCAGTCCTGGAAGCTTCCTCATAAGCAGGCACCATGGTTGCCAATCCCTTTTCCTAATTACCCAGCATCACGCAAGACAAAATGTGTAGTCCTGAGATTTACACAGGGCCCACTCCTTACATGATGCTGTTGTGCCTTCTGTGCCTAAAACAGGGAAACCTGTTTTCCGCCTTAGCTCTGAGGAGCGAGTGAGGCCCCGGCCCCGAGCGCACACGCAAAATGTTAGTCCATCAGCAGTGTGGGGGCGACACCTAATGGTGTTACACCCAGTGAGAGATGTCCATCCGTTTTTCCTGGGGTTTCTTCTGACGTCCCCTGCCATCCCTGCACCGTGACTGTCCTTGACACAGCCCCATCTGTCTCGTTTTCTTCCTCCGTTTGTATACATTTTGTAACACTAGCTGGTTGCTGTCTCAAGGGCTGAACTTAAAACCTTGAACTCTTCAAAGGCCATGTTTTCTTTTCAAATCTAATGTTATGATTTGCATCAAGGGCCATGCATGATGTGTCACGAGCGGGGTTGAGACAATATTCTGACGCGTGTAAAGGCAGATCCAGGACAGCACCTTCGGAATAAGGAGGAATGTGTGACTCGAGTCACGTTGGGAACGTGGTGCTCGGGACAGAAACTGGGGAGGCGGCGCTGGGAGGATCATCATGCTGCATGCGTACCACGAGGAACAGACCCCAGTGAGGCTGATTGATGTCAAGCCGTGCATACTGACGGGACAGGAAGCTACACTGCTGGCCGGGCGGTCTCCATCAGCATCTCCCCAGATCCAGTCACTGAGTGAGTACCAAGGTCAGGAAGTCCGCCACGTCCTCTTGGCCCCATACTCCTCTTCAGTTACGTGTTCCTTGAACTCTGTGCGATTTAAATAACTATAACTGGAAGCAGACTGTGTATCGTGACTCTGACTTTAAGCCCATTGCCTCATGTCAGCTGAACGTCTTCGTGGGCTTACGGACGGGTTAGTTGGGGCCTGGGATCTGGTTTTCTGCACTTTTCCGGGCTTTTCCTGCTGTCACCCCATCATTCTGGCACCCTTCATGCGCCTGCCCTCAAGACCCCTTAACATCAGCACCAGGACTTTGCAGCGTAAGGCCACGCGCTGCGTTGCTGGGTCATCTCTGAACCTGTCGATGCCCCGGCAAGAAGGCCCCCTTGGTCTCCAGGGCCTGGGGTACCTCGGTGAGTCACTGAGGGAAGGAGAGCGGGATGCACCTGATTGCTGGTTGCTGTGGAAATCGGGACCCGCCTGCCCACACTGCGTGTGATGATGCCCTGGCGGGTGGGGTGAGGGTCGGGGGTGTGTTAGGGGGACCAGGGAGACTCATGCAACACTGACCCAGCTCCACAGTGACCTAATTAGTGCGTGACACGTCATGTTAAATCTGGCACGCTTAAGAAACCAGTTAGCAGATATGAAAAGCATCCATTTTACACTCTTTAGTGAAGTCAACATGCGCCTTTCATCTCCGGAGAAATCTTAGAAATACCTGGACAGCTAATCCTAGGCTTCTTATTATTTGCATTAAAATTATATAAGTAGTGTTTAAGAGAAACAAAGGTTAAAGTTTTTGTGTGTATGTGCAAAATAAATATCACATAGAATCCCATCTATCTCTGCCGTTGGATTATGAGATATACATCTTTTTTAATTGTTTACCAAAAATTTTGTAATGGTTTGTAATTCATCTTTAATACCTTCAAATCATAATTTACGCCTTGTCCGTACCATGCAAGAAGGTCCTACCCACCCTGTCTTTGGTGCTGTTTCGGGGGCATGTTTCACTTCAACGTATATGTTAAACCCAAAATGTATTATTATATTTCCCTCTGAAGTGTTAGATATCTTTAAAGAAGTTTTAAAACAAGGAGCTGAAAGTCTTTTCTGTTTGCCCACGTACTTACCATCCTGTCACCCTTCAGTCTGTAGAAATTCCATTTTCCGCCTGGGACCATTTCCACTGTGCCTGAGAAATTGCGTTTACCGTTTCTTAATGTGCAGGTCTCCTGCGAAAGCTGAGGAATTTTCACTGTGTGAAACGTGATAGACTGACAGGTGGCTGGTTGTTTATGTTTTCTTTTTCCTTTTCTGCACTTTCTAGATGCCATTTCACTGTCTTCTGGTTATTAGCACAGTGCCCGTGGGGTGAGCCTGTATGTCTTAATTCACAGAAAGAAAAAAGGAATACAGAGCAGTTAAGACGTTGATCCAAATTGATTTCTGCATCCTCAGAATTGGCATCTCAATCTGCTAATGCCTTCACAAGTTCACGTCAGCGAGATAGACTCCAGTTTTCTCCTGAGAGTTTGTACTCTGCATGTATTTTTGGGGGGCTGATGGACAGACACCATGTGTCTGAAGTGGACTTGACTAGTTTTGAAGAAGGAAAATGGTTAGGAACTTAACTGGCTAATTCATCACAGTAAACAAAGGGTTTTCCAAGGGTAGGTGACCCCAGAGACATCACTTCCTCCTTAATTAACTCCATGTGTGCTTGGCATTGGTGTGCCAGTAAGCACCACGTAGGCCACGCTGTTTTGATGGCCCTGGAAGCCACGGTTATTTCTGGACATTCCTCCAAAGCCCATTAGTCCAAAGTTTGACTCATTTATCTGGTTCTGTAGAAATGCCTGTCAGTTAGTGCAGGGACTGCCTAGGATTTTTTTTTTTTTTTTTTTTTTTTTTTTTTTTTTTTTGCCCTTCGTTTAACTGGGGAAACAACGAATTGGACTAGAACCAGCTGATTTTTTTTTTCATCCTATGGACATACTCCTATAAATAATAGGATTAAATAATTGGATAGGTGTTATTTTTATTGCCAAAATTTCAACAAAGAGCTTCACATGTTGATGGCAGTTTTAACTTTCGGGAACCACGTTCAGCAGGGATAATCAAGGAACACACAGTCTTTATTTTGTCTCCACCGAGCGTCCAGGAATTGGAGGGGAGGGCAGGCCTGTGTTGTGCTAAGCGGCCATGTGCATTGGGTCTGGTGGTTTGGTTCATTTCTTTAAAAGTAAAATGGTGCTGCCATTTAGGGTTTTTTTTTTTAATTTTTGAAACATTTTATACAGTTTTGAAGGTTACTTTCCATTCACAGTTATGACAAAACACTGGCTCTGTTCCCCGTGTTTTACAGTCCATCTCTGAGTCTCTCTTACATTTTTGTACCTCCCCCTCCCCTACCCCGTTACTGCCCCTCCCCCCTCCCTGCTGGTCACCACTAGTTTGTTCTCTGTATCTGTGAGTCTGTTTCTGTTTTGTTATATTTGTTAGTTGTATTTTTGAGATTCCACATATAAGTGATACCACACACCATTTGTCTTTCTCTGTCTGACTTGGCATAATGCCCTCCAAGTCCACCCATGTTACTGCAAATGGCTAGATTTCGTTCTTTTGTATGGCTGAGTAATATTCCACTGTGTGTGTGTGTGCGCCTGCATCTCACATCTTTTTTATCCATTCATCTCTTGATGGACGCTTAGTTTGCTTCCGTATCTTGACAGTTGTAAACAATGCTATTTTACAGAAAACACGGATATTTTTGGTGAAATTTATTTGAACTCTCACAAATGAATTCCAAATTATAAGAAAATTGTTGTCTTGGTTTTATTGCTCTTGTCTTTGCCATATTACAAGCTTCCAAATTATCAAGGGTGAAAGATAAAACTATAAAAAAATTAAATTTTGAAAGACATGGAATGGAAAAAAACAAAGCAGAAACTGGTTGATTATGAAGCAATGACAAAATTCTTAGAAAACAGAAATTGTGTGTTTCTTCTAGGAAAAGAAAGTGCATTTGAAAACACTATTACTGCTCAAAATACCACGTACAATGCCAAATTGCCCAGAAATGTATTACTCTGGATGCAGAGCGGAAGGTGGTTTGTTCTAGCTTGACTTTGCAGTGAGCTTAAAGTTATAAGGAAACCACTGGTTGGTAATTGCTTCCAAAGTGTGTGGGCTGCAGCCAGCAGTGCAGCCTGGGGACGGGCAGGGACCTCCACATCTTGGGCTCCAGGCAGCCTCCCTGACAGTCCACAGTAGGCAGCAGGTCATCAGTGCTCCTCCCCACAGGTTAGAACCACCACCAGCCCCTCAGCCAGCAGGTACCTCAGGCGTTGGAATTCCTGAGAGGTAGTGCACTACTCATTACTGTATTGAACTGAACGCAAGGACCAGTGCATAAAAGTCATAAACATGATAGCAAAGGGTGACAAGCTGAACTGGCTTGGAAAACTTCATCTTTGTAAGCACGTGATGCAAAGTGACCAACTGCGGGCTATTCACAAACTATCACACAGACAGAAAAACACATACAGTTGGCTGCAACCCTTCCTCAGTGATTTAATCACATTAATTGAGCATCCACTGGATGCCAGGCAGTGATGAATGCCTTGGAGGAATAAAGAAGACAGATTCCCTGCTGGGTGAGGGAGCATGTGTACGATGGTTCTCAGGCAATATGGTCATCGATGTGGGTTCTCCAAGCATCTTAGCAGGTGATGTGTTAGACTGATCACCGGTAGGCAGGTCAGGGTGACTGTAACAGAATCCGTGATTCTCATTAGATAAAGTTAAAAGGAACATGTATCTTAAGTGCTGGAATTATTTATCTGCAAACTATGTTAATCGTCCTACACTGAAAGTTAATGCCTACACTGAAAGTAGCTTTTCAGGAGTGGTTATAACTCATTAGCCTCTAGGCTTGGAGACCAAGGGACGTCTACGGCACATAAATATGTAAAAAGGTGACACCACAGAAAAAGAGCACAGGTATTTTTTTCTCAGAACACTGGCCTTAATTTTACCGATTTCTGAAAGCAATGTCATGATTTCGAACAGAAAAGAACATTTATGGAGTATAAATTTCACTTTTACGCGATGTTAACAAAAGCTTTCGCAAGAGTTTGTTTACTCGTTTCTCAAAATGTGTCCATCTGTGCCGCTGTATATTATATAATTGACCTACTCATTACATAAAAATAAGCTTTATTAAAAGGCACTGAAAATGATTTCTCCCGCTTCTGTGTGGTGGAAACGGTAGAATGTTAACGTGGAGGATGATCTGGGCCAGCACTTGTCCACGGTCATCGTGCCCATAGGCTGCAGGGCTTGTGTTAGGAGGCAGGTGCTGACCCAGCAGGACTGGGTTGGGTCCTCGGGTCCTGCATGTCTCGCCGTCTCCCGGGGCGTGTTGATGCGCCGGTCCAGGGGCCACACTTGGAACAAGCGGTCTAGACCACGGTGTCTGATTCCTTTTGTTTAGGCCATCTCTGCACTGGGTCCTACTGACTTTCCCTGGAACCATCACCTTTTCAATTTGCAACACACAGTTAGATAAGGTCACTGTCACGAGATCCACGGCGTTAACTGGCTTTCATCCCAGATCCTAGTCCCTTACACAACTTTGTCTTGAAGTGATTGTTTAATTGGGAGAGGGGGGCATTGCTTAATTTGACGCGTCCTAGGCAACGTGGAAGGGTTTCCTTTGCACTGTCATGATCTTGACAGCTGCCCTCACAAAGTGGTCCATCTCAGGTTAACATTAGTCCTGCAGGTGGTTTGGAACGCTCTGGTGTTTGTTTTATTTTAGCATAAGGATGGCTCTGTGCTAATGGAGAAATATGTTGTGCACAGTTTACGCTCATCTCGTGAAATCCGGACACAGTGATCACAGTGAATCACCGACATCAGAGGCTTGTTTTTCGTAACAGCCAGAATGATAGCAATCACAGTATGAGCCACAACTTACTGAACACTTGCTGTGTGTTATTCGCTGTGTAATTACGTCGAATCCTAGCTTTGCTCTGATACTTAGTTTGGGGGAGGTGAATCGGTTTATTCTTTATATCATTTATAGCAAGTTAAAAGGTGGAATCAAAGATTCAAGCACCCACTCATGTTCCTTTTTTTTCTCTGTGTCGCGCTACAGCTGAGCTCTCAAACCTCCCCTCGGCCTGTCCAAAGGCTGTGGCTTCCTGCCCCCTCGGCCTGTCCAAAGGGTGTCGCTTCCTGTCCCCTCGGCCTGTCCAAAGGCTGTGGCTTCCTGTCCCCTCGGCCTGTCCAAAGGGTGTCGCTTCCTGTCCCCTCAGCCTGTCCAAAGGCTGTCGCTTCCTGGAGGTGAATGTGCCAGTGTGTTTTCTGTCTTGTCTCTTTTCCTTCAGGGAGATCTCTGTCCAGGAAGTTAGCTGTTGATTTCTGCTGAATTGTGAGTTCATCTTGGCCCCAGTAGCCCCCATGTACCTCTCTTCTTCTGAAGACTCCCCATGTCGCCAGGGTCCACAGAGAATCAGAAAACTGTCTGCATCTCTCCTTTGGTGGGACGAGACTGCTTCTTTAGTGAGAGCTTCAGGGGAGGAAGGTGCCTGAATGCACGTGGACGGTCATGGGCTTCCTGAGGCTGGCACACCTCCCCACGGCCACAGCAGGGCTATCGGGGATGTGGTGCAGGACAGGACGTCCCTTCCTCTGCTCTGTTCTGTCGGGCTCTCCTCTCCCCCCGCCCGGGGAGGTGCTTCGCTCCCTGTCCGTTTCCCTCACTCCAGGGTTAATGGCATAACCTTAGTGTTGTGAGTTCTCCAGGATTCACCACTTGATATTCCAATGCAAAATTTGGAATTAAAAAAAGATACTTTGTCAAGCACCAGTCTCTTGGAAGAAATGCTTTGCTTTCAAGATCTGTATTTCTGCTGTGAACTGAGAGTTCTACTTTGCTCCTCAATGCCGTGAAGGCACCTCTGATCTTTCTTTTGTGCTTGTCCGTTCCTGGGGCAGTAAGCTTCAGGCAGAGGCTGATTTTAGTGGTGAGGATCTGCAGAAAATAAACAAGTACCAAGAAGAAAACGTGCACGAGAGACTGTTTCCAGAAAATTAAAGTAGGGTCCGTTCATATGGACTGAAATAAGAGTGCAAATCTGAATGAGATGCTTTTGGACATTGATCATCCAGAAAGTAATTAAGCAACTGACAGATATTTTCATGTACACTGACTGCTGTAGAGATTGAATCAAGAAATTGTGCTTAGTGGGAATACTTAGATTTTTATAGCTTTATCTGAAGCCAAAAAGATAAGGGATTTATCTGGGACAAAATGTCACCAGAGTTTTATAGAAGCCCTGAGTGTGTCTCTTGAAACACTTTCAAAGTGTTGATTCGGCAAATCAAAATTTTGTTTTCTGTTTATTGTTCTTTTCCAGTCTCTTTGATTAAGATTTTCTTACGTAGATGTCACCTCCCAAATCTCCTATGAAATCTCTTTTTACTCCCCTGTCTTTTTGAATTGGTGCTGAAGGGAAGTTTCAGTTTTTAAATACTAAAGTGTTTTCTAGATGTTCTTATAATCCCCAAACTGGTAAATTGATATAATTTACATTAATAACATAAATATTGGCAATCAGTGGGGGGTTTTTTTCGCCCAAAGACTTTTTTTAACCAAAGTTGTGAGTGATAGAAAACAGAGATCTTGCTGAAATGGAAAGGAGAATTACATACGTGGTTGAACTCACGCTGACAAGCCTGCAGACTGTTTACCATGGGGCCGGAGCGGGCAGGAGGAGCAGTGTCGTTTCACTGAGTCATCCTGGAGCAAACCGGTATCGTGTGACTTGTAACACCCCTCGACTATCTTGGCGAGCGACTGCACACAGATGTCTGATGGAGCAAACAGACCAGGGCAACACCAGCCTCTCGTGAAGTCTCCACTTTTAACCTGCTTCAGATTTATGGCTTCTGACTCCAAAAACAGGAACACAAATCTTATTTCTCCCATCGCTTATGTAAGGTGATACCAAGTGCGCCGTGTTGTCGGCAGGCCTTGGGCGGTGCTGCGCTTTGAGTGTTTCTCGTGATTACCGTTGCATTAGGGGACGCATGGAAAATCACTTCGCTGTCCCCACTCCCCATCATCTCCTAGGGGTGCTTCCTCCTGAGGCGTGTGAGGAAACAGAACCACCGCTGAAACTTGCAGGCTTAGGAATACAACACCTCCACGTGAGGTTTGTAGTTCTTTATCCACCAGGGGATGTACACTGCTCATCTAGGGAGTCACGTTTCTGGCGTTGTACAATGATTTGTCTGAAGAATAAAACCCACTCAGATCTTCTACCAAAATGTGTACAATTAAACAAAGAATTAAATGTGCGCTTCTCCATTTCTCCGTCTTAGCGCTGTCCGTGTTCTAGAGGGAGAAGTTCGTGGTGGTTTAGGAAGCTCAGAGGACCTCCGGGGTAGTGTCTCAAGTTTTCAGTGATGTTATAGAAAACAGCTGAGCAGTGTCACTGCAGGTCTTCATGGGAAACACAGTTACTGTTCAGTCCACCTCAGCTGTGAATTTAGCTTCTAAGTTACGGTTCTTCTTGTGTTCATTTTAAAAAATTTTATACAATTATTGGAAGTTTCTCTCCACTTACAGTGATTCTACAACATTGGCTCTGTTCCCTGTGTTGCCGGTCCCTCCTTGAGCCTCTCCGCCACTCAGTCCTTTGTGCGTCGTCCTCGCGCACCCACATACTGCCTCTGCACCACCCCCCACTGGGAACCACTAGTCTGTTCTCTGTATCTGTGAGTCTGCTTTTTTGTCATATTGACTAGTTTGTTGTATTTTTTAGATTCCGTATGTAAGTGATACCACGTCATCTTTGTCTTTCTCTGCCTGACTTATTTCACTTAGCGTAATGCCCTTCAGGTCCATCCATGTTGCTGCAGATGGCAGATTTCATTCTTTTTTTTTATAACTGAATAGTATTCCATTGTATACATACACCGCCTCTTCTTTATCCAGTCATCTGTCGATGGACATTTAGGCTGTTTCCATGTCTTGGCTGTTGTAAATAGTGCTGCTATGCACATTGGGGTGTGTCTGTCTTTTCGAATTAGAGTATTCTCTGGATGGATGCCCCAGGGATGGGATTGCTGTGTCCTGTGATGTTCACTTTAAATGGCATAGATTTGGAAGATAACGAATTTAGTGGGAGAGCACACAGCGTGAGTGAGGTAAGGCCTCTGTGGGCAAATTAGGTTCACAAGTTTGAAAAAAGAAACTTATTCCATGACCTGTTACTTTACAAAATTGGTCCCCAGCTCACAGAAAGGAGCAGGGGTTTGGGGCAGGGATCTGGGGAGTAAGGCTAGGTGGGAGGATGTCTTGCTTTGGAAGTCAGGTTGTTACGTGGGCAGCTTGCAGCCTCAGAGAAGAGACGCAGCCGGTGATGGTGGAGACTGACTTCCTGTTGGAGCTGCCGTCTTCATGTCAATACCACACGCTTTCGTGAGTAACACACCTGTTCTGTTCTCCGGGAGCAAGGCTTTCCTTCCAGCCCCGTGTCACTTGGGTTCCGCAGACCACCAGTAACTTGCTGGTTGCAGGAGGAACCGTTCCCCCCACCTGAGGAATTCTGAACCCCGGGGTGTCCCTCCGTCTCTCCCTGGAGGCGGCTCTTCCGCCCCCTCCCACCCTCTCCCGTTTCGTGGGAGCTGCCGTCACGAAGACCCTCCGTGATGGCCTTCCCAGTCTCCAGGGGGACTCAACGGCGCTGGGATTGCAAGAGCCTGCGATGCGCGGGGCCATGGCGCTTCCGCTGGGACCCCTTGGCCACACGCCTTCTAGGATGCAGGGTTCAGGGTCAGAAAGACCCCACGCTCCTTCTAGAACAGAGAGGGAAGAACCCAGGTTTCAGTATCACGGTCGTTCATCGCCATCTTGGCTTTTCTTCGAGTGGGTAGAACTACTCAAAATATTCTTAAGACCCATCCAGGACAGAGATACGAAGCTCGGAGGTCACTGGTTTTACTCAGTCCTGTTTTCTGCCTCTGGTCCTTCTGCTGTGTCTGTGCCTTCCCCTCAGACGAAGGGATTAGAAAATCCAGTTTTCCCAGAAGCAGAAAGATTCATTGGCACCAGAGATTTCTGTCCTAAATTCCTCAAACACATACGTCATGTGCATACATTTCTGAAAATCACTGAACTCCGTGAACGATATGAGCAAGTCGTACCCACATAATTATGCTTGGATTCTGTCTCTGGAAGCAAAGTGTGCGTTGACTATTTTCTTCCCGTTTCATTTGCTAATGCTGCTTCTGTGAACATTTTATATAACATTCGGAGTAGCCACAGAAGGAAGCAGATACCACGTTGGATCGCGGCTCACCGTAGATAAATAAGCACATTATAAAATGCGTATTATTAAAGTACGAATGCAGAAGAGCATGATCGTTTCCAGCTTTTACATTTGACCTTGGGCTTTGCAGAGCTTTTGCCATTGCCGTTGAGAAGTTCAGGCATCCGAGACGTAACGCAGGCACGATGGCATAATCCCAGGCAGCTCGGGAAACCTAAATATTACTAGGCGTGTTTCTGGATAAGGCACGTTTCACTACATTTCATGTTCCAAGGTATTCTGGTCTGTTCCTCTTAAATGTTTACTCCTAAGTTCTTGTACTTCCTTCCTGCTTCCTAGAACCTGACTTTCATACAGCGGATAGCCGAATAGGACCGTGCAAGGTTATCGGAAAGCAGCAGCTACCGCTAGAGTGAGCGCAGCACGAGCTTCAGTCAGAATGACCTCGAGAGCAGCTGACCCGTTGCCCAGAGATGTCTGGGTTATGTATTTAGTTTATATTTATATTTAGTTTTTATTTGTATTTTGTTTTCATCTATCTTAGTTTTTATTCCTATTCCTCTATTATGTTAGTCACTGTTTATTTTGATTTATTTTCAAGTATACAGAGAATGTCTAATTATAGAAGAAACTGAGAGTGAACATTTACCCAGATTCAGGTCCTGTTAAAAGTTTGCCACATTTACTTTGCTCTGCTCTAGCTGCTAATCTGTCAACTGTCTATTAGTCTGTCTGTCATCTGTCTGCTTGTATCACCTGTCTGTCTAATGTCCTCTCTCCTATCTTTTCATGTGCACACACACATAAGACACACACACACACACACCTGGATATAAAATACGTGCTTCATTTTCTGAACTGTCTGGAACTACGTGGCAAGCATCACATCCACGTAGCACTGAAGAGTTGCGTGCGTATTTCCGAAGGGTAGCGACTGCGCGAACCCAGGACAAGTGTGAATTCAGGGCGTTGAACTGGTGCGGTCCTGCTGTGTCTGATTCACAGCCACATTCACACTTTGCCCACTGTCTCTCTAATTCCCTGTGTCGCTGTGTTTCCTGTTCCAGGCTCCAGTCCACAGTCGTGAGCTGCATCCCATTGTCATGTGATTTGATTTCCTTCTCTCCGGAGCAGCCCCTCAGTCTCTTGTCTTATGACCTTGATATTTCTGAAGATTGCAGGGCCAGTTCTTCTGTCGAATATGTTTCAACATGAGTTTGTCTGGTGATGCCTCACGATTGGATTCGGTTCATTCATTCTGGGCAAGACCGCCATGTTAAGTGGGTTCCCTCCAGGGCGGTGTGTCGGGAGACGCACATGATGACCCTTCGTCTCACTGGTGCAGTTACACTCCATCAGTTGTTAAGGTGACGTCTCCCCAGTCTTCTCCCACGAAGTTGCTAATTCTGCCTTGGCAGTTGGTAAGAAATTTGTGGTATTGATAGGAACTCGGTGAGTTATTTTGAGATGGAATGTGTATCATCTTGTTCATCAGTGTCACTTCGACATCTAGTTGCCACGGATGCTGATGTGGTGACTGCACAGTGGTGACAGTTCTAAGTCCATTTCTTCAACATTTATTAGTGGCTAAAGAAGGGATCTCCATTCTCCTCTGTGGTTTTATTCACCATCAATATGGACTCATGGATAACACAAATACTGCTTTTTTAAAAGTGAATCCTTTCAAACTGGCATCTGGGCACTTTTGAGATGTCCACAGCATTTCTTAAGCACTTGCTGACATAAATTATCACCGTTTCTTAAATGTCAAGATGGAGATAAAAATAAATCTAAAATGACAGTCTCCACCTATTAATTTATTAAGAGAACGCATTAGCTTTCGTGATGATAAATACTTTTTTCTCCAACTAATGTTTCCAATTTTTGGTGGTACCCACAAGTGATACAGATAAATTCATAGACTGTGTGGGGTCTAAGGATCTAGTTCAAGGTTTTACCCAAAGAGCTTCCAACAGAAGAGATGTCCACAGTCTTCTCTGAATACAGAAATCACACCTGCAAATCAAACTGTGCTTAAATATTTGAATTTACTGAGCCATAATCTCTGGTCTAGATGTTGACAAAACAGTCATTTTCATGACAACGTAAGAGTCTTTCAAGGTCATAATCCAGCCTTTGGTTGTTCATTGAGTGACTGTCTGGTTCACTTTTAACCAAATTCTTCTTGAGCCCTGATACCTCAGCTTCTTTGGAATCGTTCCAGGAGTCCGGTACATATGCGTTGTAAGAGTGCTGCTTCGACTAGTTTTATGAATTAGCATTTCCTTGCTTATTATGGGCTAGAATCCTCCATGACATTCTCGACCTGTTCTTTGTTTCCATTTGAAGAGCTGTAACACACAGGGCATCTGCTTCCTCTTTGTGCTTCCTGCTTCCTTCTTCTTCAAATGTTCAAAGAGAACACAGGCTCTGTTGGGTCTTGTCGCTCTTGGCTAAACATTTCCAATTCCCGTCTTCATTTTCAAAAACCTGATTTCCCTGTTGACTTGCTCCGCTCCGCACAGGCCGTCCAGTCTGTATGACAGGGCAGACCAGTGCTGGTTAATTACCATGACTACCTGCACTGGTAGGTTCAGGCTCTCGCGAAATGAGTGCTGCCGTTGATTATTAGTGTCTGCCAGGATCGTGATTATTAATGTCTGCCAGGATCGTGGGGGAGACTGCGCTGTGTGTTTGCCATTGTCTGTTGTGAACTGAGGCAGTGGTTTGGGTAATATTTAGATGCCGTCTAACCTGGGTAGCATGCCTGACACTGTATGAAATTAAATTATGCTTTGAATGTGCTGCTCTTTAAAGTCATTTAGATTTTATCACACTGTTAGCGTAGAACAGATTTGTAGTCAGCTAAAATGTCAGGGCTTTTGTCTCCCTGTAACTTGCTTTCTGGATGGTGGCCTGTTAGATAATCTCCAGAAGGCTTAGAAAATGTCTTGACTGGATAAATTGAAAGTAAATATAATGAGGTGAAAGTAAAGAAATGCAGAGCAGCCTTCTATTTTGTTGTAAGAAATTATCATGCAGAACTGCAGAAGAGGTGAGCATTAAGTCACTTGTAGGAAAATTATTTTGTGTGTCACAGCACAAGAAAAGTATCTTAAGGTTTTCAAGGGAAAAGCTGTATTTACATGTTTAGTCTTTATCTTACGTTTACCTAGCTGAAAAGAGGAAACAGTTACACTTTGCTAACGTTTTTTGTGACGTTTCACCATCATAGAATACATACATATTTATTTTTCATTTTGTGTGCTTCTCCATCTTTTACTGTGAATAAAGACAATTTTTAGGGAAGAAATAGTAAACCATGACTGTAAATATTTAACCTAAAGGAAAAGATCATTCAGGGCTTATTCTTTGATTAAATAAATACTGGCTTCGGGTTTAACAGATGTTAGAAAGGCTTTAAAACTTTTTCAGAGACAATCAGCTATACCATAGCCCTGTAGTCTAACATGATAACTTTTGAAAAGTGGCTACCAACTATGAAACAGAGATAGATGTGACAAAAAGCAAAATAGCTTTGGTGTTGACTTATCAAAACGTTTCTCATTTCAACACATTCAGAGTCATTCATATTCCATAAAGCACTCACTCAAGAGAAGTCCATGGTAATGGTGCCAGGAATACCGTCTTCCTGAGGGTGAATGTTTGTGTTGGGACATGTGTACTTTTGACAGTCACTGTTTGATTGTTAATAGAAAATGTTCTTCATGATTTTAAAAATCATAAAAATTCCAAAGCTCTTTGTAGGAAAGTCTCTGTAGGATAGTTTATTCAGGTTGTGTTCATTGTCTTTTTGGAATTTTTTAAGTAGAGTTGATTTAAAGTGTTGTGTTAGTTTCAGGTGTACCGCAAAGTGATTCAGTTATATGTATATATGTGTGTGTTCTTTTTCAGATTCTTTTCCATTATAGGTTATTATTACAAGATACTGAATATAGTTCCCTGTGCTCTGCATAGGTCTTTGTTGTTTACCTATTTTGTTTGTAGTAGTTTGTATCTGTTAATCCCGAGCTCCTAATTTATGCCTCTCCCTGCCCCCTACTTTCCCCTTTGGTAACCATAAGTTTGTTTCTTTGTGTGGAGAAAAGGGAACCCTCCTACACTGTTGGTTTCAATGTAAATTGGTGCAGCCACCATGGAGAACAGTATGGAAGTCCCTTAAAAACAGACTTACCATGTGATCCAGCAATGCCACTCCTGGGTATGTATCCGGAGGAAACTCTGATTTGGAAAAAGAGTGGAATAATGCCACTTGCAGCAACATGGATGGACCTGGAGGTTATTGTACGAAGTGAAGTCAGTCAGCCAGAGAAATAACATATGATACCACTCATACGTGGAATCTAAAAAAAAAAAAAAAAAAATGATACAAATGTGTTCATTCCCTTTGCTGAACCAGCAGAAATGTGAGTTCTACGCAAAAAGAAGGAATAATTGTCCTCTTTCAATGGCCCCTCTCAACACAGAGGAGAACCTGGTGACGACTAACTCTTCCTCACAGATCCCTGCATTCTGGCAGAGGTGAACAGACCGTGGTGGACAACAGTGACAGTGACAGCAATCATAGTAGCTTATGTTTGCGTAGAGTCTTCCATTCGTGTGACAGACAGAGGGACCATAGAGCGTGCCCGTATCGCTTTGGGGCAGCTGTGGTGCGGTCAGACGGCTGGGGTTGAGGAAACAGGCTGGGGGCCTGGGGGACCTTGTGCTTCTGCTTCACACCTGAGGAGGTGGTTGCCACCTCCCTTTTCCATCAGAAGACTCCAGAAGGAGCCTGAGACTTAGCTGTTCTCTCGCACCGAAGCTGCTGGCTCTCCACGAGCTGTTGATGAGCTGCAGTGGGTTCTCCTCAGTCCTTGAAGCAGCGTGGTGTTGACTTAAGTAAGGGCAGTGCAGCAGCCAGGCAAAACAGAGGGGAAGTGTCCCAGCATATACTCATAACTGGTTCAGCTGGGAAGGTAGACCTAACTATATTTTGGAAGGAGCTGGAAGATAAGGAACTCACGCTGCCCAGTGAAGTTGGAGAAATGCGCTCAGTGAATGCTAATTGAGTATTAAAACAAAGTAGTTTGCAGTGAGACAGTTTTATGAGGTGTGTGTGCCTTATGTAAATTCCCATTTCCTCAACATGGGGCTGAAGAAACACTTAATGAGGCTTTTTATATTATGCAGATCTGGCATTATTATCAGAGACAGTGCACTGGATAGTGAAATAGGGACAGCCATTCATTAGGAACAGTATGCGTGTATGTGTATGTGTGTGTGTGTATTTCACACAACATCTTTGCACTGCTGGTAGTTGAATTATAGATCAAGCACTGTGTTCTCTTCCTTGTAACTTAGGAAAACTCTTAAGTGATTGATAAGTCTGTCTCACCTTCAGAGCTAGCTAATGAAGTCTTACTAAATAGGGCAAATTAGTCCTACAGATTTTTCATTTTCCTCAGAGGCAACCAACCAAAGATGTTCTCAGTATTTGGAGGAAGGAGTGATTGCCCCTTAGCCTGTATTCCCGTGGTACACTGAATCCATCTCCATTAAAACACATAGCATGCTTTCCCATAATCATTTCTGTCTTCCTTATTAAACTAAGAGCTCTTTGGTGACTGGGAACATAAAAATAATATTTGTGGTGGACTAAGAACCCTCTGAGTGTCAGAAGCTCCACGCATATCATTTTAGTCTCACAAAAATGCTACACGCATTTCCATTTAGCTAATGAGACAGCAGACTCAAAAAGAGCAGGTTACCTGCTCAAGCTCCTGCCGCCAATCAGTGGTCTGTTTTGGTTGGACTTGAAACCAGTTCTGCCAGAAATCACCTTTGGAGGCATTTCAACAACACGGGTATTCATATCAGTATTCTCAGGAACTGGCCTGTGCTTAATCTTTAATTCAGGTAATTCCAACCAATATTTCGTAAATACCTAGTTCTTTCCTCACATATCAAGAGATAGGACCCAGCACTTTCTATTTACTTACTTATAATTGATCTAGTCAGTCTGAAGTATCACTTTCAGAGATGGTGTGTGGTGAATGCATTAGTGATCTGTAGCTGTGTAACAAGTTATCCCAAAATGTAATGGATAAAATTTTATTGCCCACCCTTTCTGTGCATCAGGGATTTGGTGGCTTGACTGGGTCCTCTGGCTTAGGATTTCTCATGACGTTCTGATCACCTGGGGCCTGAGACCTCTGAGGCTTACACTCAGTTTCTTCCAAGCTCACCCTCGTGGTTATTGGAAGGATGTCTGGACTCAGCTCTTCATATGCTATTGGACAGAAGTTCCTGACATACGGGGCCTCTATAGGGCAGCTCACAAATTGCTTCATTGAAACAGTTTGCTGTACACCTGAAGTGAACACCACTTTGTAAATAAAATGTACTTCAGTTTAAAAAAATAACAAATGAAAAGAACCAGAAACAGAGGGCCATCAAAATAGTAGTCACAGTCATTTGTGACTTAATTTTAGCAGTGTTATCCTGACACGTGACAGTGTTCCATTGCTCAGAAGTACAGGACTCCTTCCCACCCACATTTACCAGGAGGAATTACGCAACGCATTGCACAAGGGAAGGAAGCAGGGCTCACTGGGGGTCACCTCAGAACGCAGCCTACCACAATGAATACAAAAGGGAGGGTTTGGAACATTCTGTCTCAAACAGGACACTGACAGTTCACCCAGTAGAAAAGAATTGTGTGAATATTTCCGATTGTAATTTCAACTGATACCCAGTTGGCAACATTAAAAGTTATCTTTTAAGGAGAATCATATCAATACCTTTAAATAATTTGCAAGCATATTCCTTGCAAGACCTTTCTTTTTTAGATACCATAAAAGTAAGTATACACACTTAGTCTTTAGAGCCCTGAGCACTATGCAAATTAAGTAAGCACTCTGATTGTATTATTGCCTGTCATGGCTGAGATGTCAGGCCAGTGAAATAGCTAGCTCTACCCCTTGACTTCCGGGCTCTGAAGATTTTTAAAGATGTGAGAAAAAGGGTGTGTGTGTGATGTGTATAGAATATAACATGAAAAAATAAACTGCCTCGTTCTAGTTTTATTTTTTAACAGTGATACTCAATTCAAACCTTAGCTTCAACTACGTGAAGAAGTCACTTTTCATAAGTGGGACAAAGCAGATTAGGCTAGAAAGTTTTAAAATATGTTCCCCTGAGGTTTTCAATAAGATCAGCCTAGAAACCGCACACTAATGATGACAGAATCAAGGCTTATAAAACCTGTTTTAGGAGATTCTGATTTTTTAGTCAGTGTTACAAAGACTAGAGCCTCATTATCTTTTATCGTTTGTACTTTTGAAACGCTAATGTATGCATTACTTTTCTATACATTATTAAATTTCATTTTAACTGGGAAGTATTAATATTTTAACCCAGGAGTTTAAATGCTATTAATACTAACTTGTCTTTCTACTTTCTAAAGGGAAAGCTTTCCAAGTTCAATTTGAATCTTCTTAACTTTTATTTCTGCACTATTGGGAAAGGATACTCTAATGGCATGGATTATCGTAAAAGTAAGATAATGAAAAACTGATTTATGTCTCACTTGAATGCATTTGGGGATTTACTTGAATATACATCCTTAATGTGTGAAGAATTCATGACGAAACACAAATGTGAAATAGAGCAGTGTAGACTGGACTCAGGTGAAGCAAACTTTTTCAGCCTTCTGATCTACCCTTCTAAGCAAATCTTTCCCTATTTTTCCTTCTTTTTTTTTTGTTTCTTTTTTTTATTGAAGTATAGTTGCTGTACAATATTATATACATTACAGGTGTACAATGTAGTGATTCAGTTTTAAAGGTTATATCCCATTTATAGTTATTAAACAATATTGACTGGATTCCCTATGATGTGCACTATATCCTTCTAGCTTATTTTGTACCTGATAGTTTGTACCTCTTAACTCCCCTCCTCCCTATGTTGCCCCTACCCCTTCCCTCTCCCCACGGGTCACCACTAGTTTGTTCTCTATAGATCTGTGAGTCTGCTTCTATTTTGTTACACTTACCATGTTGCTGTATTTTTTGGATTCCACATATAGGTAATACCATACAGCATTTATCTTTCTCTGTCTGGCTTACTTCCCTTAGCCTAATGCCCTCCAAGTCCATCCATGGTGCAGAAAATGGCAAAATTTTATTCTTTTTTATGGCTGAATAGTATTCCATTGTATATATGCACACATCTTCTTTATCTGTTCATCTGCTGATGGACACTTAGGTTTTTTCCACGTCTTGGCAACTGTACGTAATGCTGCTGTGAACACTGGGATGCGTGCATCTTTTTGAATTACTGTTTTTGTTTTGGATATGGATACCCAGGAGTGGAATTGCTGGGTCATGTGGTAGTTCTATTTTTAATTTTTTGAGAAGTGTTCATACTGGTTTTCATAGTGTTTGCACCAATTTGCATTCCCACCAACAGTGTACGAGGGTTCTCGTTTTTCCACATCCTCACCAACGCTTACATTTGTAGACCTTTTGATGATGGCCATTCTGACAAGTGTGAGGCGATATCTCATTGTGGTTTTGATTTGCATTTCCCTGATGATTAACGGTGAACAAGCATGTTAATTAGGCTTTCCCAGTTTTAAAGCCAGAAAGTCACTCCATTTATGTCAAGCAATGAGGAAACATGAAAATAAGGAACCTGTAGCGTCTCCATCGAGAGGCCACCATGCTGAAGAGGTAGGTATTCAGCTGGCATCGCCCAGAGCAGCCTCACTGAAGAACAGGGATCCAAATACAGCCAGAATCGTGGATAAGAGAGTTAAGGGCAGTTCTGACCATCCATTTCTTTGTTGCTTTCCAGCCTTAGAAGTTGCTAGTTTTCCCTACCTTTTCTTTCTCTTATCTCTGTTACATTTTCTTGTCTCCAACACAGTGGCTCTCTCCTTTTGCCCAAGATTTGTAAACTACAGGTCAGGAACTGAGGTGTAAGAAACCACCTGGTGTGTTTGCCCCGCAGGGGCTGTGGGTGGTGAGGGCTCCTCCAAATAGGCTGTGAAGTGTACCAGCCCCAAGACCTTGAGCCAGGTAGTTCTTTATGTGAACTGTTCCAGTTTTAGCTGACTGGCTTTCAGGCAAGTTATGGTTCCATGGCCAAACCGTGGTTTGCAATTGCCACGATAACGCTGAGAAAAAAGAAATCTAAATCCCAGCCAACAGCAGCAAACGTATGAAAGCCCATAGGCAACCTGGGGCGCTCTGCTTCCGGCTGGGGTTGGTGTCCAGTTAGGTGCCACGTGTCACCCCATTCTTTTTTATCAGTGACTCCTTGGGACATGACCTCCCAAAGGCCAGGTCACAGGAATGTGAGCAGTGCGTAACGCTTCCTGGTGCTTCAGATCCGAGCTGGACCACTGTCGTACCACTCCCTTCCCGTTGGCCAAGCCCAGTCCTCTGTCCAGGCCCAGCAGCCCCAGGGCGGATGCTGGAGCTCACACTCCCATGGAAGGGGGTACAGTTTTAGGGGCGGGAGAGCTGGGAAAACAGAGAGCAGTGACTCCGTCTTCCACTCGTGATGGCTTAGCCTCGCTCTCCACGAGCCCCTGGAAGAAGGTCCCGGATACAGGCTTTACTCTCCCCACCTGTAGTGAGAGCGTATATGAAAAACAAAACCATCGCTAACAGCAACTTTGAGGTAAGCCAGACTACATTAGCGAAAAATCAGAACGTTGTTCTCAGGTTTATGGAGAGGGAGTTTTTGTTACAAATAACGTAAGAGTAATTATATAATACTCGCGTCTGTCCACGTATACCCAGTGTATTTACTGAGAAGGTTTGGTAACAAAGAATTTAACGTTGTCTGGACTGTTTAAAGACCAAGAGTTTATTTTGTCTACATCATCACAAACCGAGTGGGGAACTGTTGGGTTGAGTAATAAGCAGAATACTTGAAGTATTTAAACATCCTATCCCCAGGGTCCCCAAAAGAGGGGACTAATTAATAGTTTTGACTAAGTTTTCATGAAATCAAGCAAATCCAAGCAATAACTTGGACGCAGTACACACTTTGACACGCAGGTGAACTCGTGACCTCTGCGATCATCCATGATTAAGAACTCCTGAAAACCCTCCTGCACGCCGGATGACTGGATAAGCCTGAAAGAGGCTTCGGTGATTTAAAGTAGAAACGCTCTTGTTATTCTTTTAAATACCCCTGAGAAAGACCAGATAGTAGAAAGCGGGTTTCATCTCAATTTGTGTCCATTCCGCTTCTGAGCGTTTAATCTCTAGCAGCAGTTCGTGCATTACAGGATTTAGGGTCTGCATGCGGAGATGGTGTGGAGGAGACCGAGGACAATTTACCTGTCCTCTGCTAAGCCACTTCTGGCGTATTACAGCCTGGGCCCCAGACCATTAGTTAAGAACTTTAAAAGGATTACATTCCAGGATCCCCCCTATTCGTACCAGTTTGAATGCTCCAGGGATGGGAGACGTTGATGGATGTCTTCCAACTTTAGCTGCCTCTGCTTTGAAGTGATTACAGAACTGTCATTCAGCTGCACATACTATATTTACTTCTTTTTTTATGGGGGGGTTGGGTTTTTTCCTCAATCCAGCCACTGTACGTAGACCTAGGCTAAATCATACCACATATCACATCGTATGCCAAACTTCTCATACTATTTTTTTCTTTCTCAAAATAGAGGTTGCTCACATACTGATTTGGATTGTCCCAACTTAGGTTTCTGTTGTTATTTGGGAAGAAGAGCCTGAACTCAGGTAACACCAGCTTCTACTGGGTTGAAATAATCCCGGGCTTGATGTGGGGATGACTCACCCGCGTCAGCTGTTGCTTTGAGAAGCCTTATCAGACCAGCTGCGTACTTAGCAGACTGGGGAAGGACGCCGTCGTGTGCCAGGCTTTATGTCATGTCGCTTCCTTTAAGATAATAGGTTGTCATCTGAATCAGAATAGAGTTTAAATTCTGTGATATATGTATTACTCATACATAGAATGTTACAAGGTCATTCCAGATCTTTCTGTTCTGGTCAAATTAAGTAAGGGAATGAGCTGTCCCTGGACATTAGTAGAGCGGGAGACAAAATTGTGTTTTACTTTCCAGTGTGTGTGTGTTACTCAGGAACAAATGTTGAGACGAAGATTTGAATGTGAGCAATTTATCTGGGATGTGATCTTAACAAACGTCAGTGAGAGAAAAGGGAAGTGAGACGAGGGTAGAAGCTCAGAAAAGGGTTTTCTCCAGCCAGTTATTCCTCTGGACAGCTGGACCTGAATTCCATTGCGGGTCTCTAGGAGGCAGCGCAGGACACAAACCTAGGAGTTCTCACTCCCAGGAGAAGAGGGAGCTGGAGCTGTTCGGCATCAGCCCCCGTCAGCCATCGGTTGGGGCCACTGTGGGAGGCCTTCATCCCCTGGCACTTCCGGCATGCTGTGTGCTTGGCCAGAGCAGGCTCGGGCGGCCGGACAAGGCCTTGAGCCAAGGAGACACAGATGCCAGCACTGGAAGATGGGTAGACAGACCAGAGCAGTGTTCATGAGAATCACAGGGACTA
This sequence comes from Camelus ferus, assembly GCF_009834535.1. Lineage (NCBI taxonomy): Eukaryota > Metazoa > Chordata > Mammalia > Artiodactyla > Camelidae > Camelus > Camelus ferus. The sequence continues at coordinate 10,375,800 of NC_045732.1, forward strand.
AGAAAATATGGGCAGGGTATCTGAATCGGTGTCTGTATCTGAGTGTCTGTCTTTATCCACATCTCTCTCTGTAATTGTATCTGTGTCTGTACATGCATATAGTCACATTCTTATTATGACTTAGTTAAAAAAAAAAAAAACGAATAAAATCTAGAATGCCCAGATTTTACAGAACACTTTTATACACAAGGCTAGATATCAGCAATACAGATTGATCCCCTCAAACTAATCATTTGTAAACTGAGTCGTATGTAAATTGGAGAAAATAAAAAAAGCATTGTGTGAAGCAACACCCAGATCAAAGGGAAAATCCTAACAGAACTGTGAGCTACCTTGCAAGTAATAAAAAGGGAAATTCGGTACGCCAAAGCCTACAACAGACCTATTTATATTTACCTAAGCTTTCGTTACTAAAATGAGAAAGACTGATTATAAATGAGCTACGTGTTCAGTGTAATAAACTAGAAAAAAATATCATTAGAAAAGCAAAATATTTCCGCAAGAAAGGAGAAAAATCAACAGCTCTTCCTAAATCCATGAGCGAGAGGAGGACACAGAGCAGACTGCCCCCAGGATCGATGGATTACCAGAGACTCAATGTGCACAAGTCTGAGAGTTAAACATTCCGGGAATAAGGGGCCAGGGTTTAGTGAGTTTACCCAGACCAGCTCAACTAGTTCCTTGCAGTAAATATTGGAGAGAAGTCCCCTCTGGATTCCAGTAGGAGGAAGGGGAGAAGAACTCAGATACATCAGGAATGAGCTGTGTGTAACTGACACATGTAGGCTCCTTCATCCCACAGCAGGGGACACATTCCTCTCAAGTTCACAGGGAACATCGACCACGGCAAGACCCTATTCTAGGCCAAATAACACAGCTTTGCGAATTTAAAAGAATAGCAGTCATGCAATATCTGCTGTCAGGCCACAGCAGAATTGAAGTAGAAATCACTAACAGAAAGAGAACTGGAGAAAAACATACGGAGATTAAACAATACTTTTTTTTTTTAATTTTATTGAGTTATAGTCAGTTTACAATGTTGTGTCAATTTCCAGTGTAGAGCACAATGTTTCAGTTATACATGAACATACATATATTCATTGTCACATTCTTTTTCACTGTGAGCTACCACAAGATCTTGTATATATTCCCCTGTGCTATACAGTATAATCTTGTTTATCTATTCTACAGATGCCTGTCAGAATCTACAAATTTCGAACTCCCAGTCTGTCCCTTCCCACCCCTCTCCACACTGGCAGCCACAAGTTTGTATCTATGTCTATGAGTCTGTTTCTGTTTTTTTTTATTTATGTTCATTTTTCTTTTTTTCTTTTCTTTTTTTTGGATTGCACATATGAGCAATCTCGTATTTTTCTTTCTCTTTCTGACTAACTTCACTTCTAATGACATTCTCCAGGGACATCCATGTTGCTGCAAATGGCATTATGTTGTCATTTTTATGGCTGAATAGTATTCCATTATATAAATATACTACCTCTTCTGTATGCAGTCACCTGTTGATGGACATTTAGGCTGTTTCGATGTCTTGCCATTGTAAATAGCGCTGCTATGAACATTGGGGTGCAGGTGTCTTTTTGAAGTAGGGTTCCTTCTGGATATAAGCCCAGGAGTGGGATTCCTGGGTCATATGGTAAGTCTATTCCGAGTGTTTTGAGGAATCTCCATACTGTTTTCCACAGTGGCTGCACCAAACTGCATTCCCACCAGCAGTGTAGGAGGGTTCCCTTTTCTCCACAGCCTCTCCAACATTTGTCATTTGTGGACTTTTGAATGATGGCCATTCTGACTGGTGTGAGGTGATACCTCACTGTAGTTTCGATTTGCATTTCTCTGATAATTGGTGATATTGAGCATTTTTTCATGTGCCTATTTGATCATTCATATGTCTTCATTGGAGAATTGCTTGTTTAGATATTCTGCCCATTTTTTGATTGGGTTATTTGTTTTTTTCTTATTAAGTCATATGAGTGGCTTATATATTCTGGAAATCAAGCCTTTGTCAGTTTCATCTTTTGCAAAAATTGTCTCCCATTCCATAGGTTGTCATTTTGTTTTGCTTATGGTTTCCTTTGCTGTGCAGAAGCTTGTAAGTTTAATTAGGTCCCATTTGTTTATTCTTGCTTTTATTTCTATTGCTTTGGTAGACTGCCCTAGGAGAACATTGCTGAGGTGTATGCAAGATAATGTTTTGCCTATATTTTCTTCTAGGAGGTTTATTGTACCTTGTCGTGAATGTTTAAGTCTTTGATCCATTTTGAGTTTAACAATACTCTTGTAAATGACATGTAGATCAAAGAAGAAATCTCAAGAAAAATTTTAAAATGTTTTAACTAAATGAAAATGAAAACACAACTTACCAAAATTTGTGGCATGCCATGAAAGCAGTGCTTAGAGGGAAAAGGACAGCATTGAATGAATATTTTAGGAAAGAAGAAAGCTCTAAAATCAATAATCCAAGTTTTTACCTTAGGAAACTGGAAAATGAGGAACAAACTAGATCCAAAGTAAGCCGAAGAAAAGAAACAGAATCAGAGCAGAAATCAATGAAATTGGAAGTAAGAAATCAGTAGAGCAAATCAGTGAAACCAAAAGCTAGTTTAAAAAAAAAAATGAATAAAAGCAATTTTATTTGCTTTTTTCAAAAATTTTATTTTATTTGCTCTAGCCAGGCTAACTAAGAAAAGCAGAGAGGGTACAAATTAATAATACCAGAAATGAAAGAGGATCATCACTGTGGAAGGAGCAGACCCTGTGGAAATTAAAAGGAGAAGAAAGGAATTCTGTGAACAGCTCTAGGCCCACAAATATGATAACCTAGGTGAAACGGACCAATTCCTTAGAAGATAATGATCTCCCAAAACTAAGACGAGAAGGAAGAGATGATCTGCACCGACCTCTTTTATGTAAATTGAATCAATAGTGAATAACCTTCCAAAAAAGAAATGGGTTCACTACTGAATTCTACCAAACATTAAAGAAGGAACGGTAACACTGTCTCCAAGCTCGTTCTGAAGGTAGAAACAGGGACTAACTACTTCCTCAGTCATTCTGTGAGGTCCAGACAGATATTACAAGAAACCGTTAGTAAGTGTCTCTCGTGAACATAGATGCAAAATCCTCAAGAAAGTATGAGCAAATCAAATCTACAAGAGTATAATGAGAATTATACACCATGACCAAGTGGGATTTACCCCGGAATTGAATCCAAAGCTGGATCAACATTCAAAAACCAGTCGGTGTAATCCATGACATCAACAGGCTAAGAATGAAAAAATCACAGGGTCTGTCAGTGGATGCACAAAACGCGTTTGACAAAATCCAGCACATGTTCATGATAAAAACTCTCAGTAAACTAGGTATAGAGAGTTTCCTCAACTTGATAAAAAATAAATTGAAAAAGCAAAATTAAAGAGTAAAGATAAAAGTAGAAATTACTAAAGTAGTATAAATAGTAGCAATCTTAAATGTCATAAATGTATCCAAACACTATTTCTTTGAACTTAAATTTTTTTTTTCAGAAAGTTGGATGAGGGAAAATTAGACAAAGCAAAAACTGGATGAGATGAGGAGTGAGACTAGCAGTGTAATTTCAGATACCAAAGAGATGAGAAGATTTACGAGAGCATGCTTTGTGCACCTCTGTTGCAATACATATGAGAATTTTAAAGCAAATGATTGATTTCCTGAAAAACTACCCAAACTTCTTCTCAAAGAGGCAGAAAACTGAATCTACAGATAATCAAGCAAGATGCTGAAAAGGTAATTTAAAGAGATGCAAGTTTAAACAAGTATACATCAGGCCCAGATGGTGTCACAGCTGAGGTCTATTTGAGATTTAGGGTACAAATCATTTCTATGTAATGTAAACTTTCCTAGGCTATAGAAAAAAAAAAACTGGGAAACAATCCAGTTTCATGATATCAGCATAATTTTAATGCTGTAACTTGCTAAGGTACAAAAAAATTGAAAAAATGTAGAATAATGTATATGATTATTGTACATGACTGGGTTCAACAATCATAAATAGATTATTAGTCAACAGAATCTAAGATATTCAAGAAGATAGCCGATATTTTAAGCCTGGGATGCAATGATGGTTAAAGACCTTTTGTTCTAGCAAACAAAAGGAGAAAACCATATGTGTGCATTCATGGTGGCTGATGAAGGATGGCTTTTTATAAATTTAGCAGCTACTCCTAAAAAAAAAGTCTGAGGCAGGACCGGAGGACAACAACCTAACCATGAAGCAGACTAGTTACTCCCTTTTATCCTAATAAAGAGAGAAGCAATGCACTATTTCTATTAAAATCAAGATAAAAACCAGGGATGCAGGCCCTCACCACTCTTAATCAACTTTGCCTTGAAGGTTCTCGCTGAAGCACAAATGCCAGGAAAAGTAATCATTATATATACATGTTTCAAGTTACAGAGTTCAGTACGCAGTTGCTAATACTATGTATCTAAGAAATTAAAAAATTAGAAGTGTTTAAGAATGTGTAAGATAAACTGCTGAGACAAATGATACAAGTAGTCATATAGAATAAAATTTTCTCCCTATTCTGGCCATACCCCATAGAAAATAAGAAAAAATACATTGTATTCATAATAGCAGCCAAAATGATAGGATGACTAAGAAAAAATTATTGCAATATTTATACTACATACAAACGTATCTTTCTTTTCTTGGTCATCTCTACATGTATTTGTATAATACACATTGTATAATATGTAATGTATTTTTCTAATATATTTCTATGCCAATCTACTTCAATATACTATGCGTTATATATTATATGTATATAATATATAAAATCAGGAGTTTTGAGTGCATGTTGAAGAGAACATAGTCTGCTTCCCCCAGCTTAGTTCACCAGGATGCAAACATTTGCATGTAAAACACTCCTGGGAAGTTAATGTCTGAGCGTCGTGGAGAGAACTGTGGCAGCTGGCTGGCCGCACAGGGCAAGGAGGGCGACTGCCCGTGACCTCCTAGAAGGCGTCATGAAGGTGTTCTCCCTCTTTCTGCTTCTGTTCACTGCTGTCTTGCATTTGTAGCCACGGCATTGGCACCTGGCAGGCGAAGTCTCATTTCCCTTTTCCAGGTGGTAGAATTAAGCAGAAAGTTGTACCCAGAATCAGTGGTGGAATCTGCCCTTGAAACTCAAAAGGCATTACTCCACAGGGTTGTCTTTTCTCTGTCCTGATGAAGACTTGCACTGGTCTTTTGAGGGGCTTTTTTTTTTGGTGAGTCCTATTTTAAAAATAATAATTTATGTTTTATTTAAATTCATTTTTGTCTATGTCATTATCTTTTAAGGAAAGAGGTAGTGCATCTGCTAATCATTTGGCATTGGACATGAGGTAGTGTTTTGGTGAAGCTTGACAACAAATGTTTCCCTCTGGAATTGCATACTCTGTCCCTTCCATTCTGAATTCCAGGGCTTTTCTCAGTTCTTAGCATTACAACATATCTCAAGGAGGTGAATATTATTATTCCCTTTTTTTCTGAAAGTTACTTCAACATGAATCTTATTGATTACATTCTTTTAGTGCACAAAGGGTTTTCTTGAAATATCATTGTGGACTTTGTGTGTTCACGTAGCCCGATGCTTCCAGACCACTACTGTCCATATAAAAGGAATGTGCACACAAACAGTTAAAGTTCTGACCAATTGTTCTAATAACTTTAACTGGAACTAATATGAAATGAATAGATAAAAAATTTTTTAAACCACTATTTTTAAAAATAGCCAAACAATAGTTCCCTCTGCCTGAAATACTCCCTAGACATGACGTAACGCCGGGAAGCCCAGGTGGGTATACTGCCCTTTCTGTGGCTGCAGAGGACGTCCCAATACTTGATGGTGTCACAAGGTTCCATGTGCGTTTTGTGACTTTTGTCACTATGCTTTGAAAGATCAGCATGGTTTGAAAAGAAAAAGAATACAAACATAAATTAAGACTCTCCAATAACACAGAATTTTTAAATGCCTTTGTTTCATATAAAAACCACGATGTGCAAATGATTTCAGATACATAATCTTTATTTTTTTCCCTTAGAATCACATGTATAATGCTGTTTCTTACCAAAAAATTTAAAAATGACCACCCTTAGACTATACGTTTAAGCTTTGCACACAGATGGGCTGAGAGATCTTTATTTGATTAATTACTGTTTCGTGTTGCTATCAAGGACAGAAACCACATGATCTGTGTAGCAGACATGTTCTTAGAGTCTAAGAATGCTTGGGGGACACAGCCAGTTTCTGCCGACGTCTACCAGAGGTTCACGTCAACGTGCTCAATAGTGTCAGGGTACTTCAGAATGCTGTGTTGTCTTGGAGCTCAGATGCATTAACAAGTTTTATGTTCTCAGTATGAGAAGGAAAATATATTCACAGGCAAGCAGACCTCAAAGCCATGCCTGCCAAAATCAGGATTTGAAAGACCCTTGAGGAAGACGTCTCACTCTACCAGTATGTCCAAACTTCGCCTTTGACTGTTCCTGTTTCACTTACTTGATGGATGATAGTTATTGTTTCAGCAAGGGTTTCAAGACAAGATGAAGTTTACTAAAGTCATCAAGGACAGCTCATCAGAACACCGAAGCGCTTCCACCCACGGGACACTGCGACGGTGATCTGGATCTTTGGGTGTGGCACACACCCCTTGATGGAGGTTAAGTAAGATGTGTTGGATTGAGGAGGATTGCTTAAGAATGGAACCACTGACATAGCAGGCTTCGTTCCAAGGCAGGGCTTCCAGTCCATCACAGACGACAGCCCTTTGGGTCCGTCACCTGGCGGGAGTGGTTTCCACATCCGGCCGTTACCGTGCTGTCTGACGCTTCCACCTAACGGGAAGGCTCTACAGACGTCGTCCTAATGCAGGCGCTCCTGAGGGTTGAGGGGTGACACAAATGTGGTTCTGTGTAGTGGAATTGGCTAAGATGCTATTGTAAGAAATTGAGCGAAATTTGGCAGGAGCCTAGAGCCAGTGGTCAGGATTCTCCTTTCATAAGAGCTTGGGGAGAGCGGTGTTGTTTTCTGGGCTTTTCTAAGGCTACCCATGCACTTGGCACACGAGTCGGTCTTTGTGTTTTGTTGGGTATCATTGCTTCAAAAATAAAGCAGGTACAGTTAACCAGTAAAGCAGTCTCAGGGCAAGAGTACCTAGAATTTATTCCTACTCAAGGCAAGTTGTTCTGCATGTAACAACCATGTCCAAAGAAGTTTACTGTCCTTGGTTTTACCATAAAAAAGGAAACACATTGAGTTCTTCAGTCAGAGCAGGTATCAAGATTTTTTATTGCTACTTTTCGTGCTGAACAATGGATACAGAATAAGCGACGGGGAGGGGGAGGGTCTAGCTCCATGGCAGGCGCATGCTTAGCACCCATGAGGCCCTGGGTTCAATTCCCCCGTCCCTCCATTAAAATAAGTAAATAAACCTAATGACCTCCCCCCTCAAAAAAAAAGTCAAAATAACTTACTGGAATATTCAGATAACACTTGAATACATGCCACTGATGGAGAAAGGGCTTGTTTTCCCAAGAACCAATATTATCCCTTCCTCCATTTTTTTTTTTTAATTGAGGTAGAGTCAGTTTACAATGTTGGTCGATTTCTGGTGTACAACACAATGCTTCAGTCGTATGAGAGCATACGTATATTCATTTTCATATTCTTTTTCACCGTAAACTGTTGCAAGATACTGAATATAGTTCCCTGTGCTATACTGTATGAACTTGTTTATCTATTTATATATATATGAGTCAGTATCTACAGATCTCGAACTCCCAGTTTATCCCTTCCCATCCCCTTCCCCCCTGGTAACCATAAGTTTGTTTTCTATGTCTGTGAATCTGTTTCTGTTTTATAAATAAGTTCATTTGTCTCTTTTTTTTTTTTTTTTAGATTCCATATGTAAGTGATATCATATGGTATTTGTCTTTCTCTTTCTGGCTTACTTCACTTAGTGTGATGATCTGCAGGGCCATCCGTGTTGCTGCAAATGGCATTATTTTATCATTTTTAATGGCCGAGTAGTATTCCATTGTATAAATATACCACAACTTCTTTATCCAGTCATCTGTCCACGGATATTTAGGTTGTTTCCATGTCTTGGCTATTGTAAATACTGCTGCTGTGAACATTGGGCTGCAGGTGTCTTTCTGAATTAAGGTTCCCTCTGGATATAAGCCCAGGAGTAGGATTGTTGGATCATAGTGTAAGTCTGTTTTGAGTCTTTTGTCCCTCCCTCAACTTTTATCCAGTGTTGATCCAAACTATCTTCTGGAAAATTTAATTTTTAAAGAACATGCACTATCTCTCAGCTACTTTATGAACAATAAAATAATGGGAAGAGGGAAGTCAATCTTTGTCATTCAAAATCAGCTTTCATTCGTTTTCTCTGAAGCCAACTGTTAGGACTCAATGCATCTCAACTACTCTCTTAACTGCTCATGTAGAAATAACGAAAATTGGAAGTTCTAATACTTTCTACATTGAAATCAAGCGTGTCTCTTGATCTTGAGTGGTACCTCAGGAACATCCCATGTCTCCCTCCAAATTAGTGTGATTTTTGTTCTTGGCCTCCATCTCTCCCTCTGGGGCTCCTGGGCCACAGTGAGAATCAGTCCCCCCAGCTGCTGCTGAACACATGGTACCAGCTCCACACTGGAAAGGCCGCGGAACCCCAGGAGGAAAGGGCCACGTTCTTAATTCTTTATTGGGTCCCCTTAAACAATCTCAGTTTTTATCTTGAGCAGGCACTCCATTGTAGTTCAGAATAGAAGTTTAAAAAAAAAAAAGAAAACAAAAAAAGATATGCGAGGAAACAGAGCTTTGGAACATAACAGTACTTTTTACCGCCATGAAGGGGGATTTGAGTACCAGATCAAGGAGCCCCAGATGCCCACTCGCACAGAGTCAGCACGACGCCCTTCCATTCCCTGTGGCACATGCTGGTGGCCGCCATCCTGAAGGATGGAATGCCGCGTACGGATTATGTCAGAATTCAGGAGGAACTTTCTTCTCTTTGTTATTACTCTTTTTTAATGTGGGTACTGGAGATTGAACCCAGGACCTCATGCATGCAAAGCACACGCTCTACCACTGAGCTGTACCCACCGCCCCAGGGGAACCTTTTTCTCTCTTCATGATTCATTGGTTCCTTCATTCATCATATAAGCATTTCCCAAAAGCTTCTTTCCTTGGAGAAATAGCTGGAGGATTGTGTCACCAAATTTGGGCAGCCCTGGACAACTCTTGTCCTGATACCAGAAGAGCTGGTGTAATTTGTGGAAATGGATGCCGCCTTAAGGCCTTCCATTTCTCGGTACCTCAAAAAGTGTCCTTCTCCCACAGGACTCACCCATCTACAAAATTAACTGCAGAATACTAAAGAGCTTTTTCTTTTTAAAATTCCCCCTGGGGGTGATTCCACAGACAGCCTTAATCTGTCTGCACTCCCTGCTGGTTGTCTGATCTGATGGTCTTCAGCATGGGGTGAAGTCCATAGGACAGCCAACATGGATGTAGAAAGAAGGTACTAGGACTTTCCATTCGTATTTATTTCTACTGAAATAGTTAAGAGGGTGATTAAGTTGTATTGATTCCTAACAGTCGGCTTGGTACTGAGTCCTCGCTTGGTTGCGCGACAGATGGGCTGTGTCCTGCCCTGGGAACGTGACCTATCCTGAGGGCTAGTCAGGAGTTTGTGCAGCTTGTAGGAGCCCAGAGCCGGCTTTCACTTCCTTCCCAACTTACAGTGTCTGCTTAACATGTTAAGTACATTTGTGGCTTCTTTCATTCAGGTTCAACTAATCTAGCCCCCACAGAATGGACTTGTAGCTTAAAATTTTCCAGTAAAGGAACAGTGGATTGGAAATATTTATCCCTGTCTCTAGTCCAAGAAAACAAGATAGGAGGACAGCTGACCGTTCTCCTGTATGACCCTGGTGGAAGCATTTCATTAGCCGTATCATGGGGTCAAGACAGTGAACACTGAGTGAGATCAGACAAGCAATCGCCTGCCGGATCTGAAATCACAAAGCGCATTATTGAAGACGTGTATTTACACACACTGTTATTAGCCATGAACTTCCCTGGAGTATGTGTTACACCTGGAGATCATCGCTAATCATATGTTAAGACAGTACAATTAACAAAATAATTAAAAGTCAGCCGTCCCGGACGTTCTTAAAGCTAGTATATATTTTAATGTGAATAAAACTGACTGTGCATTATTTGTATGTAAAAATACGTGGAAAATATTTTTGCATTATAATTTGATGTTAATCTCATCCTTTCTTTAATCCAGTGTTGGTTTTACAGTGTCAATAGTATATGAATACAGTGAACGCAGGCAAATAATTTGCAAAGTAATAAATACCAACAAGTTGAAGATGAATACTTACACATTTTTACAAGTAGGTGTAAGTGAACAGAAAAATGTTTGGAGCCCCTGGCTGTCCTTGCTGGGAAAGGGGGTCTGGGAGACAGGCCCCACCGCCACCCTGGGGGTTTCAGGCACATTGTACTTTGTGATGTTACTACATTATGGTTCAGAGGAGGGCTCTTGTGTTCTTTGTAAAATGTGCCTGGTAAAGTGTAACAAAGAAATTTCCGTGAATGACTCAAAACAATTAACATCCTGCACCAAGATTTTCCAAAATGCCCCAAAGACTTCCCTGTAATAACGCCGTATTTCGGACACGAGGCTACTCCGTATCTGACAGGGAAGCTAAAGGTAGCTGTATTCACTTGTGATATAAGGAATTCTTACATGCGTTTAATTCTTACATGTATTAGGTATTTAAGAGTTTCACCCTGCTTGGGCAGGGAACGGATGCTTCCAGAAGGCTTTCTCACTCACGTGTCTGGCGGTTGAGGAAGACTGGTCATTGAGACAACAGAGGGGTCTGTCTGTGTGGCTGGGGCTTCCGCACAGGCTGGGTGCTGGGTTCCAGGAACAAGGTGAGAGAGACAGAGACAGACACAGAGACAGAGAGAGAGCAAGGGCGTGTCCCCTCTTATGACCTAGATCTGAAACTCATTTTTCATGGTCACTTTCCCCCTCGTTGTGTTCCTAAAACATGAGTCACTAAATCTAGCCCATCTTCAGGGGGAGAGCTGTGGTTCCTCAAACTGCATCCCTAGGAAACGGTTGCGTCCTCTATGGTATTCAAGTGGCATTCTAATTAGGACAAGATTTGCATTGACATGGAAAGTTCAACAAGGCCCATTAATGGATGAGAAAGGCAGGTTGAAGAATAACGCATCTAGTTTGAACTTTGTATTAGAAAAGGAGATTTTGTGCTGTAAAATCATAGAGGAGGAGATACAAGGATGCACGCGAATCCGTCAGCAGTGAGCACCTCTGGGTAGCTGAGCGGCAGGGCGTAGGAGACGGGCACTGTACACGTTTGTGTGTGTGTCTGCCACCTGAACGTCTCTATCTGAGAACATATCCAGCTGCTGTGGAAGGCAGATTAGCGCCTCCCCCCGGCCCCTCACACGTGCCCACATCCTAATGCCTGGAATCTGTGATGTGTTACACAGCAAGGGGGGCTGAAGGTTGCACCTGGAATTAAGGTTGCTGATCAGTCGACTTGAGAACGGGCAAGGCACCCTGGACCACCTGGATGGGCCCAGCGTCATCCCAGGACCCGTAAAAGTGGACGAGGAAGTCTAATTCAGGGTGTGAGAAGGACCTCCCCCCATGCCTGGCTTTGGACAGGTAGGAAGGAGCATCCAGCCAAGGAAGGCGGGAGCTGCTCAGAGATGGAAAAGGCCAGAAAACAGGTCCCCCAGAGCTAGCCCCACGCCTCAGTTTTCCAGGTCTCTCCAGTCAAGGACTTTGGCTGTTTCTGAGTGGAGTTCACGGTGTGTCAAGCACCAGATGCTCTGCAGCAGTTAAACACAGAGGGAGAGAGAGGAGTAACTCAAGTTTTCTTCTTCCAAGCCATTTGTTGCACAGAAGAATCTAGAAAACCACGCGATGGTGGAGAACACTGATTTTTAAGCAGGTTAAGAAGCAGCCTGTACACATTTCTGACAGAATGATAAAGGGTAGACGCCAATGATGACACACAGACTCTGGCTTCCTCAAGAAAGTGTGGCTTGGAGAGTCATTCCTGGATGGGACTCCAAGCCCCATCTGAAGACTTTCCCCGGGTGGCCGAGGGCGTGACTGCTGTGTGGTTTGCAGGCAGCCCCGTTGTCTGCATTGCCCAGTGGGCTAGAGCTTCCGACTGAATTCCTGCGTCTTTGCAGGCAGATACCCCACCTACGTTTCTCACCGCCGGCCCAGTGAATGGCCCATTACTGAGCAGGGCGGTCAGCGCCCCCGGCCCGCCCTGTTCAGGCATCCTGAGGTTGACAAAGCTTTGCCGTGGACACAGATTAAGCGCTCCCCTGTTATGCTAGAATCGACTGGAAGGCCCCCTCCCAGCCCCGGAGCCCAGCTTTTGTTTCTGGGACTAAAGCTTCCGTGCCTTTGGATTCTGGACAGACATCAAGAGAACAGCCTCCAGCCGAGTCGCAAATGTCCCGTGGGGGGGCGATGTGAACAGACAACAAGAACACAGCAGAAAGCAGCCCGCAGGGCGTGACTTCTCGGGGCAGTAAAAATAAAATAAACCTTAAAAAATCATGCCAAAGACTCATCTCTTGAAGGCTTTCCAGAGACTTCACGGAGCTCACCATCCAGCTCGAGAAAGTACACATCCCAGGCCCTGGGTCGTGCCGTCTGCTGTACAGGCGAGCTGGTTCCAGCTGAGCTCCTGTCACACAGCGGGGCTGCAGTTGGCCGCCGGCACTGCCAAGTCCGCTGGCAGGATGGAGGTTCTGCTCCCCAGGCAACTCCCACCCCTGGTGTTTTCTTTTGCATTTTACAGGTGCTAGCTTGTCAGCAACTGGCTAAATGCCGGTGGTTTGGCTTCCTTGAGGAAGCGTCATTTGCTCCAATGACAGACAGTTCAGCACCTGTAAAGGCTGGGGATGAAGGTCCCCGGGTATCTGGTCCATGCCGTGGTGGAGCCCTGACGCCCGCGCTCGGACCACAGCTGCAGGGCCCGTCTGTACCTTTCCGGCCGCGCGGACAGAATTTGGCCTGGGCTTCAGTCTGGGACACTCTGGGAGCCTCTGGGAGATGCCAGGGGACAGGGTGATAGATGGTGCGGCCCGGAGAGGAGTGACAGCTCATCTGCACCCCTCGCCCCATGCCTGGAACCGAGTCCCACCCTGACATGTCAGAGGAAGAAAGTCTTCAAAGCGAATCTGATGCTAACGAGAGCACAGAAATGCTTTGCATCACTGGTCGTGCAGATTCTGGAGCATCTTTTAGCAACTGTTCCCTCTTGCGTGATCGCTCTGTGAACGGAGGACTGGTACATCCTTTCGTTACGAAATCTTAAACCATCTCACGGAGTTATTTTGGAAAAAATCGTAATTATCCTCATGTGGACAGAAAGTAATACTGGGTCTTCGCTTTACTGCTCAGTCATTAAATGTGTTTTAAGTTAAGGAAAATAATTACCTCATGATATTTATGTTTAATCTTTGATACAGTTTATCAAATAATCACTTACTTATATACAAATAATGTTTAAAACACATTGAAAAATATAGGGAAACATCTGCCCCTGTAAATGCATCTTCCCCTTGTGGACATAGAGTGCTCAGAAACGTGAGACCGGGCCAAAGGTACAGACCTCACCATTTGTACCATATTCCAAACCATGCGGAACTTTCCTTCTCATCAAACCTGCAAAAAGGAGCTGCTTTTTCTTTCTCTTAATACCTCTAGCCAGACTTCCAGATCTGCCATCTGACTGGCAAAGAGTTGCCAACCCCAGCGTGAATCTCTGCAGACGTAACTCGTGACTGTATAAATGCAGCGCTTTTATTCAGGTCGTCTACCACGTCCTCCAAAGTGTGTCCCCCGAAGTTTCCCACACTCACTCAGAACCGAAATGGAACGATGATTTTCTGTGTAAATAATAAAACAGTTACACACTCTCCCTTGCTATCTGGATAAGGCAGGGAGGAGAGAAAAAAGGAACAGATTTTGTAAAAGAACTTCAAGGCTATCCATATTCTGTAGTTTGCACACCAGTTGCCAAACGCAAGTCATACTGCGAGAGAGTTACATCTCGGGCATCTTGCAGGAGACTTCCGTTCTGTGCTGAGAGTGTGGACCACCCCGGAAGTCAGGGGTCTCTGGCTGGCTGCATGGTACAGTCAGTCGGAAGCTCTAAGGACATCCCACGGAACTGGTCGTGTGTAGCTCAAAAAACAAAACTGAAACAAAATGTACAGATACCCCCCTACATATCAAGCCACATCTATATGTACAAAGATATATTTAGTATCATACACATTTAGTATCCTAAAGTATTCACACACATCTATGTAATAGGTTATACATACATACATAGTATTTCACAAACACGTAATACATAGTGTTTCATGAACGTATATCAATTACACGAGCATACATAAACTCCTGTGTTTACTTATTTACAGACTAGATGGCACCTTTTGTAACCTGAGTTTGTGGAAGACAGGCTGGCAGGCAGGAGAGTTTGGTGGTTAGTGGCAAGGATGCTATGCTGACATTCGTGGCCTGGGTTTGCTTTCAGATTCTGGACATCGCTAGGCACCTGCTCTGGGCAGTTGACTTAAGCGATTTGTCTCGTACTTGTCAGCTTGAAGATGCTGCCAGCCCCGCGGGATGGTGGTAGAAATGAGTGAGTTCTTGCAGGTAGCACACTCACAAGTGCTTCACAGTGATTTAGCCTTCCAAATGTTAGCTGTGAGGTTAATTCTTTCAGCTGTTTCCCTAGTGAAATACAGAGAGGTGGGGGTGGGGGTGTTACAGTCGACCCAGCACGGTACCACACAGGTCCACCCGACGGAGAGATGAGGGCTGGTTTCCATTAGTCATCATGAACCGAACCGCATGGGATGGGCTGTTGTCTGAGATGAGGGGGGAGATACGTGGGGTGACAGGGTCAGCCACAGTCAGTTTGGGATCGCGCACATTCTGGGGCTGGAAGCATCCCGACTGCTCGGCGCTAACGGGCTGTCCTGGACTGCATTTAAATCACTATAAGCTGTCTCTCTGAACGCTTTTTCACAGCAGTCAGGAAAGAGACGTCATTTCTGCTAACACACACACACAAGAATGTCCACAAGTCTGTTTGACTAACCCCGTGTTTTATCAGTGTTTCCCACAGTAAATTCTCAGTTGCACCCAAAAGACTGAACGAGAGGCGTCTGTCTGTAGGACAGGCCACCCCCGTCCCCAGCTGGTATATTTGCCTGCGCACTCAGGTCTGCACAAGGTGGGGGGGGGGGGCGAAAGCTGCGGTCGCTCTGGCTCAGTCAGGATGTGATGCTTCCGCAGGACTTCTGCCTCTTCAGTTCTGCAAGCAGGATGTTCACAACATTTATCATCCAGAACCTCCTCACGGTCTGGAGGTTCTCAGCGTGGGCACGTATTAGCATTACGCAGGGACCCTTTAAACAGCCCTGATGTCCACCCTTCACTCCAGACCTAAAGGGGCCAGAAGATGGTAGTAAAGACTCCCCGGGGCTCTAACTGCAGCTAGTTTAGGAAGCATCCGAGCCAGGGTGAGGATCGCGCTAGTAACTGGAGCTGATTGTTCAAAATGCATCTTTAAGGGGTACGTCAGCCTGAAACGCGAATCTGTTTCCTACTTTGGACAGTGTCTAACTTTCTAAGCAGTAATGAATTTCCATCTCCCTTTTTTTCCCTCCGTAAAAGCCACTTCTACACCGTAAATATGCATCTGAATTCCTCTCAGTCTGTGCAATGGCTTTTCAAATCTGTGGGTTTTACTTAACACAGAAATTTAGTTTCACTGGACAAGACAGACTTCTCTAGAGAGACGTGTTAGGTCTGCACCTTTAGGAAAACAGTCCATTGCCTGAAATTCAAGACAGGATCAAAGGCATATTGAGTTGATCATTTCAATAGCATGGAACTTAAAATCAGCATAAAAAAATGGCATTCCATTGCAAACATATGAATACTTCCTGAAAATGAATTTCTTCAAGTAATTATCTTTTAGACAGTCTTTTGCTTAAAACACAGTGGCATGTAGACATGTAATAAAACCACATAGACCTAAACACACACGTGTGTGTGCGTGTGAATCCAGGGAAATCTGAATCAGCTCTGAGGACGGTGTCAGTGTCACTTTCCTGGTTGTGACGTTGTAGCTTTGGACATGTTACCAGTGGGGGGAACTGGATGGAGTTGTAGGGTAATAATCTATTACTCCTTTTTATTAATTGAAGTATAATTCACTTAAAATGTGTTCATTTCAGATGTGCAGCAAAGTGATTCAGTGAGACAGTAATAGATGCATGTGTTTTTAGATTCTTTTCCATTGTAGGTTAATACGAGATACCGTGTGCTCTACAGTAAATCCGTATTGTTTATCTGTTTTGTATGTAGTGGTGCATATCTGCTAATCCTGTAGTCCTAATTTGTCCCTCCCCCACTTTCTTTCCTCATTGGTAACCGTAGGTTTGTTTTGCCTGTAAGTCTGTTTCTGCTTTGTAAATAAGTTCATTTGTTTCTTTTTTTTAGACTCCACATAGAAGTGATATCATATGATATTTTTCTTTTTCTGTCAGACTTCACTTAGTGTGATCATCTCTAGATCTAAGTTGCTGCAGGTGACCACACTTCATTCTTTTTATGGCTGAGTAATATTCCGTTGTGTAAATACACCACATCTTCTTTATCCAGTCATCTGTCAGTGGACATTTACGTTGCTTCCACGTCTTGGCTACTGTAAATAGTGCTGCTAGGAACACTGGGGTACAGGTATCTTTTTGAATTAGAGTTTTCATCTTTTCCAGATATATGCCCAGGAGTGGGATTGCTGGATCATATTGTAAGTCTACTTTTAGTTTTTCAAGGAACCTCCATCCTGTTCTTCATAATGGCTGCACCAAACTACAGCCCCACCAACAGTGTAGGAGGGTTCCCTTTTCTCCACAGCCTCTCCAGCATTCATCATTTGTGGACTTTTGAATGACAGCCATTCTGACTGGTGTGAGGTGATATCTGCTTGTAGTTTTGAATTGCTTTTCTCTGATAATTAGTGTTACTGAGCATATCTTCTCATGTGCCTGTTGGCCATGTGCATGTCATCTTTGGAGAAATATCTTTAGGCCTTCTGCCCATTTTTACATAGGGTTGTTTTTTTTTTTTTTTTTTTTTGATATTGAACTGTGTGAGCCATTAGTATATTTTAGATATTAACCCCTTGTCAGTCCCATCATTTGCAAATACTTTCTCCCAGTCTGTAGATTGTGTTGTTTATGGTTTCTTTTGCTGTGCAAAAGCTTTTAAGATAGATTAAGCCCTATTTGTTTATGTTTGCATTTATTTTTTGTGCCTTGGGAGACTGATCTAAGAAAATGTTGCTATGATTTATGTCTGAGAATGCTTTGCCTATGTTCTCTTGTAGAAATTTTATGATGTCATGTCTTAAACTCAGAATGGCATAAAGACCTAATTTATTTGTGTGTATGGTGTGAGGGAGTGTTCTAACTTCACTGATTTACATGCAGCTGTCCAGCTTTCCCAGCACCACCTGCTGAAGAGACTGTCTCTTCTCCATTGTGCATTCCTGCCTCCTTTGTTGCAGATTAATTGGCCATGGGCATGTGGGTTTATTTCTGGGCTTTCTATTTGGTTCTATTTATTCATGTCTGTCTTTGTGCCAACACCATGGTGTTTTGATTACTGTAGCTCTGTAGTACTGTCTGAAGTCTGGGAGGGGGATCTTTCTGGAGCTTTGGTGTTAAAGAGATCTGTCAGTTTCCGGGTGGTTTTCCGTGAGAACAGTTGCACATGTAGATGTATTTTTGATGTGTTTGTGGGAAGCGGTAGGACCCCGCATCCTCCTGCTCCACCATCTTCATCCTCCTCCTCCCTTTATTATTTCTTAAAATTGCACATGGCTTCTTTAAGAAGATCAGCAGACCGTGAAACGAAATGCACATGGTGAGGCTGGACAGCAGGCTTCCTCAGCCCCTGGTTCTCCCTCAGGTCCACACGTCGCAGGCATCTTCCCAGCAAGTCTTCAGTGATCGCGTCCTGATGTCACAGGTCTCTCCCCACTTCCTCTCCTCCTTACTCTTTCTCTGCCCTATTCTCCGCATCTTATAAATGCCCTCTCAGTGCCTCTGCTTACTTTTCACACTTACCGTTTGTCTCTTTTTTTTTTTTTTTAACATTTTTTATTGATTTATAATCATTTTACAATGTGTCAAATTCCAGTGTAGAGCACAATTTTTCAGTTATACATGAACATATATATATTCATTTTCACATTTTTTTCTCTCTGAGCTACCATAAGATCTTGTATATATTTCCCTGTGCTATACAGTATAATCTTGTTTATCTATTCTGCGATTTTGAAATCTCAGTCTCTCTCCCCACCCTCAGCCCCCTTGGCGACCACAAGTTTGTGTTCTGTGTCTGTAAGTCTATTTTCTTTCTCTTTCTGGCTTACTTCATTTAGAATGACATTCTCCAGGAGCATCCATGTTGCTGCAAATGGCATTATGTTGTCGGTTTTTATGGCTGAGTACTATTCCATTGTATAAATATACCACCTCTTCTTTATCCAGTCATCTGTCGATGGACATTTAGGCTATTTCCATGTCTTGGCTCTTGTAAATAGTGCTCCTATGAACATTGGGGTGCAGGTGTCTTTTTGAAGTAGGGTTCCTTCTGGATATATGCCCAGGAGTGGGATTCCTGGGTCATATGGTAAGTCTATTCCTAGTCTTTTGAGGAATCTCCACACTGTTTTCCACAGTGGCTGCACCAAACTGCCTTCCCACCAGCAGTGTAGGAGGGTTCCCTTTTCTCCACAGCCTCTCCAGCATTTGTCATTTGTGGACTTTTGAATGATGGCCATTCTGACTGGTGTGAGGTGATACCTCATCGTAGTTTTGATTTGCATTTCTCTGATAATTAGTGATACTGAGCGTTTTCTCATGTGCCTACTGATCATTTGTATTTATTCCTTGGAGAATTGCTTGTTTAGGTCTTCTGCCCATTTTTGGATTGGGTTTGTTTGTTTTTTTCTTATTCAGTCGTATGCACTGCTTATATATTCTGGAGATCAGGCCTTTGTCAGTTTCATTTGCAAAAATTGTCTCCCATTCCGTAGGTTGTCTTTTTGTTTTACTTATGGTTTCCTTTGCTGTGCAGAAGCTTGTAAGTTTAATTAGGTCCCATTTATTTATTCTTGCTTTTATTTCTATTGCTTGAGTAGACTGTTCTAGGAGAACATTTTTGAGATGTATGTCAGATAATGTTTTGCCTGTGTTTTCCTCTAGGAGGTTTATTGTATCTTGTCTTATGTTTAAGTCTTTGATCCATTTTGAGTTTATTTTTGTGTATGGTGTTAGGGAGTGTTCTAGCTTCATTGATTTACATGCTGCTGTCCAGTTTTCCCAACACCGTTTGCTGAAGAGACTGTCTTTATTCCATTGTATATTCTTGCCTCCTTTGTTGAAGATTAGTTGACCAAAAGTTTGTGGGTTCATTACTGGGCTCTCTATTCTGTTCCATTGGTCTATATGTCTGTTTTTGTACCAATACCATGCTGTCTTGATGACTGTAGCTCTGTAGTATTGTCTGAAGTCTGGGAGAGTTATTCCTCCAGCCTCTTTCCTTTTCCTTCAGTAATGCTTTGGCAATTCTAGGTCTTTGATGGTTCCATATAAATTTTATTATGATTTGTTCTAGTTCTGTGAAATATGTCCTGGGTAATTGGATAGGGATTGCATTAAGTCTGTAGATTGCCTTGGGCAGTGTGACCATTTTAACAATATTGGTTCTTCCAATCCAAGAGCATGGGATAACTTTCCATTTTTTAAAGTCTTCTTTAATTTCCTTCATCAATGATTTATAGTTTTCTGTGTGTAATTCTTTCACCTCCTTGGTTAGATTTATTCCCAGATATTTTATTACTTTGGGTGCTATTTTCAAGGGGATTGTTCCTTTACTTTCTTTTTCTGTTGATTTATCGTTAGTGTAAAGAAATGCAACTGATTTTCGAAAGTTAATCTTGTAACCTGCTACCTTGCTGAATTCTTCGATGAGTTCTAGTAGTTTTTGTGTGGACCTTTTAGGGTTTTCTATATATAGTAACATGTCGTCAGCATATAGCAACACTTTTACCTCTTCTTTTCCAATTTGGATCCCTTTTATTTCTTTCTCTTGCCTGACTGCTGTGGCTAGGACTTCCAGGACTATGTTGAATAGGAGTGGTGAGAGTGGGCATCCTTGTCTTTTCCCAGATTTTAGTGGGAAGTTTTTGAGTTTTTCACCATTGAGTACTATGCTGGCTGTAGGTTTGTCATACATAGCTTTTATTATGTTGAGATGTGTTCCCTCTATACCCACTTTGGTGAGAGTTTTTATCATAAATGGGTGTTGAATTTTATCAGATGCTTTTTCTGCATCTATTGAGATGATCATGTGGTTTCTGTCCTTTCTCTTGTTGATGTGATGTATTACATTGATTAATTTGCATATGTTGAACCACCCTTGTGTCCCTGGGATGAACCCCACTTGGTCATGATTTATAATCTTTTTTATGTGTTGTTGGATTCTATTTGCTAATATTTTGGTGAGGACTTTGGTGTCTATGTTCATCAGTGATATTGGCGTATAATTCTCTTTTTTGGTAGTGTCTTTGTCTGGTTTTGGTATCAGGGTGATGGTGGCTTCATAGAATGAGTTTGGGAGTATTCCCTGCTTTTCAGTCGTCTGGAAGAGTTTGAGAAGGACTGGTATGAGTTCTTCTTTGTATGTTTGGTAGAATTCCCCGGTGAAGCCACCGTTGATGTCTTAATTGTAAATGTTGTCATTCTTAGTCTTTGCCTTGCCAAGTTCCTCCTACTTTGTTGTCCGTAGATCAGAGCCTTTCACTCTTAGAGACCCTAGATGAGCTGTTCACTTTCCTCATCTTATTGTAAAATACGTTCCGTGACCCCCAGGGATTGATGACAGAAAGTACTGGTGCAAATGTAATTAATTCCTATTAGTTGCAGTAAATTATTTAGGGATAACCCCCCAGTTATCTGACATTTTTAGACACACACACACACACTCTCTCTCTCTCTTTGGAATTTCGCAGCACCTCTGCATAGCTATTTACAACCCTCACAGTATCCGTGGAGAGGGAAAGTCTTTGCACTGGGGGTCAGAGGCAGAGAAAGGACAGGCACCGTCCATGTTCATGGCACAAGAGGGCCCCTATCCTTTCTCTTTTTAAAATTCTGTCAGTCACAGCTCCGTCTCTGCATGTGACAGTTCCCTTCAGTGGCTGGTGTATAGAAATGTCCTCCAATTAGAGCAAAGTCATGTTCTCAGGACACATCTGTGTGAAAACATGTCCCCAAGAGAAACAATGTTAAAAATACTCATTGGGTCTGAGTCTCTGCTGTGGCATCCCACCTGCCCAGCAGCCCCCTGGACCTTACAGTGTAGCCCGAGGGGAAAGCATGTGGCGGAAGTCGAGTTTTTCTTGTAGCCCTCCAGCCTGACCTCTGGCGGGGGACCCACCGTTGCCCTGCTCTTTGCAGGAGAAGGTGCAAGACTGGAGGGTGGAGGGCCCGCAGGTGGGCCGCAGGCCGTGCAGTTGTGGGGAGCAGCCGGGGACATGGGAGCGTCCGGGGCGGGGGTCATTCAGGCTGACGCCTCTGTGGTGACGGGGCTCAGGCAGCAGGGCGGCCTCGGTAGCCGTGCTCAGGAGCGCCGTGCTCAGGAGGGTAAGGGTCAAAGCCAGGGCAGGACCAGGAGGGCTCCCCCTACGTCGTCGTCGTCACCTCTGCTTACTCTTCATTTGAAAATCAGAGGGATCATTTACCCCGCAGACAAAGCCAGGGCTCTCCCGCCATTCCTAGTCAGGGTCCCGCCCACAGGACGGGACCAGGCCCACGGCAGAACCTAAGGGCATTTCTAATGAATAGATGTATACGTAAATAAATAGGCGAATTTATGCAGAAATAAGCCAGGTTTTCTAGGTAACACTTTACCCCTCATGTTCACGGGCCAGCATTCTTCTGATTCACCCAAGGAGATGCCCTGGGTGCACCGTGTGTCAGCCCGGGGGACACAGTAACCTCTCCCACCTCCTCTTGGACACAGGAGCCTCCAATGGCCTGAAAACACAGGAATGTGGGCGAAAGCTTACTAGCCCGACCCATACCTTCCATTTTACGGCTCTATTCTGGGGGGGATGGTGATTTAAAATCAGACTGTTGGTAGCAGATGCCACCAAAACCATCAGTAGTGGTTTTAAATGCGATGAAAGAATTCTGAAGCGTTGACTGTCGAACCATAAATAATTCCGTCAGGAGGAAGTTCTGACTGGTGCTGAGCTGCCCTCAGCTTCCATTCAGACAGACAGGGGGAGTGAGCTTGTTAAGTCTCCCTGAGATCACAGGGAACTGTTAATTTTCCTTTTTAGATGGAAAAAAAAATGGGTGTGTATGTTTTTTTCAGGCAGAAAAGGAATCTAGTCCCCTGGGCAGGTTTAAAGATCCTTTATTAGGGAATCAGTATGTACAAACTCTAACATGAAGACAGTAAGTCACGGAATATCTACTTACAATAGATAAGTGTCTATTTACAATACTTTTTTGTTTTTTACAAACTTTTTTACAAGATTACTTCTCTCTAAACATGACAGACACACACACAGAAATCAATCTTTTTTTATTACATACATAAATAAATATTGACTTTAAGCGACCACTCTAAAGGACGTGTCTATAAGCCGTCTGGATGAGAAGGGAGCCGTTCAGTCATCTGCACACTACAATATAATTAAGTAAACAAGAAGTAATGACAGCTCTGCGTACAGACCTGTGGTCATTACTCTGTGAGCTGTGTAACTTGGTAAAACATTCAGAACACGGTGAGTCCATGCAAAACCACAGAGCAGAGTCGCCTTCTTTACGCGTTTATTTGTATTTTAAGTGAATTTTAAAGTACATGCAACAGGTACTTAGCCTCTGTGTTCTGGTGACAATGTGAACGTTCGCATAACAAGATTTAGAGAGATTTGCAGTCCCGGGAATGAGGACACTTGCCTCCACGGCACACACCGCCGCCGCCGTAGGAAGGGCACTAAGTGAACGCGCTGTTACCACAGGTGACGGGGATGCAGCCGTAGGACAGAACTCCCGTGCGTCCTTGTGAGGCAGACACGAGCCCCAAGCTCAGCCTTCTCGTCAGCTTTTTCAGTGGAGATAAAAGGTACACGTAGGGCTTTAAGTCACGTGTGATAACCTCCCAGCTGTCGCTTCTCCTGCGGTTTACTCGGTTCCCCACCCAGGGCAGATTCTCATCCTTCAGTAACGATTCGCCACCAGGGGCACCCTCATCCCCCGGATGGTGGGCGATGTCTGGGACCTGGTGCTGGTTACACCTGGGGGGGGGGGGCACTCCTGGCATCACCATCCTGCAGTGCCCAGGATGTCCCACCACAGAGGACCACGCAGCCCCAGATCTCAGCAGTGCCGAGGGCAGAAAGCCGGCTCTGTGGTGGGTTATAGGTTCTTTCAGGTTTCTGGGGCAGAGAGGTATTTTTAAACTTTGAATTTTGTTTAACAAGCATTTAAAACATTACCTGTCATCAACCTTACTGTCTTTAATATGTCATACTAAACCAGCGGCTGCTGTGAAGGGACACGCATTTGTTTATGGCCCCACAGAGTCCACTTAGAACACAGGGCAGCGCAGATCAGCCCACCGCTGAGGACGGATGCTCTCAAAAAACAGAACACGAAGCCGCGATGTAAACTGAGTGAGCCCCTGTGTTGGGTGACTGCATATTTCTCATGAGCTCAGTTTTTTAGAGAGTAACTACTATCACTTTGTATTTTTTTTATGAGAGAAATGCATCTAATTTCAGTAAAACATATCAGAGAATCAGCCACTAAAACTATGTTTTAAATAAAAAACAGACTTTCAGCTTTTTATTAGGGCAGTCACATTTGAAAAATTCAGAAGGTTGTCATTCTGTCTTTGCTCATTTGCATATTATTGAAGATGACTGAAATTTACAAAAGAACCATTTTTTATTGCCTAATTTATAGCATTTTTCTTCCAATAAGACTAATGAAATTTAAATTACTGAACATTATAGAAAAATTAAATGCTCATAAGAGCTGCTTTAGATTTTTCAAGGAAGGTGTAAGCTTTAGAACCTTTATCTGAACTAAAAATATATTCACTCAATGTCTATTAAAAAGAAACATCGTTAAATGTTATAAAAGTAAACTTACTTAATAATTTAATCATATTTTGTATCTGTGCATATATGCCTGCATTTTAAACTATACAACAGTACAAAGATTTGCTGGCACAAATACCTGGATTTGTTCAGGGCAAATTAAGGTAGAAGAGACACTCGTGGCCAATAATTTGAAGTCTCCATTTTTGAAATTTTAAGAATTTGAAATTCAGGTGCTGGCAGTGGCAGTGGAATAAATGGTAGTTTCAGAGAAGATCTGTTTGCTCAAGCTCAGGGGTGTTTCAAATGAAGGCCGCATTTCCTGTTCTCTCCACTCAAAATATGTAACTTGTGGAACCAGGGGGTTTCCCTGACCACGGTAGGAAGGCTGTGTTCCTGAATGGTAGGCATCCTGAATGTAGCAATAGAAATAGGTGCTCTGCGTCTTCTGTGGCCTCTGCTTTTAGACAGAGCGTGAAGCCTCACACAGCAAACTTCTGTCTCCTCTTCCACCTGCCAGGAGTGGTCAGGGCACCTGCTGGCTCTAAGGAGCCCCGACAAAATGACCGGCACCAAGTCCCGCCGTGAAAACCCAAGGAAACCGATCCTGAAAATGTCCTTGTTTGACTTGACCTGTGTAGAGCATGACACGAGGGAGCCTTCCCATTAAACTGTTTGATTCTGATAAGTTGTTCTTTCCTCATAGAACCAATATCGGTGGGGAAAATAGATTGTCCTCATGATCTTTAGAAGAACCGTATCTTTATCCAGCTTGGTGAGCTGTGAAAACAGTTCCTTAAGTGATTTCTACTTCAGGCATATGTGTGTGTGAGTTTGTGTGTATGTTTACAGGTACATATATGCATGTACACACACGTGCATATACAGACTCACATACACATACACCTATTTCAAAATGTATATATGGGTATTTCCTGGAGGAAAAAACTGTATTAAACTAAACATTTCTGGGTTTAGGGCTGCCCCAGTGTATCTTGCAATGCTATATATTGACAACATGTTTTGACTAGAGTTTATGCTATGAAGGGAAGGTTTAGAGCCTGGGAACATTTTTCAAATAAGATATAATAGATTTCAAAGAGTAAAGAAAGGTTAATCAAAGGTAAGTAGCTGTCCTTCTGTACCCATCAAGGCCCCTCTGCCTTTCTTTACTGCACGGAGATTTTAATTTCTACCAAACCAATAGCTTGCTTTGAGAAAAAGCAGGTCTCAGTAAAGATCAGAAAATATGCCATAGTTGGGATTCTTTCCTTTCAAGCAAGAGGTTTTGTCAAGTTTTCGATCCATGAAAGTGACAAAGTACACCAGCAGCTGATTTCCACACTAAGGGAAAAATAAATAATGTATCAGGGAAATCTCTCGTACTGTAGGATGAAATATTTAAATGTATCCCCAGAAAAGCATTTTAATTTCTCCAAGGCAGAGCCTGGGTAGCAGCATAAAGCACTGACTGACGCCCTCCTGTTGTGGATGTGTTCTGCTCATCCTCGTTTTCAGAACTCTTACTTGCCTTCGTACAAAATGGAGCTTTGGTGCTTGAAGCGGGTGCTCGTTAAGTTCTAATTAATTGGTACATGACAGGTCACAAATTTTCCGTTAAAAAAAAATCACACGTGATAAAAAGCATCTTAAGAAATATCTGAATAAGTCGGCCCTAAAACTGTCTAAGCTTAGTGGGGTTTTCCAGTCAAATCAGTGACTTAACTTCAGAACGTTCGCTGGTACCTTTCTGCTTCACACGCGTATACCTCGGACGTGCGGAAACTGTGCGCTGCGCAGGAGTGTTTTGAGAAGCCGCGGCTCCCAGGTCAGGGACGTGTCAGACCTGCAGGGCTGCACTGGGGTTGGCCAGGCCACACTGGGAGGCAGGATTAGGCCTGGTCTCCCCACCCCCGGGGGCTCGCTGGGTGTCCGTCGCTGGTTTCCAGGTGCGTCCAGGGCCGGCGGAAGGAGGGGGCACCGCGGGTAGACGGGAGCATGAGGCCCCTGGAAGCACCTCCCGCTCCCGCCGGGAGGCGGGCTAGTCCTGGACGTCCCGCTAGCGTGCAGGTCCGCGCGGTTCAGACTCCCCGTGGAGCAGCTCAGTATCTTCCTGGAGAAGGCCTGTAATGCTGGGGATGACGGTGCTTAAGGTGGGGCCCTAGAAAGTGACGGGACAGCGGTGTCACAATGCTGAGCAAACAGCAGGAGGCATCAGACACGGGCTCGCCGCCTGCGTCCACGTCCGTCCGGTCCTTCCCGTGCTGACTCTGAACTTGCGCGCGTTCCTTCCTTCCGCCTCTCCTCTTCCCCTCCCCGTCTCGTCTGTTCCCTCCCCCAAATCATAAAACCACAAGAGAAAGGCGGCAAGCTCCTTTAAGTTTACAGTTACGTAAGCAAACCAAAACCCTCTGTAGTTCCTCAGAAAGTTTAAAAATTAGCATATACTTCTATTACCCAGAATTTCAGTGGGGGAACATCGGGACAGCATTCAGCCAGCCCTTACAAACAAGGGGCCACGAATCTCTCCCTCCGTGGTTTTATGTGTCCTTAAATTGTAAGTGTAAAAAGCCACGGGGGCAAATGTGAGCCATCAACAGAAGTAAAACTAGGGTGACGTCTCAATTTTATTAACACACAGCCCTTTGCCATGGCTTTTTTTAAAGTTTTAAGCTGGGGAAAAAATTAACAAAGTACATAATTTGAAAACCAACAAGAGGCTCACTGTTTTGAAAAGAATAGGTGACAGCTCTTTGTAATCTAGTTGATTTAGCAGTAAGTCAAGTAGAGTGATTTGGGTCAGAGTCTTAATTTAGATGACTACTCAGATACCTGTAGAAAGAACATAAGCTCCTTAGCAAAAATATGACTTCCTATATTGTCCTATTTGAAAATCCTAATTTAAAAGAAAAATGAAGATTACTATGAGAGTGTAGGTTTTTCTGCCCCCATCTGTATTTATGATTAAAAGACAAGGAAGAGAATGCATTATGTGGGAAAAAACGGAAGTGTGGAAAGGAAGTAGAGGGAGGAGAGGGCAGGGCACCAGGAACAACTCAGGCTCCCAGGGAGGTGTAATAACCTCCCGGAAGTAGGCCCACGTGGGAGAGAGGAGCTCAGACACAGAGAGTGCTCTCTTCGTAGGAACCTGCACTGACGTATCTATTCTGGCTTTTCACCAGGAATGTCCAGGTGCAGGGGGCGGGGCTAGAGCGGGGTGAGGGTGGAGCCAGAGTGGGGGCGGGGCCGGGGCGGGGTCAGGGCGGTACTCACGGTGCGCAGCCGCTGGAGGCGGGAGGTCCGGGGTGCGGAAGGTCTTGATGGTGGCGGGTCCCTCCCCGCCCGCGGTCAGCACCTGCACCTCCAGGCGGTAGAGGGTGGCCGGCCTCAGGTTGGGGACTGTCAGGACGTAATGATCCTGGGGGCGGGGCAGAAGGGGAGACCCTCATCAGGGACCTTTGGAAAACCCCACACACAAGGGCCTCTTGTTCCGTGACCCTCTCCCTCTGTCCCGTCAGCGCAGGACGGGTTGCTTTTTCCGCCGCTGCATAATTGGGGGAATGTGTGTCCCGTGGGCCAGGATCCTGCCCGGCTGTGTCAGCACCCAGCGCCCGGCAGCAAAGGCCCTGGGCAGAGTTAAAGCATGCCAAGAGGCCGGTTCTCAGGGCTCACCCTGCAGACTGCATTTTTTATTCCTCAGCGTAAGACTTTCCCAGGGTTTCAAGTTTTCCTCTGCACATCTTGTGATGTGAATTGTTGATCATCCAAATCTCAGTGAACGAGCCAACTGCGTTCCTTAAAATACAATATCTGTCAATGCTCCTAGCTGAAAATGTTTATTTTTAGGCCAACACATTTTTCTCAAAATTGAATAAAACCTAATACCCATACATAGAATAATTACTTTCTAATTCCATGGAATTTTTTCCTTTTTGGAGCAGGAGTTGCACATTCTAAGGGCATTTTTAGAGAGGGTAAAAGCCCACACGTGTTTGTTTTTTTTTCCCCCCCAAGCCAAGGAATTAAGTGGCCTGGAAGACAGGCCAACTCATTATGGGCTTTGGCCCAGTTTGAAGGGGAAAGGAAGAGAAAGAACAAGCTTCTTTGAGCTGTTTTCCCCCAATATAACGCTTCAAACAGGACACGTCCACGTGGACCTGAGGGACACGGGGTTAACAAAGATGGAAGAAAACGGTTAAATCACTTGCAGACCACAGAGACAGGATGAGTCTGTTGACGAGCTGGCTGTGATAATGAGAACTGACCTAGACGATGGTTTGTAACACTTGTTAATACTCGCAAAACCACAGTCGGAAGACAGGGTACACCGGACACTCAGTCACGTGGCCCTCGCTCCCGTGACAGAAACAGCCGCCTCTGACCCTGAGGAACCCCGAGGACGGTCCCAGTGGCGGGACCCCTGAGGGGCCAGGGCACCCACCGAAGGCAGGATCTGGGACTGCGAGATGATGCTGTTGGGGAGGCTGTTCTGTCTGCTCTCAGTCGTGACCTCGGCCCACGTCACTTGGAAGCCAGTCCTGGGCTGGAGGAGGTGGGCCTTGGCCATTGTCCAGGAGAAGTGCCCTGTGATGTTCACGTCATGGACCACGAAGGAGGCAGACAGGTTCTCGGGCTTGGCGGGACCCCTGGAATGAACGTGACCTGCACCAGCAGGAAGAGGGAAAAACCAGGGTTAGGACCGAACAGCGATGGGACACGGCCGTGTCACTGGCCTCCTGCGGATTTCTGGCAGCCACTCTCGGGGGCTAGGGTGGAGGCCATGCATCCTCCGTCGTGAGCTCGGGGTCAGATGGGCCCCTCTGCGACCGAGAGGGTAAGGGGTAGAGCAGGAGCCTCGACCGGCGCCTTTGTGCTAAGTCCTTCCAGGCCAGAGTTCTGCTTTGGAGATGGAAGGAGGAGAAGGAATTTTGCGATCTGGCAGGACTGGGCCCTTTCTTACAGCACAGGGGTGACTGCAGTGAGAAGGGTCAATATGAAAGGTGCCACAGGTTTCTAGGATTCTGGGGACTGCATTTGAGATAGTTGTCCCAATGTAGGAAAGGAGCTTTGGAAGATCCAGACAGGGTAGGGCATGGGGTGATGTTGGAACGTCTGAAGATAACTCCCCTGGTAAGGATAAAAATGACATAATTTACGTGAAATGTGCACAAGCAGTAGACACATTTGGCTTCATTTCTAGATAGTAGTGCCAGGGAAGGACGTCTTTCCAGTGCTGCTGGAATCATGAAGTGATGCCTGCCTTCACACAACACTACCTGTCACCTCGGCTACCGCCCTGCAGCTTAGAAAGCGGGGTGCCTTTGTTTTGTAAGTAAGTACATAAAAAACAAACTTTTGGTTACCAGAGGGGAAGGGGTAGGGGAGGGATAAGTTAGGAGTTTGGGGTTAGCAGATGCTACCTACTATATATAAAATAGACAAACAACAAGGTCCTACTGTACAGCACAGGGACCTATACTCAGTATGTAATATAATAGGTAATAACCTATAATAAGAAAGAATAGGAAAAGAAATACACGTGTAACTCAGTCACTGTGCTGTACACCAAGAACTAACCCAACACTGTAAACCAACTATACTTCAATTTAAAATGTTTAAAAACAGGGGGTGGTACTTTTAGTTTTGAGGGTCTTGTGAAAGGAGGTTTGGGAACAAGGTCAGTGGCCAGCATCACAGACGCCCTCCTGGGGGCTGGGGGGAAACGGACCTGCTTCTCCGGGGCAGCTCACGTGCTTGTGGTTTTTCGCCTTGAGAGCGGAGCACGGCGGAGTCGTAAAGAAAGCGGTTTCCGCCTTCAAGCGGCCCTTCGGCCGCGCTGGTTGGACGGTCACCTTGTATTTGCAGGAAAATGACAGATCTTGGAGAATCATGTAATTTTCCTGGAGCAAGAGAGAGGGAGAATACGCTGGCACGAACTCTCATGGGAGGAAATCGTATTCCAACAAGGTGGCTTTCCTGCTACGGACTGTGCAGCCTGGCTTCTGTAGAAAGCGCAGGGGAGGCGGTGGCCCTGCCTGGATGAGTTACAGCTGCCACACGCTCCCACGGGGTGGGACACAGCCTCCCCAGACGAACAGGGCCGTGGTGATGCCACATCCGAGCAGCCGTCACACCAGTGTTCGGGAGTTGGCAGCAGCGGGGGCGGTGGTGTAAAACTGGAAATACAAACCTAGCTTTTTCTAATATAAAAAAGCGAACGTGGTGGGGAGGGTCTAGCTCAGTGATAGAGTGTGTGCTTAGTATGCACAGGGTCCTGGGTTCAATCCTCGGTGCGCCATTAGAAAAAAACAAGAACGCTAACTCAGGCTCCTCTGAGACACAGGCTCAGGTCTACGCTTTTCCTTAAGAAAATGAAGATGCTCTTCAGCAGTGTGTGTGTTTCCTCCCCTTCTTGGAGCGCGGCGATTGCTTCCCGCCGGAACAGTGATTAAACAGGATTACGAAAGCCAGACTCAACCTCGGAGGAGTAGGAGGCTCAGGATGTAACGTTACACTAACAGGGAAAGGCGACGTTTAGACTCGGAACAAGCTCGTAACGAGGTTTCTCCCTCGGGGCCTGCTGGGTTCCGCGTCTCCGCTGCGGCGTAAGTTACCAGGGCTCCGCGGACACGTGCGAAAGCTGCAGGCGGAACGTGTCTGGGACCCTTGGGGAGAAGGTTGGGGTCCCTGCCAGACAGCACCGTGGGTGAGGGGAGAGCGTGAGAGCAGAGTGAAAACAGAAGGGGGGCCACGTCCTTCCCTGAGCGCTAGAGGCGGGGGCGGGGGCGGGGGCGGGGGGCACACACGGCCGGGCAGCACTCGCGCCAAGTGACCCGGACGCAGCCCCAGCCTCTTTCCTTCAGCACTTCGTACGGGAATACACTGGGAGCCAGAGGGAGCCTCTCAGGACCCGCCTCGCAGGGATCTCAGGGGCCCTCGCGCCGCGGACGCGCCATCGCCTGAATTACGTGGGTCTAAGCGCCGTTTAAAAATGGAAACAGGCAAGTTCCGAGCCCTGAGCTGGGCGCTCTTTGCGGATTCTGACTCTTATTTCTACCTGACACGTTAGGTACACTCAGTAAATGATGATTGTCATCTTCGAGCTCCTGAAGATAAGCCCGGGGTTGGCCAGCCCGGTGACAATAAGCCGGCTTCCTCACGGTTCCCCGGCCGCGCCGTCTGCCCGCAGAATGGTTACTGAGCCCTGCCGCCACTGCTTATTCCTTGCTCGGCTTTTCAAGGGGGTTTCCCTTCTTAAAAGGGTTTCTTTTCCTTCGATCTTTTTTAACCAAAGGGCACAAAGTCTGGGAAGAGCTTAAGGATTTAAGGAGTTAAGTCTGGTGACCACAAGTGGGGACAAGTCAAACCCAGCACTAGGCTGTGTGTTTCTGCAAACCTGGGGATCTGTTTTATCTGCCTGCTTAGGTGATGAGATACGATTCTAAAAACACTGTACTGGGTGCTTTAGAAAATGTACAGAAGGTAAACTGCCTTGTTAAATATCACACGTCAATATTTTGTACCCTGGGGACCATGTCTTTAGACAGTTTCTACTGTGTGATCTATTACACAGGCATTGCTGTCACGGACAGCGGGTACGCCCTCTGAAACATTTTGTTGGTTGATTCTGCGCCATGACTTCTGCATTACCCCAAAATACTTGGAATAATGTCTTGAGTCATCCTGACAGTTACTGGCCCCAAGGATTTTAATAGACCTTAAAGTCGGTGTGTGGTGTACAGGACAGGCCATATATTTCCCTACCTGGATGAGCGGGCGGGAGTCAGGGACGTAACAAAGCAAGACGCTCAGTGACTGTTGTACAGAAATTCACTGAGGAAATGAGACATTAGGCCTAGTGCCAGGTCAGAATTCAGAAAGTAATTCAGAGCTCTTGTGCAATTAAGCTGGAACACACAGAGACTGGAAGCATGAGCCCTGAGCCCTGGCAGTCCCCCTGTGGCACTGTGAAGGGACAAAGGGGTGAGTGACCGTGTGACCTCTGTCTCCTGGTGTCACCTAGTCACCTGTCCCACAGCTACATGGTGAGAACGACGGACCCACTGGACATGGAGTTCGCACCTCTCTCTGTCCAGTTTTACACCCAGATCCGGTGAGTCTCAGTGACACTCCAGCATCACGGCCACCCCTCACCTGGGTCGTGCCCGAGGACGCCTCCAGCCCGGCGGATGTGTTGTGGGCGCAGACTTCTGGAAACCACTGCACGTGATACCGACTGACACCGGGATCTGTATTGTCAAGACAAAGCAAAAAGAACAGTCTGCAAGACACTCCACAGAGCCCCATGTTCTGAAAACACAAGAGAACACAAGGAAGAACAACCCTGTGCGTGATCTAAAAATGCACACGTGGACCTGAGGACACGGGCCTCACAAAATTCTCATCACTGGTTCATTATTAAAAATGAAGTCGGGTGTGGTTGCTGGCAGGGAAGGGAGTGAGGAGGGGTTAACTGGGAGTTTGGGATTTGCAGATACAAACTGCTGTATATAAAACAGATAAACAAGGTCCTACTGTAGAGCACAGAGAACTACATTCAGTATCTCGTAGTAACTAACCTACAATGAAAAAGAATCTGAAAAGGAATGACTGAAACATGCTGTATACCAGAAACTGACAGGACATTGTAAGCTGACTACCTCAAAAGAAATTTCAAAGAATGAAGTTAGGGAAAAAGTAATGTGCTGTCACAGGAAAACTGCACTGAAATAAGAGAACCAGATTAAAAAAGTGAGTAAAGTCATAGCACAGTGACTCCAGGGAGGTGTTGAGAACAGCCTAGCCGCGGCGTCCACGGTAAGACAGTCCCCCGAGAAAGGGT
Organism: Camelus ferus; assembly: GCF_009834535.1. Classification (NCBI taxonomy): domain Eukaryota; kingdom Metazoa; phylum Chordata; class Mammalia; order Artiodactyla; family Camelidae; genus Camelus; species Camelus ferus. Next base: position 10,408,976 of record NC_045732.1, read on the forward strand.
GACACTGAGCGGCCGTTCTCTGACTTCCTGGACTGCGAGACAGAGTCCTCACAGGTCTCTGGATGCTACGTGTTTCTGATAAAGCTGGTTGAGAGGCATTTGAATCCAGGCAAGAACAAAAGCATTGCCCTCAGCACGAAGATGGCGCTGTGCTCCGTCTGGAGCCCTGCGGAGAGCAAGCCCCCGCTCAGACAGAAGACACAGGGCCAACAGCCCCCCCCCCCCCGCCACCCCGCCTTACACAAGCGCCTCCCTGCGTTTCCGCGTGTGGGATCCCTCCTGAAATGAGACCTGCTTTCCAAGCCAGGCAAGAACACAGACCCCTTAACCGTGTTCACTTGCTGCTGGAGCAGCGTATTTTCTGTCTGTCTCTCCTCTGGGCAGCCGAGTGTGGGAAAGGAGGTCTGGGCCGTCCTGGGTCTATTAATCACCCAGGGTGTCCCCGGGGCGTGAAAGGCAGCACCCCTTGGGTGATTAGCATCTTGTCCCGAACGCTCACGCCAAGCGTTTGATGGAGGATTTCAGAGGGGAAAACGCTTTGATGAAATGGGGTAGGTCTGGTGGGAACTTGCTCTGAGCACTTTGGAACAAGAAAAAAAGAACTTTCATTCTGAGAAAATAAACAGATACCAAGCGGGCAGCAGGGGTGGTTAAAAGAGGAACCCCCTGATTTGAGGTTTTCACTTTGTATAGAGCAGACATCAAGGGGTTTTTGTTTTCTTTGGAAAAGAAGTACACGTGATACATTAAGTGTAAGTCAGTCAATGAGCGCATTCAGACCCCTTCTTTCAACAAGGGTGCTGTTCTAGGCATCGCGGCAAAATAACCTCCCAGAAGCAGCTGTTCCCGTCGACCTGAAACACTCAGGGGGTGGGACAAATGATAAAGAAAGTGCGTGAGTACGATAGACGGGGGATCGGATAAACACAGAAGGTGAGAGCAGGACGCGTCCTGACGGAGGGTGACAGCTTTAAATGAAGTGGCCGGCCTGGCTCGCGGAGAAGCTGACCTTTGAGGACAGACTGAAAGGAGGGTGGCCGTGGGGGTGGTCAGCGCAGAGCACCCTGGGCGGGGCCATCCAACATACTGCCTGTGATGACCGGATCTTCTGTACGTGGCGACCCCCAGTCATGTGGGCCTGGCAAGCCACGGACATAGCGCTAGTGCACCTGAAAAATTCTGTTCTTAAACTTAATTCATTTAAATCAATTTAAAAGTAAACTAAGAGTGGCTACTGGCCACCGTCTAGGGCAGCACGGTTCTAGCCCCAGGGAGGGGCGGGTGCTGAGCCAGGTGAGGGCGGGCCTGACGCTCCCGGGTGGAGAGCGGTCAGGGGGTGGAGTCCAGTGTGCTTTCCTGTGACTCTATGATGGTACAGCTGATGCCCCGCGGCTCTGGGCAACCTGAGCGGCCGCTACCTACTTTATGGCGTGATTCGGTTCTCCCCAGAGGAGCCATGGCCCTGTGGCCCCATCCGCCGCTCGGCTCCCAGGGCCGCCCAGCCCAGGGTCACGCCCTCGTCTTCTCCCCCTGCCAACAGCTCCCTATTTCTGTGTCCACCTGGGCTATTCCCTGGAAGGGCAGGTGCCCCCAGCTTCTTATCACACTTCTTTTCAAACTCAAGGTTCCTAAAACTACACCCTTGGCTTCTGCCCTCCCGGTGCTCCCCGTCTTTTCAGCTTGCCTTTGATTGAATCATGCCTTTGTGTTCTCTTGTCTGTCTGTGATGCTCTGACGTCCCAGGCCACGCTGGCCCCGGCAGGCCGCCCTCTCAGGGTAGCCAGTCCCTAGAGTGAACCACTTACCTGCGTATCTTTCCTGCACAAACCAGCTGGTCCAGAGACCACACTCCAGCACCTGCTCTGGGGGCCCTCACACTCCAGGCCACTGTCCCCCTGCCCTCACCACCCAGGGCCAGGTGCCAGACACACAGACAACCCCCTGCCCTGGAGCCCACGCGCCAGGCCCAAGACTGTCCCCTGCCTGCCTGGCCCCCTGCCTGCCTGGCCCACAGGAAGCACAGCAAAGCTCCGACCACAGCTCCCCTGCCTCCTGACCAGCCCTGGGCTTCCCCACGTGGCCCGTGCGGTGGGACGGGTCCTCCCCTTGGGAACTGTCAGGAACAGACTGTCTTTCCAATGACTGACTGTTGTCTCTTGCTCTCCTGCCTTCACCAAACCCGAATGACAGTAACACCGGCAGCTGAGGACACGCTGCAGGTGAACAAGCTGCCTTGTCAGGGGTCCTGCACAGCCTGTTTTCAGATGCGCACACAGGCCACTGTCTTCCAAGCTTCAGCAAACACTGGCCTGCGCTTCGCGTGGAGGTCTCTGCAATGAGCATTATTCACAGAGGTTATGGTTTATAAAATCCCTGTGGACCCCAAATAAGCAAATTCTGGATTGCTGCTTCTTGGGGACATGCTGGCATAGATTCCTGGGAGCTTCTGGTCCCCAACTTTTGTCAGCCAACCAATACCTAATCTTATTTTGGTATATTTCTGGGTTTTTGGTTTTTTTTTTTAAGCTTACACGTTTCTTATAAATTCATAATTGTAATATTTCTTTGCTTAAAAACCTCAAGCTGAAAACATTTTGGGGAGCCTGGGGAGCAGGGCTGTCAGTTTCTTTAGCATTCAGCCTCGCAATAATGCCTGCCCTGGAGTTTCTTATCTGTCCTCGTCTCAGAAACCACACATTTAGCCACTTTGCCACCTTTTCAGAGCTTCATCACCAGGACCTCACAGGCAGCCTTGTGTATAAGTCAGCGACTTTCCTCTCCCTTTTTCTGGGTGCACCACGTTATTGCTTCCTTAACAGTGTACTCAGAGCCCACAGCCCCCTAACTCATCCCTGAACAGACAGGATGTAGCCACGTCCGTTCACTGGACAGCACAGTGCAGCCCTTCCGGACTGTGCTCAGGGCCAGTTTAACCAGAAAATATCTCCAGCAAAAAGCAAGAAAAGGCAACAGAACAGACCAAAAAAGCCCATGGCACTAAACAGACCATGCAAAGGGACGCGTTCACAGCATGAGAGTTGAAAGAAGAAAGCAGCGTCTCCAACTTCCAGCGGGATTGTGGCCGTGCGGTGACTCCGCGTTGTCACCACCCTGCACGGGCATCCCCACTGAGGACCACAGAAGCTCCCCCACGGTTCGTCTGGGGTTACAAACAAACCTTAGTGAGAAGACAGATCTTCAACTAGAGAATCCGTGAGGGGCAGGATCCACAGTAGCCCCTTTCATTTCAACATCAGTAGCATAATACTCACCCAATTAAACCGAAAACCTTTTGCACAGCAAAGGAAACCATAAACAAAACCAAAAGACAGCCTACAGACCGGGAGAAAATATTTGCAAACAGCTCAAACAGTTCAATATCAAAACCCAAACAACCCAATTGAACCAATGGGTTTAGATCTAAATAGACATTTCTCCAAAGAAGATGTGCAGGTGGCCAGTAGGCCCACGAGAAGACACTCAACATCACTAATTACTAGGGAAACGGAAATCCAAACTCCAGTGAGGTATCGCCCCACAAACAGTAAGTGCTGGGGAGGGTGTGGAGGACAGGGAGCCCTCTGGTGGGAGTGCAGGTTGGTGCAGACACTGTGCCGAGCAGTATGGAGGTTCCTCAAAAAACTTAACAGACTTACCGTATGACCCAGCAGTGCCACTCCTGGGCGTATACCTGGGGGGAACTAACTTGAAGAGATGCCTGCACCCCACTGTTCACAGCAGCACTGTGTACACTAGCCAAGCCCTGGAAGCAGCCTCAATGCCCACGGACAGAGAAGTGGATAAAGAAGTCCGTTTATTTGGACGCACACACTATGACTTGGCCATAAGGAAGAATGAAATAATGCCATTTGCAGCAGCACAGGTTACTATACGCAGTGAAGTCAGTCAGAAAGAGAAAGACAACCATATGGTATCACTTACCCCTGAAATTTAAAAAAAAAAAAAATGATACAAATGAACTTATTTACAAAACAGAAATAGACTCACAGATACAGAAAACAAGCTTCTGGTTACCAAAGGAGAGAGGGTGTGGGAGGGATAAAGTAGGAGTTTGGGATGAACAGATACACACCACTATACACAGAACAGATAAGCAACAAGGACCTGCTGTCCAGCACAGGGAACTGTATTTACTATCTTGTAATAACCTGTAATGGAAAAGAATCTGAAAATACATACACACACACACACACACACACACATATGTATAACTGAATCACTTTGCTGTACACCTGAAACTAACACATTTATATCAACTCTACTTCAATTAAAAAGTAAGGATTAAATAAAACCAGTAGCATAAGTTAGCTTCTTTTAAAAAAAAACTCCACCACATTTTCATCTGTTACCTTTAAGCCAGTCCTCACCGTTTGGTGCAAAGATACGAGACTGAAGTGGTTCCAGTGGCATTGGTTCCTTTAAACGTGATCACTGCAGGGCCGCCCACCCCCGAGGACAGGCCCCAGCCTTCACAGGAAGTCTCAGCCGCATCTGGCATCCCTCCCCTCCCTCTTCTTGGAGCCCGTGGTCCCGTGGGTGTCTGGCCTGTCTCCCCATCCTCTGCAGTTCCTCTCGGTGCCCCCTGTGTGTCCGGTGCTGGGTCACCCCTCTGTGCTGCCACCAGAGCTGGGGTTGCAACACGCCAGGTCCTGCTCGCCTTCCATTCACCGTCTAGACTCTGTAGGTGACCCTCCATAATGCATGCCTGTCACTTCTGCCAACGCAGACTTCTCCCCTTCTAGCCCTGGCCGGAGCTCCACGCAAGGGCAGCTGCTTGCAGCTGGTAGGCTGTGCATGGCGTTGTCCCAGGGGAGGCAGGGACATGGCCTTCACCTCCCAGTGTAAGCAAGCAGCACCTCCGGGCACTTGGGAGTGGCCAGCATGCCTGGTAGTGCGTGGTGAATGATGTGAACCCCGACTCTTCTCCGCTGGCCCCATGCACCTCCCACCCAGAACATGCACCCACCACAAACTGCCCGGCATCCCTGACAGCCGTCAGGCACTGCCAGCCCAGGGGCAGACCCCACTCCCCGCGTCTCCTTCCTGCCCCCTTCACGCCCAGCCCATCACCACGCCCTGCAGATTTCATCGCTGAGTCTACCTCAGATCTAGTCACCTCCCTTCCCCTGCCCCATCACCACCCGTTACTGGCCGTACCTGCTCCCTCCTGGCCTCCCGCAACGTGCTCCCAGCACCGTGGGCCCCAGACGTGACGGTGCCTTTCACGGCGGTCCTGCACACGCAGCCAGGATGCTCCTCTCAGAGCCGTCTGTCCCACGTACAGTGTCCAGTTCCCTTCACTCTCAGAGCGAACAGTCCCCCCCCAGCGTGGCCTTCCGGGTCTCAGGGTGGTGGCTCCGCGACCTCTGAACCTCCATCTCAGGTGGACACCCCTCTTCTTCCCAGTGCTGTGTTTGCTGCCTGAGTGTTTGATTAATCTCTGCCAACCCCCCCGGTTACCGCCCCACGAACACAAAGAGGGTGTCTCCTCGGGTCCACCTTTGTACAAACAGAGGAGCATGGTTCTGGCAGGTGATAATAAATATGCACTGAGAGGATGGGCGGATGGATGAGTCAAGGAACACTCATTCACATGCACTGTTATTTCACTAATTATCATTCCGCTAATGGAGAAATCGACTTTGTTATAGTCTAAGATACGAGAGAAAAAGAAAGTTCGGAAACAAGATACTGTATTACGTAAGAGAATAAAAAGTAATCTGAAAAAGTAGAACACTAAATAAGCTTAGATTAAAAAATTTCTTCAAGCGTCTACAATGGTGTCTCCAGAAGCCCAGTGTAGGAACATTTAGTTTAAAAACGCCAACCAAAAAAGTGCCCACACTTGTATATGTTATTGGAGCACACAAAAAATTATGAATGAATACAATTAACTAAGTGAACTGCTCCTTTTAGAATAATGTTTGCTTTACAAATTCACTGTTGAAAATAACCTACTTTCTGCCAGAACATTCACTTCTGTAACTCAAATAACATAAGGAGTAAGCTGAGAAGGGCTAATGTTTCATATTTAAAACTGAATAAGGTTTGATTCATTTCCCTACAAAATTATATGCCGCGTCACAATAAATGCTACCATAAAGTTAAGCTCCCTCTTTGGGAAATGAATAGATTTGTGCTTTTAAGTTCCTAACGTCCAGGTCCTAAAACCACACCCTGCGCTCCATGCCTTTTAGGAAATGTGACATCCAAAAGCCAGTTTCTCTAAGAATTCTGCACTGGTTTGTGAACAAGATTCTACTCTACCCTGGTCTGTCACAAACATTCCATCCTTTTAGTTTTTCAACTCATTGAAATCGACTTGAATGCAAGAATATGCAGTTCCTTGCGTCAAGGAGTTTAACCCCCTTTGAGACAGCTCTCTTGAGTCATACAATGTATGATTTTACTGGATCGAAAAGTCCAGGAAATTGAGCCAGAGCAGCCCTTTTTACAGCAGAAAGAGCACGTCTCTGTTCCTACGTCTGTGATCATTATGAACATGCACGTAATCTGTAAATGTCTGGGGAAGCTCCGGTTTGGGATTCTGTGGGTCACATGGTGACTGCCTCAAAGATTGCAGGAAGGAGGAAAAATGGGGAGTAAGTTTGGGATACACGTTCTCCACCCTGTTCCGCTAGGGACGCCACAGACTTTCCACGGTCTCCTACCAAGTGCCCTGGCAGAGCGAGCTCTGCTGTTTTATATACATGCATTTGACTTTCCAACTTACAATCAGAAGGGAAACGGAATGGCTATAAGGAAGAGGGCTCTCTGGAAAAATAGACTCTCGGTAGAGCAGACTTGTTGCAGTACCTACGTAAGTGACCGTGTGATCAGGCAGAAATCAACTAACATTTGCAGACTAACAGCAAAGTAAGTTACTGTACTGCCATATTTCCACGACACAGCCACCATTGACAGCAACGTGTGTGTGTATACACACACACACACACACACTTCATGACAAATGTGATTCCTTAGCTGTCATGCACTCACATGTTTCTTGGATGGGAATTCTGACCATATTCCTGCTTGCAGACATAGTACAAGAAAGGTTAATCTCTCCTCACCTGCCAAATTTTGTAAGATACTTAAAGGTTTAATAGCATGTCCATTGCAAAGTAGATAATGAAAACATTTTTAAAGCAATTGCACTTTGTTATCTGCACAGGAGAAAAACACAGAGTCAGTCCCAGAGCAGTGTGAAGCCCCCAGCTCCAGGTCCCTCTCCCTCCGGCCTGAGTTCTGTCTTCTGTCTGACCCCGACCACCCCTTACGGCTCCGCCTACAAGAAGCTCCGTAAGAACCCTTAATTTATAAGGTGTCTGCTTAGTGCCACGCACTGTGCCCGAGCACTCGGTATGTGTAATCGCACTGGGTCCTCGCGAGGAACTCAGGGGTGATACATCATTTCCCCTTTATTAGTTCATCATGTTAATAGAATACAGGAGAAAAAGTCACTGATCAGCTCATTACTTACAGAAAGAATATTAGATAAAAATCAGTATGGGTTCATGATGAAAACTTTGCAAGTAAGAGCAGCGGGGAATTTTACTCATCTGCTAAAGGGTGTCTACACAAACCTTACAAGCTCACCTTACTATGGTGGTCTTTTTGCAATAGCTGTATGTATCAAATCACCACTTTTGTGTGCCTTACAATTGACATGTAACACTGTGTAAGTTTATCTCAATAAAGATGGAAACAATAGAAGCAGATACTCACATATGTATGTGTGTGTATATATATGCATTACACACACACCCCATTATTTTGCCCAATGCCCCTATGAATGGGTATCATTCCATTTTATAGGTAAGAAACTGAATCAGAGTGATGGATTTGCCTAGGGTCACACAGCTGCCCAGCGGTTGGCCTGGGCTTTGAAACAGAATGTATCTTCGTTAAGAATGTATTCTTAAACTCTGTTATTCTGGTCCAAATACTACTTTACAGCTGTGCAGTGTTTTACATGCAACAGTTGCTTACAGGATACTTGTTTGCAGTGCCCTTGCTCAGTTACAATACTATTAACTTGCTCCCACGTAAATATCCAGTGAGTTACTGGGAAATGCACAGCCAAGTAAGAAGAAAAAAGTGCTTCTGTTTAATCCCTGTTTTGAATAAACAGAAATGAAAGAACCAAAGAGCCAAAAGAAAAGGTTTTAAATAAACACGATGTCCGCAGTCACCACGTTGAGTCAACACCGCACGGAAAGCCTCAGCCACTGTGAAGCACGGGGAAGGCGCGAAGTGAGAAGGGTCTGGAGAGGGAACTGTGAGACTCTCGTTACGGACAGACTACATGGTTGTTTTGTAGAGAAATGGAAAAGAATCATCAGATGAAGTGTTTCAGTGGACAAGGTAATATCATATTAAAAGCTATGATGGCCTCTATATATTACAAAACACAGCTGATAGAAAAATGTAATCCTGAAGAAAAAATCAGCTCACGTTTGTAGATTTTTAAGATACGAATCCTCCAGTCATTGACAGTGGAGATTACTTGTAATCTCAGTAAAGATCTCAGCAGGTTTTTGTGGAAATTGACAAACGAATGCAAATATTTATATAAAAATACGAAGGGCCAAGAACACTCAGGACAATGCGAAAAAGAAGCTAAACAAAACAAAACAAAACAAAACCCAGAGGACTGTGTTTTAAAATATTTGTAAGTCTACAGTGGTTAAGACAATGTGGTATTGCCACAAAGTTGGAAAAATACGTAAATGACTCTATAGAGAGTTCAAAAGTAATTTGTACACATCTATTTGATGTACGGCAAAGAGCTCTGGGGAAAGAAGTACGTTTTAAATAGAAAATCCTCGATCAGGTGGAGACCCAGAGGGAAAGACAAGTAAAAGGACGCGGATGCCCTCCGTGAGGTCCCTGCAGCAGGAGCCAGTTCTGGGCAAGAGTGAGACCGAGGCAGAAGGAGGAGACGGTGTAACTCCTAGGAGATACGGAGACGGTCTTTCTGACCCTGCTCAAGCAGACGTTTCTTAAACAGGACGGGAAGGGCAGTACGCAGAAAGGACACAGAAAGATGAGCTGACAATCTCTAAACTTAAGATGTGTTAAGAAAGTGAAATAAATAAAAGTGGGGGAGGGGAGAACTTAGCTGAACCCCGCAGATGACTCACGTACGCCACCTGTAAAGGCGCCCTGCGGGCAAGACTGGCTGCACAGCTGAAGATTGCTCCCAAAAAGAGGAGGTCCAGCTGTCACTACACTTACGAAAAGATGCTCAACTCCTGGGTGACCAGAAAAATGAGGTTCAGACAACGTGGAGCCATCATTTCACACGGACCGGGGTGGCTGAACTGAGAAAGGTGGGGAATTCCAGCCAGTTGGGGAGAGAACGCCGGGCAGCCGCGGCTCCCTCACCCTCCTGGGGGAGTGTGCTCCGTCCAACCACTTTGGAAACCTCTCGTATCTTCTAAAGATCCACATCTCTGTGACCTGAGGATCCCACTTCTGGGGAAGAACACGCACACACTCGCATCCGAAGCCCTGTGTTCGTAGGCTGTTCACGGCAGCCCTGCTCTTAATGACCCATCACTGGAACAAACCGCATCTCCAGAAACTGCTGCAAAGACACAGCCCTGAGGCACACCAGGGACAACTGCAGCGGCGTAAACGGACGAGTCAGCTTCACACAACACGACGGATGAGTTTCCCACATGAAATCCTCACTGCCGCACTCCTCCAGACGCAAACCGGGCAACTCCACTTGTGTCACTTCAAATACAGGTCCAACAAATCTCTGATCTGAGAAGCCAGGATGAGGGTGACTACTCTAGCTTGCGCGAGATGTTCGCATCGTCTGTCAGGTTTACATTTTCAGTATTGTATTAGTTAAATATGTTTTGTTAAAGTAATATATCAACATACAATTCTAATTTAAAATTGGTTAATACAGACATCCCTCAGTATCCACTGGAGATGGGGGGGCTGGATCCACGCCTCGGGTACGAAATTCCAAGGATGCTCAAGTCCTAAAGCCGTGCCTTCAGACCTGCAGACTCTGCATCCTTGGATTCAGCCAACTGCAGATCTTAAACACGCCCCACAGCTGGCTGAATGCGCAGATACAGACCCTGCTGATATGGAGGGCTGACTGGACAGCAGATCAAATAAATTTTACAATTTAATATTAATTTAAAACTGGTATTAAATGTAGTACTAAGGATATATTAATATATAATCTTAATAATCAATATTGAGTAAGTAAGATTTAATTTTAAGTATCACATGATAGCACTAAGACATTAACATTCCTGGTAACGTTACTGCAGCCTCAGGATGCGTTTCAGCAGCTTGGAAGAAAGTTCTGGAACAAGAAGGGCCCCAACACCAATATCCCTTGTGGGACATGAGCCAACACCCTGAGTAGCACTTTGGAAAAATACGAATTGATAAAACTGAATTCCTGAAATAATCTATTTTGCTTTAAAAATGTCTTAAATACGCATAGAAGTGATAAATATAAAAATGTATGTCAGTTAGCCCCATAAGTTCTCTCTCAATAATTCAAAGTAAAAATTATGACTCAAGAAAACAGAGGAAGAAAAGGAATTTACCCCAGAGGTAAGACGACAAAAAGAATTAGGGATGAATGTTCACTGCAGTATTATTTATAAGATAGAAAGTGTGAAGGCAGCTCAGTGCTTGGCCGTGATGGAGTCATGACATATACTATGGTATTTCATTATGTCCACCAAGGCGGCAATTTAAAAATAGAATAAAAAAATGTATGACAATATAGAATGCAAATATAAAATGAAAACGTGTTTCTTTCACACACACACACGACTGAGTGAAAACAGAAGCATAGGAAACTTCTGAAAGAAAATCTGCTAAGACGCTATTTCCATGAAATGATACTGAGAAGATAATCTTTTTTTTTTTTTCTGTTTTCCAAATTATTTGTGATGGAAAAAGAGCACGTGAGCGTTCTGCTCGGCCCCCGTTTTCCACAATGCCAGCACGGTGGCCCGCTGCTGGCTCCTCCGTCAGCGCGCTCCTTCCCGCGCGCAGCGGCCAGACAGGCGGACCGCGCGCTCACTCACCTTCCGTCTTCTTCCAGTAGACCTTCACTTGCAGCTGGCTGTCCTGGTAGAACGGGGCTCCGATTTCCAGGAGGCGCGAGGGCCGTCGCCTTTGGAAGGGGGCTGCACCTGCACCTCACTTTTTCGAGTTTTCCCAAGGTGGTGTTCTGCAACAAAGCACGACAGTCTCGTTTACCTGTTAGAAATAATCACGGAACCTGAGAGTGGTCCCAGTGTGTTTAAATTTCCGCTGCCGTTCATGCATGCTTGGTGCCTGCTTTTAAAGTACAATGTGATGCAACTACAGATGCCTTCACGCTCAAGCTGGTAACACCCCCCTCCCCTTCGTAACAGGCTGGAATGAATACCCAAAAGTAGGCTGTATATATTATACACAATCCCGATTTAAACCGCTAATCAGCCTACATTCATCGGCCTTGAAAAGATGCTCCAATTTAGGTAACAGGTGTAAACAGTATTTCTCACATAGATTTTTCTTTTGTAGTTACGCAGGAAGTAAACGAAATAATATTCAGATACCATTTCATGAAAACAATGTAGGTAGCTTTTCACAGAAGTACCCGCGTGATACATCAGGACCTGGTGCAAAGAAAGAAGGTTCAACTGTGTCAAATGAGTGGTGGAAAGCACAGACTGCATCAACCCAACGGACTTCCAGATCAGTCCCAGCCACCAGCAACCTTTCGCTGTCCTGTTCAAACTGGGGACAGATGTCCAGGACTGACGGGGTTACTGTGAGGTGTTCAGACACGCAGCACAAGAAACGAGACGCAGTGGCAGCTGGACCTGCGACTGGGGAATGGACTGTAAGGGCCCGTTCACTCATCCATTCATTCTCTTCTTGTAAATGCTGGTGACCACTTCCTAAGCGCAGGCACTGAGCAAGGGGCTGGAGATACAGAGCTTTTCTCCCTGAGGCCTCTTGGGAGAGCGGAGTCCTGTCTGCAGGTAACTGACCGCTCGCAGGGCAGGACAGGGCTGGGCTGAGGGACTGTGCCCAGGGTGGTGGGGGCACACTGAGAGGGGACAGCTCAAGCTGTACTGGTTAGAAACCAGTAAGACCCATGTTCCAGGATTTTCTAACAGCGCTGTGAGGTTGGAGTTGTTGGGAATGTGGAAGGAGGAGGGAAAGATTAGGGTGAAAGGGGGGACGGGGTGAAGCAGGAGAAAGGAAAATGAGGACCCCTGAGGAACAAGTGCATCGAACGTGAACAGTCTCCCTACACAGGCGGGCCCGTTAAGTCATCCACCCAGTGGATCTGATTAAAAGAAAAGGGATACTTACATTAGCTGGGTTCATATTTAGAATATTTTAAATAATTCAGACGAACGTCTGGATACCTGAGACACATTTACTAGGTGTCAGGGTTCTGCAACCAAACCCAGTGTGTGTGTGTGTGTGTGTGTGTGTGTGGGGTTCCCCACACCACCGACTCGCGGACACCGGTGGGGTGTCCTACAGTTCAGCTCAGTTCTGACGCGTTCTACCCACAGACGGCATCAGACCCCAAGGGTCGGGGCTTCTAAAGGATCAGTCCCTAAAGACCACATCTCCCACCTGCAGACACCGGTCCCAAGTCTAGGTTGTCACCTGTGCGTCTGATGACCTCCTATAGATCAAAAGTTTCGAAGACCCCCCCCCCCACAACCTCCTTAGATGCAACTAATTTCCAAGAATGGCTCATAGAACTTAAGAGAAATATTTGACTTACTAGGTTACCTGTTTGTTATAAAAAATATATATATATAACTCGGGAACAGCCAGATGGAAGAGACACAGAGACCAAGGTCCAGGGGAGGGGGTGGAGCTTCTATGCTCAGAGCGAGTCACACTCCCAGCCCACGGTCACCAACCCAGAACCTCTCTGAACCCCATGCTGTTAGATTTTCATAGAGGCTTCAATCCACAGACACAACTGATTAATTTATTGGCCACTAAGGACTGAACTCAACCTTCAGCCCCTCTCCCTTCCTCAGAGGCAGGGGTGGGGCTGAAAGTTCAAACCTTCCAATTAGTCCTTGGTTCCTCTGCCGAACACCAGCCCTTAGATGCTCTCCTCATTCACACAACAAAAGGCACCTTTATCACTCACTCTCATCACTTAGGAAATTTCCAGCAGTTTCAGGAGCTCCATACCAGGACTGTGCCAAGACCAAGTCAGTCTCATTCTAAATCCCAGTCAAGTCAGTCAAAGGCGACTGCTTGGTACGAGGTGCTGCGCCTCACCCTGCGGACACAGCACAGTTAGCGTGGAGCCCAGAGGAGGAGCCTGGGGCTCAGAGAAAACTCACAAGACTCCGGACCAAAACGCATCCCTTTCTCGACCCCACCGTGGAGTTCCGGAATCCTGCTGGCTGCACCTGAAGCATTTTTGCGTAAGATTTTTCACAAGCCCATTTATGCAGCTAATTCCTTTCATAATCTGTGGTGTTAAGAATTCGCCAGCGGGTAACCAAGACAGTTTAGATAACCATGTTTAATCTCTGTGTGAATTCTGTCTTCCTGCTTTCCTTTATATCCCATGCACACTTCCATTTTTCAGTGTAGACGTAAGAACATACTTGTAAGTATCTATCTATCTCAAGACTGAAACTTTGTCGCTTTATTGAAATCATTCAAGCACAGAAGTGGATGGACGAGCCACGTGCAGGAGGCAGAGAAGTGATGCTTCAGTCCTGGGAGGGTGTCCCTGACTCTGAGTGTATCCGCCACTTCCCGCCAGAGACAGAAATGGAACACAGGCCATTTCTTCACGTTCTGAGAAGGTATGAGGTCTGATTTATACCCTCTAATAGTCCTGAAAGTTAAGAGAATTGAGCGACTAGGCTGTTTTTCTGAATGTCAGCATTTTGCTAACCTTACAGATTAAGAGATTCAGACCATTTTCTCTCTGCCCCATTTTTGTTTAGTTCCAGTTGTAGGAGGCAACTCTGTAAAACATTCGGCGCCTGTCAACCCTGGAAATAGTCCGCCTGCCTCCAAAAAGGCAAGTCACGTTTCCATTAACGATAGTATTATGTCTTTCTTCCTTCAAGGGACCCTGTTCTAAAACCAGGTCAACATGCAGCCTTTGCTTGCGTAGAAATATTTATCATTATAGCACCTAGTAGCCTGCAGACCTGGAAAGTATAATTCAAGAAGTAACTCATATGCTGACATTTACTGCTCTCCTCCCTGTGAAACAGAACTCCCGTTGCTCACACAGTGAAGCTGTAATTACTCTATTTCCACTTGGTCCGAGATATGATATACAGTGTTCTTGTAAAAGTCATGTAAGAGTGTTTCTGAGATTATATATCAACATGGGGTCAGAAATCAAATGCTGACACTCAGCTGTATGCTGCCTGATCCTTTGTAAAGCCAGTCCCTTCCAGAAGCTTCCTGACACCCAAGTTGTATGTGTTATGCTGGAACTTTGCACTGTTACTTCTTTTTTTTTATATATATTTTTTCTGAATGCACATGACAGAAATCACTTCACGCCAGCATAAAGCAGTTAGTAGGTTCACTGTCATGTCCCTTTGTTGGTCAGGTAAAATGTTACCTAATTTTAAAAGAGGGTTAGAGAGTGACCAACACTCAGCGTCGGCCTCCCCGATGAAGAGGAGCTGGTGGAGGTTGCAGGTGAGAGAGGGAACACCCGATGGCCTGGAAGGACTTCTGGAGCGATGCTTACGGCTGCATGGCCACACAGACAGTCCGTCTTCTCTGACCTAGGCAAGACCTTGCTTCTGTGCATTACTTTTCAAGGTCAGGAAGGGCTGGGTCTGGACTCACACGGTGGAGTCCACCACGTGTAAAAGGAAGGACCGTGCCCCGAGATTACAGAGGACAGGAGAGGAGGGGGCTGGGACTGGTGCTGGGGCTGGGCCCGGGCCCACCCGGTGGAGTTAACCCGAGATTACAGAGGACAGAGAAGACAGACGTGGTGAGGGGACAGGTGAGCTTGTGTCCGCGGGGAACTGTGTGGCTTACCGAGAAGGAGGCGTTCAGATGATGTGGCACTCTAGGACCTAAACTGAGAGGAAGGTTTATCATCACGCTTGCGAGGCTGGGAGAAGGCGCTAACTACAGAGGGTCTCACCGAGCCGCTTACGGGGTTGTGCGGGGTGCCCGGGAAGGGGGAGGAGGCCCCGGGTGGGCTGGACCATGACGAGGCCCCAGGTGACGTGACCTCAACAATGTCACGATGTGGATTTCTCTCTCCTTGTTCTTGGCTGTGGGCATAAACACATAGGAAATTGTGGGAGCCTGCAATGCCATGCCAGTTTGTAACAGGGAAGGAATGCTGTTTATTGCAAAAGCCAGAAGGAGACTAAATGGCAAACTTACTTCACACAACAGACAAAACCCGCCACCAGCAGAGAAAACCAGGGTTTTGGGAGAAGCAGAACTTTAAAGGGTTTGGGTCTGAGAAGAAATGTGGGGACGAGTAAGTGGGAAACAGTAAAGGATGAGATCTGGGGAGGAGGGGAAAGAGAAGACGTAGGTGTTGATCTTGAGAGAGGAACTGAGAAGACAGAGAAATCCGTAATATGACTAATATTTTCTAAAGAACAGTTTGGCAGCTGTCTACACAACGGATATTTAAGAAAGAGTGGAAACCAGTGCTGATTAGGAGATTATTTTAACTTAATACGAAAGGTGACAGTGGCCACAACAAGGGAGGGCACTGGTCAGATCCCACAAAGAATCGGAGGTTAGACAAAAGGGCTTTCTAAATGAACTGCATTTCTGGAGAGAAAGGAGAGAGGCACGTGAAGAGGGGCCTCTCCATCCAGCACAGGCAGTAATGTGTGTGTGTGTGCACGTGTGTATGTGTGTGTCTGTACGTGCACACACACACATAAATGCATGGTACGTACACCTATATAATGTGCACATCGTCTGTATAGGATACAGTGTGCGTGTGTTTATACTAGAAAAGAGTATAGAACTGTAGAACATAGTAAATGCACCACTAGACAGTTTGATGAATGGAGGACTACATTTTAAAAAAATTCAATAAAGCTACTAGAAAAAAAAGAAAGGAAAAGAAGGAAAGAAAAAGAAAAAAAGAAGGAAAAAAATTAAGCCACTAAATACATAGAAATGTTTCCATGAGAATTTTTTAGGTACAAGGGGCACTGTACCCAGATCTATACATAGAAATAGTAGACCTTTCCAGTCCATTTACTGTCCAGAACGACTGTTTCTCACGTCGGCAGGAAGCGCTGTTTCTAGAACTCTCTGAGACCCATCACTCCCCGAGGACCTGCTCGCCGGGTCCTGTTTCTGCGCCGTGCGTGGCTGGAGGTGATTCCAGGCCATCGCTGCGTTGAACTCTGCAGACCCAGCCTGGCCTCTGCTACACGCAGACAAGCTCAGCACAGCTTCCCAGGTAGACCCATGCCCTCCAGCCCCGCCACGAGCAAAGGCAGACACCAGGGCCTGGCCTGGCCCTGGCTGCCGTCGAGCCGCGCGTCCCCAGAGCCCTGGCCGGGAGCCTCCCCGCGGCCCTTCCAGCAGCCCCACCTCGGAGCTGAGCCGGACGCCCCGAGGAGCTCGTGCTGGCTCAGGGATGAGCGTCTCGGAAGACTCTCCTGTTGCTTCGCCCAGTTCACGGCAAACAGGCTAGCTTAGAAACACTGGAAACGAGGAAAATGGATATTGGAATGACCCAGCCCTGCCCCCAGGGGAGAATGAGGTGGCCTTTGGCAGTAACTGTGGCCGCTGTGTGAAGCCAAGAAAAAAGGGGCGTGTCGTGTTTTTACAAGGGAAGCAACAGTTTCCAACAGCTGAACGGTGAGGATCTTCCTGAAAAACAAGGTCACCTCTGCCTAAGGGTCCCAGATTCGTACATACACACATTCGTCAGCATGAGACCTGCTTTCTGGGGGAAGGTACGGCTCAGTGGCAGAGCGTGTGCTTAGCACGCCCAAGGTCCTCGGTTCCATCCCCAGTCCCTCCATAAAAAGGCAAAACAAAACAAACAAAAAAATACTGAGCCATGTTTTTGTGTCAAATGTCCATTCTGACACCAAAATACTGAGCATAAAATAGATAAAACCACAAGAAAACTCAAAGGTAAAGCCTGCCTGCATCATCGTTCAAAGGACAGTGACGCGGCTGTGAGTGTGAAGACCTTCCATGTAAAGACTCCAAATCAAACAGCCCTCAGGCTGCGCGGGGCCATGACGTGGTGCGGGCTGGTGGGAGGCCGCGTCAGGAAGAGGATGGGGGGCACTTACTGTTGTGGGCGGCGCGTGTGGACGTGAACTGCAGGGAGACCTTGGCGCTCTTGAGGCGCGTCTGGCCCCAGTACGACACGGCCTGCAGCTCCACCGTGTAGTCGCAGTCGGGCTGCAGCCGCTCCAGGGTCACCGCGCGCTGGGCCTGCAGGCGGCAGAGGGTGCTCGGACTCCATCCCACGCCTTCCTGCCGCCCAGCTTCACTGCATCGCCTCCCGCGGCCCCAACAGCCACACCAGCTCCCAGCCCGTGTGCCCTGCACTCTCTCCCATCACCAACTTTCCTAAGTCCTCAGCAGCTGAAAACCCAGTCTCCCCAGGGAGCCAAGTAAACGTCACAGAAAGGCCCAGACACATTTTTTGGAAATCGTGTTTCCACTTGGATGACTGGATGCTCTGCAGTAGCAGGGGAACGAGTGATTCTGCCACCCCAGCCTTCTCCTAGATGCCACCTCATGAGAAAAGAGGGCTGTTTCAAACAAATTAGCGGATACTCGTGTTAGCACAGACCTGGAAAAGTTACTAATCGGCATTAATTATATTTCTTTGATATTTATTCTAAATCTTCTATGAGTAAATTTCCCCCAAAAGTTGTAAGAAAAATCGATTAGGCGAAACGCCTAAAGCTTTTTTTTTTTTTTTTTTTTGACTTGCAGGTATAATGACATAGTAAGTCCCTTATAAGAACTTAGAATTAAGAGAAATACTGTGCTTGTCTTAGAATTCAAAACGTTTGTCACAACATAGTGTGTGTGGCATCACAATGCCCCTAGGCTGAAAGACGACTTGTCTATAAATGGTGAAGGGGGTGACATTAACATTTATGAAGGGAAAAATGTGTCCAGACATCAGCCCATGCTTCCCAGCAGAGAACAGTGCAGTCCCAGGCGTGCAGTGTGCTGTATGAAGGGCATCGTTATCTGAAACTGCCGAGCACTGAATCATACACGTGAATCCCCTGTTGAAACTCCACAGTGGCCCAGCCACATGCTCGTGATAATTCTGGGTCACGTGGGATCCCTTTTCAGGGAGAGCTCAGGGTTTTCACGGGCATTTCAGAACTAGGTTCAGTCTGGGTTCAACCTCCAGCACTGCCATTTAAAAGTAAGTAAATATATAAACCTAATAACCGCCCCCCCCCCCCAAGACAGCTAACATGTCCATCACAGGACATTCTGAATGATGTCATTGCATATGGCTGGACACTGTTTTTTCCCTTTGATTCTGGACTCGTGCCGGCCATTTGGATCTGAGCAGGTCAGCAGGCTAAATTAAACTATTTTCACCTGAAATGTAAAAGGCTACGTGGTTGGCATGGTCCTGTTTTCTGAGCTTCCGCCGTTTAAGGGGAGGGGACGGGAACCTGTCCTGTATCCCCCCCCCTCTTCTCGGCTCATCGAGGCCACTTTCACACCAGCTGCCGTGACTTCAAACGCCCGCCCCCCAGTCCTCCCAGTTCGCACTCACCCCGTCCGTAGTCTTCCTCCTCTTCTTTTTCGTCGGCACAAGTGACTTGCTGCTGACCATCCAGCTCCAGAACACCTTGTAGTGGTGCACCGGGATGTCCGGCTCCTCGGGCAGATCCCAGACGACCGTCACCGTCACGCTCCCGTCGCTGGTTATGCTGGAGTTGGCGAGCCGGAGGTTGGCCGGAGCCGGTGGTGCGGATGGGTCTGAAATCCCAGGAGAAAGACAGGCCACATGACTCAAGTACCAAGGATGACCACAAAGCCACCGTCTCTGCACATGTAATGACAACACAGCCCAGGAAGGCTGCCCTTTAAATGCAGAACAGCTGGAAACACGCACTGAGTACAGCCCCCTTTTTAAACCTCAAACTGAAATACAGTGTCCAAGAGAAATGTGTTGGGGCCACATCTGTCATCCAAGCATTTGCACAGCACTGCAACCCAGCCCCATGTTCACTGTACCAAAACCGATCGATTTCTGTAAAACACGGTCAAATTCCATTTAGGTTGGTTGACATTAAATAAGTAAGCGAAGTCGAAATGCCTTTGAAAATTCTGAAAATGAAGACAGAAAGCTCGGGCCAGCTCACACGCCAGCTTTCATCAAAAGCCTGTAGCTTTCGGTCCTTGCATCAGAACACAGATGGCAGCAAACACAAAGCACCTTTTGTATCCACATTACAAGCTGGATGACAGTTGGACATGTTTGTAATCCCACCATTTCTAGGTTGTCACATAAACCAAAACCTTCTCCACTGTCGAGAGAGATGAGGTTCTGGAATGATGACTCCACAAATCTCCATTTAACACAGAGATAAATGATGACTAAGTGTGTGTGAAGCTGAGGGTCTTTCCTTCATTTTTTTGGCACAAAGTGAGCAAGTCTGGATGCCGCTCACCACAGATGGTTTACAGACGGCTTGTTTCAAGCTGCCTTCCCAGGAAAATGCTGTCAATAATTCTAATTGTGATACCATCTGCGTCGCAGGTACAAAGTTACATCTGACTCGATATAAATGAAGAAGGGTGAGAGAAGAACCCATGTTTTTCACTCTTGGGATCATTTGTGTTTCTGGAATGATGGAAACATGAAGTATTTTTAAAATCTGTTGCATGTCTGTATGATGTGTAAGTTCTGGAGGTTTGGTGGTTTGCTTAGTTAAAAAAAAACATTGCAGTTATTTTCCTAGAGCAATGGCTGATGCAAAGCGTGTTCCATGGTATTTTGGACCAAGTGGTTCTCAGTCAACATCAGGAACCCTCTGGGAGGGCCCGAGGCCGACACTGAGACATGCCGAGTCACTGAGTCTGGGTGGGGCTCACAGCGATGTTCACGTTAAATATATGTTACCTATATTAAGTGTTCATGTAACTACAAACATACACACGTTTCCTATGAGACATGTTTTTATGTAAAGCCCACACACAGTCGTGAAGTTGATGCTCCACAGGCCGGAAGTTGAGAACCGCGGCAGCCACCCAAGAGCCTCACTTGGTTCCGTATGAGGGCAAAGTGCTTGCTCCTGGCAAGCCCTACCCCGACCACCTACACGGTCACCGCGCTCGCCTTCAGTCACCCACCTACACGGTCACCGCGCTCGCCTTCAGTCACCCACCTACACGGTCACCGCGCTCGCCTTCAGTCACGTTCCCCACGTGCCTCCACACCCTACCAGACCTGCCTTTGGTCCCTTCTCCGCCACCCTCCCCCTGGCCCAGATCCTCCCCATCGCACCATCTCTATAGACGGGAGAACGTCCAGCCTCGGCGCAGGGGGCCTCCTTCCATCTACACCCACTCTCTAGGGGTCTCAGCCAGTCACAACTTTATAAAAAAAAGTCTTTGTGCTGATGACTCTCAAAGGACGTCTTCCACGTAAAATTTGCCCCTGAACTTGGGTTCAGGTATAGAAGGGCATTTCCACCAGCTCCACGTGGAGGTCTCGGAGGCAACCTGAAAGTAACGTGTGCAACACCAGAGTCACGCCCCTCCCAGCCCCGCACCCCACCAGACACCGCTCTCGGGAAATGCAAACGCCTCCTTCCAGCTGCTCCCACCCCAGACCTTGAGGTCGTAGACTTCCTTGGTTCTCATGCTTCAAGCAAATCCTGTTGGCAGTACCTTTAAAATCTATCTGGAACTTCTCTGTCTTCACTAGAACAACATCGTGGGCCGAGCTGCTGTCCTCTCCCTGATTGCTGCAAAGTCCTCCCACCCTGTCTCAGCACAGCCGTGGTGATTCTCTACCACACAAGCACATCCTGGGGCCCCGCAGCTTGGAAGCTCTCGGCGGCCCCCGTCACACCTAGACTCAGAGGCCAGCAACCTCCCCAAAGTCCTGCACATTCTTTCTGCACATTGCCTCCCAAACCTCCCTCCCCGCCCCCACCGATCCTGCTGCTCTAGCCACACCGGTTCCCATGTTACTTCTTGGAGATGCAAACCAGGATGCTGCTGAGGATTTTCCACTGCCTTTGCCTAAATGTGTTCCCCCAGAGACTCCCGTGCTGGCTCTTTACCTACTGCTGGTCGACCAGACTTACTCAGAACGGCTCCATGTGCTTCCCTGCCTCACCCGCGAAATCTCACCGTGGTTTTCCCCTGCTCTGCTCTTTTCCAAGCCCCTTACAACCAAATGACTTACTGTATGCTTTATTTGCTGTCTGCCTCCACTCACGACAAAGAGAGCTTCCCGGAGGGAGGCGTTTTTATCTATCTCGTTCACTTCTGTATTCCCAGGATTGAGACAAGTGCCCAGGACACAGCAGGTGCCCAGTCGCATTTGCTGAATGAACAACAGAGTTTGCCCAAATGTTGACTTCGTTCTGTAAGGTGATGCTTCAGTTTCAGGTTTAAGCCCTGTCAGTGGAAATGGATAAACCGTTCAAGACCCTAACGTGAAGTACAATCAAAGGAGTGCTATTCCCTGTTTGAAATAAGAGACTCAAAGCGTCCGTCGTGTGAGTCAGTCCTGAACCGACAACAGGTTGCTGCCGCCCTTTCTGAGAGGGAAGCCGGCTGGCACACTCAGCACCACCTCAAAGCAAGAGAAAAATGAAAATGTGTGAAGATCATCGCAGCCGTGTGCACCTTCAGTGATGCCCCTGGACGTGTCTGCTGAAGATTAGCTACGTGAATCTTCTAGATACTCTAGGTTCATGGGAAAAGCTCAAAATCATCTTTTCTAAAGAATTTCCAAGTCTGAGAAAGCAGCTTCTATTGCGTGTTTCATCATTTCCTTGATCCACCTCATTCATCGCATCGTTACTCACCGCCCAGAAGACGTCTCAAACTTAGATGTGCTGATGACAATCCAGAATAACACCATCCGGTTCACAGAACATCATAAAACACGAAACGACGTAATTCATGAAAACATTAGGAAACTGTTTTCCAAAAACTGAATTAGTATTTGCTAAACGCTTACTTGAAAGTAAAGCCCGTCTGACCGTTCACCATACCAAGGTGGCATACTCCTGTTACCGAGAGGAGACAACCCCAATCTCTTCCTCCCCAAGAATAACCACCTGTACATTACAAAGTCAAAAGGGAAGAGCAGAGATCATGTCTTTATCACCCCGATTACCCTCTGTAAGCCAGCTCGTCATTTGTCCCGTTCACGGCCAACTTCGGAGGAGAGAGCCAGTCTCACCGGAAGGGTCTCATTCAGTCCTAGTGAACGCCCATGCTGTAGCCATTCACTGCCTTGTGAAACGGGTCCCTACCTTATGGAAATAAAGTAGGCTCACTTTCTTGAATTATGCAAAATCTTTTCTTTCCGTTTACATACACTTTTAATTGTATTAAAATTTAGAAATGGGGTTGCAAGTTTGCATTTGGAAAAAATTACTTGTATATCCGGATTCCACATTTTGATAAAGCCTTACAGGATTCTGTAATTCATCTGGCCTCCTTTCTAACTGCTGAGGATGTCAAGGGTTGGACAGGTGCAGTGACCTGCCCGAGGTCATTCACATAACTGGGGGCAGAGCCGGGAGGACAGGGACTGGAGGCTCTCACGGTGCACACCAGCCACACCTCTCCATGCATCACGTGTCATCATTGTAACGATGGGCCACTGTCCCTCCCAAAGTAAACCGGTAAGGCCCTTGGCTGGGGAACATGCCCGTCCTAACAGTCTAGTGCAGGGACTGAGGGCCAGACGGTAAACATCAGGGCTTTGCAGGCCACACGGTGTGCGTCACAGCTTCTCCACTCCGCCCTGGCAGCCTGGCAGCCTGACAGCAGCCACAGACAGGAGGTAAACAAATGACCCCCGCTCTGTGCCAGTAAGACATTATATGCAGACACAGGCAGCAGGTCACTCAGGGACCACAGGCCACAGATTCCCCACCGCTGACCTAGTCTTTCCAAAGCAGTGACACCATCTAGCTTCCTGAAACCAGACATGACTACTGCTTACTCCTGATTTTATAAGATACAGTTCTACTTTGGTTTTTAAATGTTAGCAGTTTGTTCCCATTTTACAGATGGGGAGACTGAGGATCAAAGAGTTTAATTCACTAGTTAAGAGTGTAGGGCGAGAGGGTCAGAGTCACATCACAGGACCAGGGCTCCTCCGTCCCCTTCTCTGAGGCTTAAATGAGAGCATTTCTCCCCATCGCACTTCTCTCTGTTTCATCCTCTCCCCGCTTACAACCGTCCCAGGCATCTGCAGAGACACCTCAGAAAGCAGAAGGCAAGCACACTTTCAAACATGAGTGAAGTAGGAGGGCTGTACCAGCTCCTTTTACAATCTGTGATTTCCACGGCAAGATACACTCAGCGTTTAGCATGAATATCCACCTTCAGCCTTAGAAATAGTTCCTCTTATTAACGATCCTATGTGGCGCTTTTGGCAAAGGAAGGCGGAACATTTGGGTTTCAGAAAGATGGATTTAAGGTTTCGTCCCTGAACCTCTTGTGGTTAACAGTGCAAGTGGCAAAGTGACAGGCACTGTGGGCCTGCAGTGGGCAGGATGCCGAGCAGAGTCCCCTGTCAGCCCCAGACAAGTGCAGGCCTGTCGTGGCAGTGATGTGAAACCTCATGGGAAGGGAGCCCTTCCACCCACCCTGGGAGAGACCTTAACTTCACTTGTGATGACGCAGACCCCTCCAGGTTTCCAGACGATGCTGTTCGTTAAATACGGAGACCCACCCCCGAGTCAGATGAAAAATGGAGTGGCGTGCAAATGCCAGGAAAGAGAGAGACCTTTAGATGATCATACTGAGTGACGTAAGTCAGACAGAAAGACAAATACCATATGATACCACTTATATGTGGAATCTAAAAAATAATACAAATGAGCTTATTTACAAAACAGGAACAGACTCACAGAGATAGGAAATACACTTACGGTTACTGAAGGGGAAAAGTGGGGAGGGATAAATTAGGAGTTTGGGATTAGCACATACACACTATTGTATACAAATTAGAGAAACAAGGACCTACTGTACAGCACAGGGGACTCTATTCAACATCTTGTAATAAACTCTAATGGAAAAGAATCTGGAAAAGTATACACACACACACACATATAACTGAATCTCTATGCTGTACACCTGAAACACACACAACATTGTAAATCAACTATACCTCAATAAGAGACCTTTATTAATAAATAATCCTTAACACATGTATGTGTATACTATATATGTATGTATACACAGACCATTAACAAGTATATGTATGTATGTGTACATAGACGGGAACAAGATAATGCTTTAAGAAGACGAATGTTAACTTCATTACTTGTTTGATTTCCTCAAATGATGTCCATGGAACAAACTTCAGCTAAAATGCACCTCGTAGGTAGGCGCCAGTGACCAAGGGCAGGTATATTTCTAAAGCACTGATATACCCAGTCTCACATTTTCCAACTAATTAGTAGGTTGGTTCTGATATTTAAACTTCTTTTCTTTCTAAACACAGCAGTTGGGATAATTTTCCTTTCCCCACACGGAAGAAAAGAAAGACAAGGAAGGAAAGGAGAAAGGGAAGGAAGAAGGGAAGGAAGGAAGGAAATAAAGAAGGAAAGAAAGCAGGAAGCAAAGAAGGAAAGGAAAAGAAAGAAAGGAGGAAAGAAAAGAGAGAAAGAGAGTCACCCCGCAGTATCAACAGAACAGCTTAGGGAAGGTGCAGACGGTGGGCGGCAGGCAAATTTCCAGCCATGAGCTAGTTTGGGGACACGTGCTGGGCGCGGTCTTGCCCACTGGACAGGCACACACAGAGCAGCTGCCCAACAGTGTAACAAGTCGTGGGTCCCCCTGGAGCGACAGAGAATTTAGGTCTCCCACTGGTGTCTGTTCTTTTACTGACACTCTGTAACGTACACAGGGGGTGACAGTGAGTGTGATATTTGTACACTGTGGAAACAGTGATGTCTGCCTTCTCCTTTTTAAGGGATCCTATACATATGGGGAAATAAGGGGGAAAAGATGCAGGGGAAACTTTGAATTCGGAAGGCAGTGACTCACAACTGGATTATGTACATTAGAGGATGTATTAGGTTAATAACAACGGGAGATGGATTTTTTTTCTTTATGAGATCCCTTAAAAGCATATAATTTCATAGTGTTAAATTGACATTGACTTATCTCAAATGTCCACACAAATGTGTGCCTGCTTTTGGCAACAGGCAAAAAAAAAAAAAAAAAATGGATCCACCAAACTATCAGTGTTCACAGCAGCACTATTTATAATAGCCAAGACATGAAAACAACCTGAACGGCCATCAACAGATGACAAATGACAAATGCTGGAGAGGCTGTGGAGAAAGGGGAACCCTCCGACACTGCTGGTGGGAATGCAGTTTGGTGCAGCCACTATGGAAAACAGTATGGAGATTCCTCAAAAGACTAGGAATAGACTTACCATATGACCCAGGAATCCCACTCCTGGGCTTGTTTCCAGAAGGAACCCTACTTCAGGATGACACCTGCACCCCAATGTTCATAGCAGCACTATTTACAGTAGCCAAAACATGAAAACAGCCTAAATGTCCATCAGCAGGTGACTGGATAAAGAAGAGGTGGTATATTTATATTTATTATATGGAATACTACTCAGCCATAAAAACTGACAACATAATGCCATTTGCAGCAACATGGATGCTCCTGGAGAATGTCATTCTAAGTGAAGTAAGCCAGAGAGAAAGAAAAATACCATATGAGATCGCTCATATGTGGAATCTAAAAAGCAAAAACAAAAATAAACAAACAAAAACAAAGCATAAATACAGGACAGAAACAGACTTATAGACAGAGAATACAGACTTGTAGTTGCCAGGGGGGCGGAGGGCGGGAAGGGATAGACTGGAATTTCAAAATCGTAGAATAGATAAACAAGATTATACTGTATAGCACAGGGAAATATATACAAAATGTTATGGTAGCTCACAGAGAAAAAAAGTGACAGTGAGTGTATATATGTCCACGTATGCCTGAAAAATTGTGCTGAACACTGGAATTTGACACAACATTGTAAAATGATTATAAATCAATAAAAAATGTTAAAAAAAAAAAGAACATGTGGTATATTTATACAATGGAATACTACTCACCCATAAAAAGAATAAAATGCCATTTGTAGCAACATGGATGGACCTGGAAATCATCATTCTAAGCGAAGTTAAGACAGAATGAGAAAGAAAAAAAATCACATAATATCACACATATGTGGAATCTAAAAAAAGAAGTCACTAATGAAGTTATCTACAAAACAGAAACAGACTCACAGACATAGTAAACAAACTTAGGGTGACAGTGATGGGAAGGGATAAATTGAAAGTTCAAGATTTGCAGATACTAACTACTGTATATAAAATGGGTAAACAAGAAGTTTCTTCTGTAGAGCACAGGGAACTATATTCAATATCCTGTAGTAACCTATAATGAAAAAGGTTATGAAAAGGAAGATATGTATGTATATATATGTGTGATTGAAACCTGATGCTGTACACTGGAAACTGACACACTGTAAACTGACCAGACTTCAAAGGAAAAAAAAAAACTGTCAGTCTTCCTTCTTTTACTGACAGACACACAGAAATCGTGTCCATGGCACTTTATTTCCCAGATTCTGTAAACTTGTAAATAATGCCTCGTAGCAGGCAGTAGTCCTAGTAATACGTATTTCCAACACAAAACCTGCAACGTGTGCACATTTTTTTTTGCCCTGTCCCTAACTAGCAGCATGATGGAGAAAAGGTTACATGCCAGTTAATACCAGATTACGTTTTCCCTTGGCACAGCTGTCACTCCAAACTGATTCCAGGCGTGTCTGGGCCCTCTTATTTAATAATCAACGGTTTCTTACTCAGAGAAGTGGACAATAATGTGAAATGGATCTGATATTGGGCAGGGTGGTGGGACCGGAGGGGAAGTGAGCCTGGAAAGGCCTGTCTGTCTCCACCTGTTAAGTCTGTCCTACGGAGGACCAGGACCAGGACCATCCAGGAACACAGAGGCTCCTTTCATGATCTCACCAAATTCCGTCCATGAAACCATTGATCTACTTATTTTACAGAATTCAAAATACATTAGATACGTTCTGTAAGGGGAATCACGTAGATAACTGAATAAAACAAGATGTGAACCACAGATGGCTCTTGGTAACCCACGCATTCCCTTGACCTTTAAATGCCAGCCTCCCCGCCGCGAGCCTCTGGACCACGAGCAGGCCCCGCCCACAAGCCAGCCCCGCCCACGAGCCAGCCATGCCCATGGACGTGCCCCGCCCACGAGCAGGCGCGCGTGCCCCCAGTAGCCTGCAGCCAGGACCGAGTCTCCCACAAGGAGGAAGGCTTGGCAACTAGAGGGAGAACGTGCCTTTTAGGTTCTGCCTGCTTTTCCTGGTCACACATCTCCTCTAACCCCTATTTCCTGCATCACCTCCTAAGTCAGCCGCTTTCACTGACAAAGGCTTTAACTTGCACGGGTGTCTGGAGGAGCTCCGTCTCTGACAGGTGGTCTCCACGTGTCAGAAGTCACATGTGCAAACGTCCTTATGAATACAGACGTTTCCACACCTGTGTCCTGAGGCTGAAACGGGAGAGACCCTAGGGTCTGGCGGGCTTGGTGGCCAGAAAAGCCGTTCACCCCAGTAGTAACCTAGGAAGGCCATTCACCATGTGGAAGGACCATCACTTCCATTTTCTCCATAAAGAGACAAAAAGCTGAGAAGGACTACATATAAAGGACAGTATACATTAGTCTGCTAAATTATTTGTAATGTTAATTTTTAAGGTTGAAGCCAGTTTTCCTTCTCAAGTCTCAGGGAAAAAGACAGTATAGAGAATTTAAATAAGTAAATAGAGAAATTACCCCAACGTCTATTACAGCCTTTCCACTATACCAGCAGAAATTACTGATTTCACCCATTCTATAATCGTGGATTTCTTCTGGGGAGATGTAGGGGTTAGCAACAAAAACATCCCCCCCAAATGGTATTCCCTTGGAAAGGAAAAAGCATGCAACTGATTTACCAATCTATGAATAACTCAGAATTTTCTCTAAAAACAGGTATTTGGAGTGTTAGCATTGAGTTACAGGGAAATAAATGAGTTAAAGGGAAATTAAGTGAGTAGCCCATCCACTCCGGCGAACCACACACTAATTCTGTATTTTAACGGGAGCACAAAGACAGACAAGAATGTCGGCTTTTCCATGAGAATCGGGAGTACAGCCTGTGAATACCCGGCAGCACATGTAAACTAAACGAAGCCCGTTTTATCACGTTTTTCTCCTGTCCTGTTCCATTTTACTTTTACTTTCAGGTGTCCCTGGAAGATGGAAAGGATCTGGCCCTTTCCCTTGACCCAGCCTGACATGATCCAGGCTGGTCATCTACAGAACTCAAATACACTACATCACTGCCCACCCTTGGCACAGATGATTATTTTGGAAGCAATATTTCTTTCTTAAAGTAATTTTAAACCAGAAGACTTACAACTGGTACAGCGTCCAACTGGTACAGTTGTGGAGCACAGCAGGAATAAGCGGGCTTTTTATAAAACAGAAATGCACCAGTTTTGGAAGCACAGCAGTGACATTAAAAAGTGGTAAGCCCCACACCCATCCCTCCATCTACCTCACTGCCAGCAGCCTTCCAGACTTTAGTTCCCGTGCTCTGGAAACCAAACACTGCACGAGGGTCACAATTGATGCTACTGTGGTTTCGGTGAAGAGGCATCATGAAATGAGGGGAGGGAACCAGATCCGCTCAACGTCTAAAGACGTTCACAGCAGGGTACACCATGTATCTCCCCACCTTACTCCATTTCAGGCACAAAGATACAGAAGTGCTTGCTGGACAAAAAAATTGAACAATCTTATTGAAATGAAATATAATTTATCTACCATACAGTTTCACGCATCTAAGCATGCAGGCCAGTGAGTTTCAGTGTTTCCTACACTGTGCAATCATCAGTATCATCCGTTTTAGAATGATTCCATTACCCCAGTAAGATCCTTCCTGCCCTACTGGGGAGACTTTATGGTAGAAACCAATTTGTCTTTCTGTCTTCAGCTTCTAGTTCTACCGCTTGTGTTTCTCGACTGCAACCCTGCGGGGTGTCCAGAGCCCTGCCCGTTGGTCCCTCCACCCCTCAGAAAAGCCTGTGTGCAGAAAAGGCCCTGGAGCTCGGCAGCCACACTGACTTGGAAAGGATGACTTTTCTTCTGGAAATATGTGTGTCCCCAAGGAAAGGAAAGAGTTTTCCCTTAAACCCTTGTCTCAGGCATCTCTGTTTTAGTCAGTGGCAGCACCATTCTGTCAGTGGTTGGTGACAAAAGAACCCTGAAGACACGCCCTCCGTACAAGCCACTGGCAAATTCCCGGATCCTGTCAGATTGCCCTTTCCACACGTACTCCCCCAACAGTTCACTTCTGCCTTTAACCACGTTACATCGTCTTTTGTTGTTATATCCACTAGCTGGTTGTGTTTTTTAGATTCCACGTATAAGTGATGCCATTCAGTATCTGTCTTTCTCTGTCTGACTGACTTCACTCGGCATAATGCCCTCCAACTCAGCATCATCTCACACCAGGAATACTGCCTTGGTCTCCCACTGGCATCTCTGCCTCAGCCCCCTCCACCTTTCATGTGTCCACAACACAGTGGCCTGAGTGGTCCTAACTCTACTGAAATCTAAGTGCCATCACGTCAGCATCTCCCAGCCACTCCCCATCAAACTCAGGAAGAACCACGCTGTTACCAATGACAACGGAGGCCCACAAATCCACCTCCCTCCTTCCTGTCCATCTCCGTCTTCCTCTGCTCCACCCTCCAGCTCGTCTGCTGCTTTCTGAATCCTGCACACCCACTACTGCCCCAGGATCTTTGCACCTGCCACCTCCTGGAACGGGAAGACTCTTCCTTCAGATTGTGGCAGGGCCAGCCCTTCACTTTCTTTATACAAACACGTTTTCTTTGCCTGCCCTCCCCAAACTACAAAAATCAAAACCAACCTCCTCTCCACACATCTCCTGTATTCTGTTCCTTATTTTTCTTAGAGTCAGATATCACTGTTTACCCAACTATATGGGAGGATTTCATGCATTTTATGGATTGTTTACTGTGTCCTCTCGCTTCTAGTCAGGATCAATCTCTGTGTGTTCCACAGGAGCAGACATTTCTGTCTCTTCTTTCACTTACCCCCTTGGTGCCTAGAACAGTGCCTGACACATAGTTGGTGCTCAGCTGTAAACACTGTTTAATAAAAAAGGGAATGAATCATGAGTGATAAAACAAGATTCAATAATGCTTTGTTTCTGCCTTAAAGTTCTCCCAGGAAGGCAGGGGAGATTTTGTAGGATTTTAAAACTGCATGATGGTGATGGTCACATGACTTAGTAAATTCTAAAAATCATTGGCTTCCACACTTAAGTGACTTTCATGGTAGGTAAATTGTATCTCAGCAAGGTTGTGAAATTATTTTCTCAGCAGGACACATTTCTATATCTGAGGAACTGACTGGGGAAAGATGTGGTACCATCTTGTCCACGACTAGACACACCTTGGAAGAAACGCCTTCAGCTCTTTGTTGGAGCTACTATGGTCCCATCATTCTGTGAGGCTCCTTCACTGAAAACGGGAGAATCCACTATGAATTCTGGGCATATATTTTTGGTTTGCCCAAACTGCAAGAACTGAAGTCTGGAATGATGACTGTTGGGCATATTTGTAATAAGAGCCAGAAACAGGGCAATTTAATGGTGACTGCAAGACTTCCCCGAGATGGTGCACAGCCATTCACCAAAGCCCATGAAAGTGTGAGGGATGCAGCTCTAACTGTAGACGGCTGAGGTGCTCAGATTCGCCAGGAGTGGTGGGACAGCATGGCCCTGCTTCTTCCCCAGGATGGATGACTCTTTGGCAGCTGGCAGTCACAGGACTGACCCTGGGGACTGTCCCAGGACCTCTGCCCAGATGCCGCACAACTCTCACAGGTATTTAACCTCTGTCCCCAGAGGCCAGGGGCTGCATGTGTCTCACGTCTGCATGTGCAGCCTTGATCTGATTTTCAAAATGTTCTCCTATTCTAAAAAGCTAATCTGCAATTTAAAAATCAAATGGCAGTTGCCTTCTCATGTTTCTTTTTTCTAAGAAGACAGTGCCTCTGCTTTTCACTCTAAGGAGACTTATTTATGAATAAAGTGTGTTCTATCCAAAAAAAAAAAAAAAAAGCACCGAGACAAAATCCTGTGGGCAGCGGGACAGGTGGCAACACATTTGACCACAGCACACCTGCGTCGCGTTTGAACCATGAAACTCACGGTGGAAGTGCTTAAGCCCCGTCGCTCACCTCTGAACCCACCGTCAGTTATTCATTAAATCCTCAGACCAGGGGGAGGAAGCCTTCAGACGGGGAAGGACGGATACCCTTATGTTTCACTTCACCCTCCGGCTTACTCAGTGTCTCCACCCCAGTGGGGGTGGGGTAAGGACGCACTTTCCCTTTCTTAAAAGAACTCTTTAAAACAAAGACTTAAAAATCTACAACATACACTGCAATAGAACCCAAGTATTAAATTATTTTGGATGCAAGTTTTCCACCTGAGACCTATGATTATGCAGAGAAAGGGGTGACAATATTATCTAACGAGAAATGGACAGACTAGTGAAAACATACATTTCCCCCCAAATGGAACAGACATTGCAAGTCACAGCAGCCAGTTCAAACCCTCCTGTATTGAAAGATATGACTGACATTATACGTCTTACATAATTCATCAATATCACAGTGCATGTTTGAGATAAATTTAAATTCGCTTCCATGTAAGGGGATTATGCTGATTAGTGACTAACTCACTGCTTTACATCCACGGAACTGGACTGTGATGATGACCAAGTGGACATACTCATTCAGAACGCACACAGCCGTCTCAACGCAACTGGAGAAATAAACACGGAGCTGTTACAACGTCCAGTCAAATTATGCCCTTCAACTGTCGCCTGAGTGACTCCACATGTAACACGGTCAGTATTCATCAGAGCCCACAGAGGCTTCAGAACAGCAGTGAAATAGGCACCGAACGAAATGATGGCGATGATAAGGCGACTCGGGAGGGATTTAAATTCCGGAGGTTATGAAACAAAAGAGATTAATTCACACTCAATTTGGCAGCTGTTTCAAGAAACCCGTACAGTCTGATGCAGCAGAAACTAAACCTTTCCTCCAAAAATTAACTGAGTGGTGCCTGAGGCAGAATATCCTGAGAGACCCAGGGGAAGCTGGTCGTGGAAAACCGTCACTTCCACGTTGAGAAAACCCATCCTGTTACCTCCTGCAGTCTCTCAGAGGTAAAGGCCCGGCGACGGTCCTGACCATAAATAAATTCACACGGTACCTTCAAACACATCTGGTCCCCTCTGCGGAGACCGGCAAAGCCACCTGTTGGCCAGCTGTAAATCTGAACTTGGAGACGTGATGAATGTGTCCCCAGGTGTGCGTGGGAGGCAGGGGAGAGTCGGGGTGGGACTGACCTTTGGAGGAGCGGAAGTGTTTGCTGGGGGCCGTGAAGCCCCGGGTCCCGTGCACGTTGACGGCCGCCACTCGGAACTGGTACCACCTGCTGGGCCGTATATCGGTCAGCTGGACCCGCTCATCCGTGGTCTGAGGGGACAGAGCACAGGGAACCCTTTTATCCGGACGTGCCCATCGGGTCTGTTTTAGAAACACTCTTAACTCATCCGCCGATGCAACACAGCCTTGACCTGTCCCACGTGCCTGGATACCTGCAGCCAATCCCACTAGTCATCAGAGAGTTGTCAGGAAGGTTTCAACTGCTAACTTCCATTCCTAGGCCTTTCATCCGAAAGAGTTAAAGATCTCTGGAAGGCAAAGTCTTCTGAGGATTGCTTGGGCTGTTTTTAAATCCAGCGACTAAAAACAGCATTGGAGGATTACATCAATCAGTGATACACAGAAATGAATAAATATATGAAGTAATCATGCCATTAGAGAGAACATGAAATCATGTCTACACCGTAGAAGGAAAGGCCTCTTACTGGCGTGCCAAATTTAATCCTGTAAGTAAGTAGGTGCGTGAACCCACACACTTCAGTTCTGGAAGCACACTGCCACCCAGACTTTTCTGTCTTTGAATTTGAGCAAATGACGTAAGATCTGCAAGGACCCAGCCATGTTCCTACAGGGTGAGGTCTCTTAATACCTCTTGGTCCAGTGAATATGCAAAGAAGACAACTGGACTCTGGGAGTGGTCCACGGCTTTTGCTGTCTCTGCTGCTGTGTCCCAAGATACCAGGTAACGTTAACGTTCTTCCCACTGCCTGACTTCATCCAGCTCAGGGCCCACACGCCCGGTGCCAACCACATCCTACGGGAGGTCGGGAGCCTTCGCCTCGACGCCGGGGATCAACGCGGGCACGCGGCCCCACCTGGCCTAGTGCCAAACTCCACCTGCTGCTCAGTGGGTGACACTGGGGACGAGTGAGCAGAAACCCTCCCAAACCTCAGTTCACTAGAGCTTGCTGAAGAGGGCTGTGCTGTGTACTTCAGCTTTCAGAGGAAGCGCAGCGTTTCCGAGATCAAAGGAAGAAGATGAACTCTCGGGCGTGGCTTTCTACCTCATTTGCCAGAATCTGAGACAACGTGGTCACCAACTGGTTCAGTCAGCTGGAGCCTTCAGTTTGAGAAGCTCACGTCAGCACAACAGCCACAGCACTGAGCAGACAGAGCGAGGAAGCACCAGGTGGTGTCGCCTAGTGAAGGCAGTAATAGTAATAAAGTAACAACAGTCCAAGGCCTTCCCTCTCGCTCCTAAACGGAGGATATGAAGGAGGAGGTCTGCCCATCAGTTACTTTCGTACGTCTTTCCATTTAAACTTTGGACCTACTTGGAAATTCCATCGTTTGGGAAATTTACAAGTGATACTACCGTAGCCCCCTTGAAGGGAGCACACCATGGAAGTCAGGTCCAACTTGGGGTTGTATTCTGAACATCTTTATGTTTTACTCAAGCAAAAAATTTTAACAAAATAGTTACAGAATAGAATTACTAAATTTGACCGTCCCCCCCCCCCAATTTATGCTCTTTCTTTTTAACGTCAAATTTCTCATTTATTTTCAGGTCTTTATTGCTTATCTTTCTGAGATACTACCATTTGGAAGAAAGACTAAATTCCTCTTCCAAACATCTCAACGCTGAAATTTATTTTATATTTACTGAAAAAACAAAATCATGGGAATCTCATCCTTGGAGAAGGATGATCTGATCACCGAGAGGAGAGGATTTTTCCTCTACGGATACACGTGGAGAAGGCATTTTAGTTGTTGAAAAGCATGAAATAGTTCCATATTGAGAGTTTCTCCCTTTTCCCCATCCGTGGAGTTTTCTGGCAGCTGGCAGTCCATTGAACAGCTCTTAAAAAGAAAGTAAATATTTTGCTTTTCGAATCCACAAGACAGAAGAGGAAGGCGCCCTGGAAGATACACCACAGGGGGCTGCCATCCAGGTGGCCTGCCTGTTGGTAAGTTGACTCGGATGAAGAAGGAGGCACTTGGAGAAGACTTATGAGCCGCTGGCTCCTTCCCGGTAAGCCCCTCTGTGATACGGATGTTACCCCACGCCCCTGAAGCCCTGTGTGGAGCACAGGCTTAGATGTAGGAGAAATACCGGGGAAGTCGTTTAGGTGATCAGGTGTCACATGAACCAGCCCTCTGGGTGTTGCATTTCCCTTAGTCTGGATGGGTTTAAGTTTATCTCAAGGGCATGTGGTTCTGGGCGGAAATAAATGTGAACACTCAGATTAAAAAATTACCTCCCTTCTGCTTGCACTGTGGGTAAGTTAAGCCAATAGTCAAGTTCTAGTGGTACTGGGTTCTACGTACGGAGCTCACCCTGTCTTCCGCCGACGGCACAACGCCTCCACACCAGATTAAACTATTTTGGTGGTCACACTATGCTGACAGAGGCAGAGCGAGTTAATCTTCTCTCTGCAGGTGTGTGGGAGACACTACCGCAAGGGAACAAAAACGCCCACGAAGCACTGACCTGGGCTACCGTCTGCCAATGTGTGGCGTCGTCTTCGCTCGGATGGATCCCGTAATTCCACCGTCTCTGCACCACGTAGATCACAGGCTCGATGGAAATGTTGAACTTCGAGGACCACTTAATCTCCAGCTGTCCGGACCGCAGCTCCGTAAATCGTAACTCCTTCCTGGGCTTCAGGGGGACACCTGAAACAGAACCACGCCAGTGAAAACCACCCACAAGGGGCTCAAAACGGAGGTGACAGTTGAGGGAGGAAAACCTACAGGAGAGGCAGGCAGATCCCGTCTAATGACAACTGATCCTGTTTCCTTTCAGAAAAGCGGCTTCTCCGTCTGAAGGCGTCACCTTTGAGATCTTCTGACACTGAGTTCCGTTTCACTTTCCCATTTTTTTAGAGGGTCTGAATTGAGTCCTGATTCTGGACTAGTTTTTGTCTCCCCAGTAAGCTTGACAACTCCTTCACGTGCAGTCTTCTGAATCAGTCATGTTACCGAGCCGCCCCATGTGAGGCTGACGGGAACTCCCACGAGCAAGTGTCACGGAGAGTTGCCAGTCCTTTTTCACACTTACAGGCTCCGTCCCTACCCATGGACCCCAGGGTCATTGTAACACCGTTCCTGAGTTTGCCATCCTTCCCATCTCGGGGAGTTTTCCTTTTAAGGCAAACATTATAAAGCCCAGCCCTCTCACAGGGTCAAGTCTCACGAGAACGATTTCCAAAGCCTGGGTCTTGTGGGTTCCCCAGTGACTGCCAGGGCCCTCCCGACAGACTTACCATTTAAAATTGGAAAATGATGAATTTATAATGTTTGGTTTTGGCACGCCTGAGTGCCTGGCTTCAAAAGTCCCTCACAGGTGTCTCATCCGAAAGTAGTTAATCATTTTGATTCCTTTTTCCCCTGACAGTGCGTGCAAGTTGCCTGGTGACTGCAAGATTTAAGAACCATGGTTCAAAATCACAGCCATTATGGAAAGGACACTTTGAAACAAATGTCTAATACTAACAGGACATATAAAACTAACCGAATTCGGTAGGGCCTGTGGCATCATGATGTTCAGTATCATCAGAACCAGGAGCCCCAGTGGCTGATGAAATCATTTTCTGCTGAGAATGAGCGTTTGCCTAAACCACTGACAACTCATTTGCAGTGGCTGCTTCAGAAGGCTGCGTTTCTTTCTCCAGTTCTTAAGTTTAAACCAAGGAAACGGGGACGCGTGCAAATACAGACTCTACCTAAGAGCTGACGCACATTAAGTGATGCGGCTGAATGTCAACTCGTTTCATTTTGAACTTCGTTCAGGCTCAGTCTTGTGAAATCTTAAAGTCGTTAAACACTGAGGGGTTGGATAATTTAACAATGGCATCTGTACATCTGCCCAAAAGCTCACTGACTTTTAAAACCACTTCTCCAGAGAACTACATCCCCCCGACCAGTAGCAGCCTCCACTTTGATTTGCCGACGGGCGATGTCTGTATATACGTCGCCTTTCCTTCACCATAAACTTGCCTCCCCTGGTCCTTCCTGTGCCTTCATGAAGCGGGTGAGGGGTTATGTATCTACATTTGGAACACCAGGGAATGGAGTCTGAGGAAGATCAAATAAATTGCTTGGAGCTATGACCCAATCTCCAGTTTCTCTCTGAATTTTATGTTTCTCTCCACATTTTAGAATTAGGAAAAGCCACTTAGGAAGGGAGAGAAAAGAAGTGGTTTTCATAGCTCCGAAAATCCCTGGGACGTCCCGGTTCTAATGTCTCTGCTGTTCCTGCTTGCCCTGGGACTTCCGTTTGTCTCTGATCCTGTTGCGTGAGGCCCTGCGTGAGTGTTCTCAAACTTGGGTTGCAAACTTTTCTTCTCGGTGCATAATCTTACAGTAACGCCTTCATGACTTGAATATTGCTGCTAAGCAAGGGTCTCTCAAATCTATCCCCAGTCCCTCTCTGGGCTGCTGCCCCACCGCCCCGTCCCCATCCACCTGCGCAAGTCCCATCTCAGGTGCCCCTCCCCAGCACGTGCCCCCTCCCCGGTGACGCATCTTCACGGCAACTCTAGGCTCTATGGAGAACCACGTCGTCTTGTTCCTGCACCTACCAACATCCACAGTGCACAGCATCCTTCCAGGAATCCCTAAGTCTTTCTGTCTCCATGGCGACCACCTGTTCTAGGCACTTTCCTCTCCTGTCTGAACCCATCTCCCTGCAAGTCCATCTCTTTTGTAATTCCCTCTGTACAATATTTGTGGTTATTTTCCTAAAGTAAAAGAGGAGGCTGTCCTTTACCTTCCCCGAACACTCAACTGCATCCCATTTTCTGTAGGGCAAAGGGGAACGTCTCTGTATCTCCCTCAAGGCATCCATCTTCATAATCTACTCCCCGTTACCTTTCGGTTGACCTCCTGGTACGTTGTACGTTTACTGCACACCCTACCCTTAGACCCACCCAGCTTTCCCAGAAACTCACTGCCAGTGACTTCCTACTGCCACGGCCTGTTTATGTGATTGCTTTTTTCACTCTGAAATGTCTTTCCCTCTATTTTCTGACTACAGACCCTTGAACACTTCCAGGCTCAGCCCAAAGGCCACCCTTAGGAGCCACTTTCCCTAAACCTGCCAACTGGAAATAAAGGCTCCATTCTTCCGTCCGGCTCTTCAACACTTAACCTGTAACTGTCAAAACGCACATTTCACCGCCTCCGGCCGCAACAGGCTGGTTTAAGGCTGTCTGTCTTCCCCACGAAGCTACAGACCCAGAGGTCAAGAAACGTGTCTCCTCCCTCCCCACACCTCACGGTGTCCCGGGAGAGAGCATTCTGCGAGAGCAAATGGTCTAGAAGTGTTGGCTGAAGGAACGGCCTAACCCTTCTCGGTCATCTCTCAAGAACGCAGCTGGAGAAGTAAGTGGTTATAGGGGAAGAGGGCGTGAGAAGGGATACATCTGGGAGTTTGCGATTTGCAAATGTTAGCCACTATATGTAAAAACAGACGTAAAACAAATTTCTCCTGTATAGCACAGGGAACTGTGTTCAATATCTTATAATAATCTTTAATGAAAAAGAATATGAAAACAAATATATGTATGTATATGCATGACTGGGACACTGCTGTACAACAGAGATTGACACATTGTAACTGACTGTACTTCAATTAAAAAAAAAAAAAAGACACCAGAACACTGATGCGAGTCCTTGCAACAACAGTACACCCCTCTCTGCTCAAGGTTCTCCTAGGAAAGGAGAGGACTTTCACAGGTGTTCAGTGCCACCTTCTCCAGCACAGGTAGAGTCATATGACTCAGACGTACGTTTACTTACTTCTTAAAGAGGGGAAGACTGGTTAGTTCCTTAAACTCATAGAGCACTCTCTCTGAGACTTCCAAGCCCATCTTTTTCGGGGGCGGGGGGTAATTAGGTTTATTTATTTGTAGAGGAGGTGCCGGGGATTGAACCCAGGACCTCGTGCATGCTAAGCATGCGCTCTGCCGCTGAGCTATACCCTCCCCCTTCCAAACCCATCCTGGCTCTCCCGGGTATAATCCTCTAGTGTAAATGCAGCCACAGCCAATACTCCAGCCGCTGCAGTAACCTGGACTCACTGGAAGCAAACCCAAGCATCCGAGTCCCCTCCCACTAAGGCTTTAAACTTGAATGTCATTCAACTACCAAGAGCCTTAATCGGACATGATGAGCATCAGGGCACTGTCAGCTGAAACTCATCCGTTTAAAAATCTCTTTAATTATGATGTGCAGTAATCTTGTGATGCGCATGTTAAGGAACGGCCCGTCTGCTCTGCGTTAGGGTCAGCGGGCTCTGTTGTTCGGAAGAACTCCTGCACCGGCCATAATTGTGTGCAGGTGGCGCTCGGCCCCCAGGCCCCCAGCGACGGTCGGTCGGTCCGTCCATCATCCTTGCCGGCTCAACCAGCATCCCAACTGCATAACCAGACGGAGAGAGTGGAACTCTCCTCCGTGTGGTTTTTATTATGTCAATGACTAGGATTTTTCTTTTTTTAGTATTATTATTTTTGAAAAAATTAGTCATCTGAACTCTAAGCTAGTCTGTTAAAAAATTCAAAAATGCTCTCATATAACACCTGACAATATGTGACAATACAGGTGCATTTTTTCTTGAGGCCATAACAAGTATTTTGGTGAGATCAAAGGAACAGAACTTCTATGTGTCAAAAAATATTAAAGACAGACTGATGGAAAAATCAGCAGTTACTAATCACCTGAAGATCTAACTCTTGCTGTAAAAATACTTGTCACAAGTCTAAATGGTTTGAAAATGCACCAAAATACAGTGTTCCAGTGATTCAGTAATTAACCACCTCGTAATAGTTCTCAAACAGACAAGTGTACTCAAGGAATCTGGGCTTAGATCACATTAAGTCATTCGGTCACTGTATTCAAAATGTGATAAATGAATCTGTGAAAAGTGGCCCGTCTCGAAAATCCTAGGTTTATATATTTCAAATATTAAGAGATTCATGGAAATAGTAAACCAACTCCACGATCAGACCTTTTTGAAAGGAAACGAACTGATACACGATTAATTCCACGTTAGCACCTGGTGAAGGAAATGAGTGCTGTGCGCGTGGGCATCTCGATAACTGAAGGCCACAAGCTTCTCTGACTCTGTACATTTGGAAAATCATTTCAGCTTTTCTCCTTCCCTCCCTCAACCAATCGCCACAGTTGAGAGTCAAGAGAGACACTAAAATAATAAAGCATCACCTCTTGAGAGAGCCTAGTCCAACCAGCGGTAAACCAGACCTGCAACAGGGGAGAATCAAAGGGGGAATCAGGTCGTCACCGAACCACAGCTGTGTTTCACCTGCGGACGGCCCACCGTGTGAACTTCCCACAACCCTGTGAAGGCGTGCGTTTCAGAGAACCAGCACCTTGGCGCGTGGCTGACCCATGGCCGCGCTGTCAAGTCTTCCAGGATGCTAGCATGCTTTATTTGAAGGGGGAGGGGAAAGCTCACTGCTGTTGTCCGTTGGCTGATTCAGAACATAAGTAAAGTTAACTCAGAGGCATCAGCTAAGGACCGTTCTCGCAGCATAACCTAGATTAATAGGTTAATTAATAGGTTAATTAATCTCGCAGCATAACAGATGTAATGGGCATTCTGTTGATCATCTTTTCAAAACACACAATGGTTCTAAAAACTCAAGCTTCCAGCATATAAAGCTTTTGAAGCTAGAAAACCAGTCCAGCCCTCACGCCCTCTTCTCTTCCACAAACAAGGACCAAAGTGGATATGTGTTTCCATATATTTTGAAAATTTTTCATTAGCCCAAGAAGCCTGGAAAGGAGAAATAGGACGGGGGGTGGTACATCTCAGTTTATGGCAAAAGTTAAGAATGGGATTGGCCCATTTAAATGAGTGTGTGTGCACGGCCCCCTTGATGAGGAACTCCTGGACCTGGTGGAGGCTGGTGTCCTAGTGACTCTGCCCCGCAGCGCCCAGCACGGCGCACAGCCAGCTCTCCTCATGACCCCTCACAAAGAGTCCATAAATACTCACTGAGCTGAAATGCTCAGTAAACCCAGGTGACATCCGTCCATTTTAAATAGGGAAGACATTAAGGGCATGCTCTTTGGGATTTCCTATGAGATGACACTTCAATAAGTAAATCAGGAATGGATGAGGACAGGAGGAATTTACAGCTTTGTCCAACAGAATCTGGTTCTTTGTAGGGTGTGCTCTGAATCTTATTTAAATAATTCCACAAATTAGTAGAAAATTAAGATCAGAGAAAAAAAAATCTCCGTGTTATTCATTAGCCTAAAACAACTGCTAAATCAGTGATTATATTAGACTTAAACTATTTGATACTGATAGATCTTTTAATTGACCTATAATAATACAGTGGAGCCCAAAAAGAGGTTGAAGTTTAGGGTCCTATTATGGTAGCTGGATAGAGCACCAGAATCCTCTTTGGAGAGTGAGCAGGCAGCTTGGCTCCAGGTTGGGAGCGCCATCAGGGACTTCGAGTGGCCCATAAGGACCTGAGATTGTCCCTGCAGGGGTGCAGAAGGCTCTCCCGGAGCCCCTCTTGGGGCTCACTGAATACTGACAGATGCTCCGGGGACACGGACGCCAGCCCTCCTTCAGGAGCTGCTGCAGACGGCAAGGAAAGAATGTCTAAGACTTGACGAGACCGTGATCCTTATGCTTATTATGCAAAAGTCGCTGTCAGGCCAAAAGGGGTCTGTTGACTCTGTGGTTAGTGCTCCCTCCATGAACTGTCTCTCCACAAATGTCCAAGTCAAGGGT
The DNA here is from genome assembly GCF_009834535.1 of Camelus ferus. Lineage (NCBI taxonomy): Eukaryota > Metazoa > Chordata > Mammalia > Artiodactyla > Camelidae > Camelus > Camelus ferus. The sequence continues at coordinate 10,450,572 of NC_045732.1, forward strand.
TACTTGGGCCAAAGGGAGTAGAGGGATTTGTAACTGACTGTACTTCAATAAAAACAATAAAATTTAAAACATTTTAAGAGTACAGTTTAGAGAAGACTGAATACACAAAAGAAAAAAAAAGAAACGGGGTTGAGGGATAAATTGGGAGTTCAGAATTTGCAGACACAAACTACTGTATGTAAAATAGATAAACAACAAGGTCCTACTGTAGAGCACAGGGAACTATATTCAATGCCTTGTAATGGCCTATAATGAAAAAATACAAAAAGGAATATATGTATGTGTAACTGAATCACTAGGCTGTACATCAGAAACTAACATTGTAAGCTGACTCTACTTCAATTAAAAAAAGAGCTACTTGCAGTAGAAAGGTGACTTTAGCAAAAATCCATCCTATTTAGTTAAGCGTGGGTTTAAACTGTAGGTATCTTTCAATAATTAATCATTTACGTTGGCCCTTTGTAGAATATTTCCCCTCTTCTCGGTGAACCAGAATATACTTGAAGTTTATACTGACTTCAGTGCTTCACATGAAAAGCCTATTTTATTTTATATTGCCTCTTTTAAATGCCCTACTTTTACAACAACAAAGGTTTCACAAATGGGTTTTCAACAATCATTCTAAAGCATCCTACTTTTATGGTAAATGCTAATATTTAAACAGCAAATGATCTATAACCACAGAAAAGGTTTCATAATAGTAGATTTTTAAGAACTTACATGGGAGTAGATTTCCGTGGAAGTGATTTTTATGTAGTTTACAATAAAAGGTACATAAACAATAAAACTTTGAATCCATTGAAAAAATGTTCAGTCTGTTAAGGAAAGCAGCCATGATTTTGAATTTGAGACAGTACTTGTGCCAGGTTTCCAAGCATACTACAGAAAAAAAAAAATGGAAAACTGTATGGATTATACAGATTTCAGATGAGAGTATTTCCAAGTGGGAGCCAGAGGAAGATGGGGCAGGTACGTGAATTCCAGGAGATGTCAATTGTTATGAATGTAAGAATGGCCTTGTGAAACTAGTCAGCAAGCCTGGAATCAAACACCAGCATTGCAACAACGTACACTTGACGTGTGTGGGTGCAAGTGAGAGAGAGGAGGTGAGACACACTTTTTCTACTGGTCGTGAATGACGTCTCCTGATGTGTTCTACTTTCCTCTTCAAGTTAGACCCAAAAAGTAACAAACTCTTACATCTCTCACAGTGTACCTGGATGATACCCCAAACTATACAACAGCATCGGTCTGACATAAAAGAACTCAGCCACGTTTGCAGAAACAGGCAAGAAACACTCAGCGTAAAGGCTTTACATGCTCTAGAAACTGCCTATGAGTGTACACTTACACCTGCTAACCTGTTTGGTAAGTTGCATTCCCCATCTTTTGGAAAACAGCAGTTCCTCCACCTAGAATCTTGAGACACTAATCCAAACATTTAAAGTCCCTGCAGACTCACTTCTGTTCTTGGATCACGACAACAGAAAAACCACGAGACCCGTGCATTTGTTATGTGTTTTTCAACTCTGCTCCATCCCCAGCCCTTTCTTGCAGGGATTTAAATCTGCTGACCCCACCAGGGTAGCCAGTGGAGCTTAGCTGATTCACTGGCACTGGAGAAAAACACAAGGTTCCCAAGCTGATGGTGGCCTTCCTAGGTGGTAAATTTGAAAGGATTCATAGGCGAGAGCTATTATTTTGTTATAACTTTCAATGGAGTATCACCTATAAAAATACTGAATCACGATGCAGTGCACTTGAAAACTAATAATACTGTGAATCAAACATACCTCAATTAAAAAATAAATTTAAAAAAAGGATTCAGATGAATGCTTTGCTCTGCCCCAATCTGGGTTCACTGCAGCTGAGTCCTGTGGTCCAGTGAATATTTTCAGATGATCGTAGCACAGAGTACAGTTTCTTAAAGCTCTGACTTTTCCTGCAACAGTCGCATCTTTGAGTGACACCCTCCCCCACGCGCACACAGACCGTGATGGCAAGGCCGCTGTGTGTCCCCTGCTCTGCCCCTCACCTTTGTACAGGGTCTTGGGCACCTGGCAGGTGTGTCCGCAGCCATTGGAACAGCACTTCTTCACCCCCGAGCACTCGCTGTCCACTTCACAGCTTTCAACGCAGGCAGCAGCGAAGCCGCTGGCTTTCTCTGGGGCTGGGCAGTCGCCCTGCTTCACCGACAGGATGTACTTGAGGAACTCACAGCTGGTCAGGCATTCATAGTTCTTCTTGGGGAACAGAGGCTGCGAGAGGAAGGGAAATCATTCTTCCGTTAAAGACACCTGACGTCTGATTGCCAAGACATCAGAAAATTCTCATTCCGTTGCATTTTCCCTTGAACGGTTTGCATGCTTTCTTTCCCTCGAAGAAATGATATTTTATGCTACTTTTCTGAAGGAATATGACCCATGAGTTGTAACTTTATATTACATGCAACAGACACACATCCATTACACACACACACATTCACAGATTACATTCCACCTGAGTTCGGATGTTGTACATTGAATGTACGTCAGCACCTCAATACACTGACAACTAAACACAGGGAAAGGGCTCATGCTCTTAATTACAAAAGGTGGAAACCTAGAAACACTAGCTAGAAAAAATACAATTCCTTAGAATTGCAGATGTCAATGAAATAGATTGTTAATAATTAATCTTATATAATATTTGAGAATAACATGAACTGACTGGATTAAAATAGTGTCTCAATTCAGGAACTTCCCAGGTGAAACAGAAGAAAGGCCAGGGTTTCAATACTGAAGTACCACAAATACGGAGCTAGTTAATTACAAAAACTTTATAAACATTTAGGCATCATCAGTTCTTAAGGGTTTTGTCTCATCTTCAATTTCACAGTTCATTTTTCTGTTTGCTGCTAGATGTGTTTTACTTCGTTGGTTTTGAAGTTCTCGATTCAGGCCCAAACCTAACTTAGAAATCAAAGAAGCACAGAAGAGTAACAGTTATGCAGTGCTGGCCACCTCTTCTCTTTCCACAAAATGTATATACTTTATGCCCCGAGAGAAAGTACTTAGTTCCCCAAATCACTGGCCCCTGCCACATGGGCTGAGATTTCCAAGGAGAAATACTTGTACTAAATCTGCCAAGTGTTTACTGCTTGCTAATTTGGAAATCACGGGGACCTCGTGTGCACAATCATGTGATCAAATCAACTCAGCGGACACTCCATCGCACGTGAAAACGGGGTGTAATCTGAGAATCAGGTAAGAAAGTCAGGGCCCTCTGTTCATGTGATTCTCACATGCCAGCCACCACACCCTTGAACTGCGAAGGACAGGAAACCAGAGACGCTATCTCCTCATCTCACTAATTTACTCATGGAGCTAAGGGGGCAGAATTAAGAACAAACAAACAAAACCAGTGGCCGAGACAGATCTGCAACATTGGTTCCGACCGAGCATAAGAGCAGAAGGATCATAACTGGAACGCTCAATGACTGGCATCTTCCAGTTGATGTGGGAGTTGTTCCCCACGTCTGTTCAACATTTTTCCTTTTTGCTATGGATTACAAAATGTGTCTTTAAAAAAAAAAAATTCTGTTACTATTTTGTTGGCCATGGAAACCAAAAACGGTCATCTCTGCCCTGGCGCTTTCTAGACTGGTACCTGAGCTTGAAACGGTGCAGATTCTGTTCCGAGTATTATGAGGTTGTGCAGACTGAGAACTAAGCTCTGCTCCCAGAGGTGGCCACCCCAGGTGCTCAGCTGGGCTGGAGTCCCTGCTGTCTCTCTTGTTTTCCCTCTGCTACAGGGTTACGGCTTAACACTTCCAGATTCTTCTGTAATTCTGACAACAATGTTCTAAGAGCCGAAGGCAGCGAGTTGGCTCGGCTTCTACTACAGTGTGACCCACCATGAGTGTCCAACATGCTTCAGTTACATCAAGCACGGAAATCTGCAGGGAGGGAACAGAGCCCCGTTGGAATTTATAAGAAAGAACCAGTCTTTAGTTTGTGAACTTAAACAAAGATCGTCTTACAAATACATGGATTTGATACAGTACCCTTAAGGAGGTGGTCTACTTAACTGCTCTGTTGTTTCTACCTAGTGAATGCAAATTTTGATGTCCTCTATCAATTACGTTGGATAATCATCTTGGAGTAGGTTGAAAAATGTTAATGGTCTGAATATAAATTAGAGAACATATGGTCCCCATACACAAGGTCTCTCTCCATGTCTTTAATCACCGCTTAATGAAAATTTACGAGTTGAATGGAATCAGGACAAAAATGCTTACAGATCAGAGAAAATGATGTGCGAGAATACTAATACTCTACATATGAAGAAAATGTGTGAATTGGTCCCTTAATGGCCAGTTGGAAATCCTGTGAACAAAAGGTCTTCTGGGTGCAGGAAGAGAGACTTCTGACCATTAAGCATGTAATATTCCCTGTAATACTACAAGTTAATTACTCGTGGACTTGTCAAGAGGGATGTGAACATTTTAGAAAAGGTGCGAGTTACCCAAATCATTATGGGTGTAACGCCCATCAGCTTTATGGAAATGAAAACACACGTAGCAACAACAGATGCATATGCTAAATGCTGTATCTGTTTACACAATTATACCCAGTCTAGTAAGACCAATAATGAACTGTACAATTAACACCACTACAGTTCCTTTATAAAACTATTCATAGTAATAATTTCACCAATCACACAAATAACCATCTTTTGCCAGGTCACTGGCTCCAGTTGAAAATTTGGAGAAGACATGGTTGTTATGCTTGTTAATTTTTGTTTGTTGTTTGTTTGTTTTCTTCCCTGACCGTATGCAAAAATAAGAAAGGAATTGTCCTCAAAGGTCATGGCTTTTTCTAGGGTGGTTAGTGCCTAACGTATGTCATTAAGCATCCAGAGAACGGCTTAAAAAAGCAAAGTGGTGAAGGAAAATGTCCCTGGGTGCACTGGATTAAGAGAAAAATCCTTCATATTTTAATGAATAGTCTACATAATATTAATTCTTATAAATCTCTCTTACATCCCATCTCTTAGCTAAAAACTAAAATGTGTTTTTTAGTGCCTTACCTGGGCAATACGCTAAGCTCAACTTAACCTGTAGCAAATTGTAAAAATACAATGATATACAACAGTAGGTGACAGTTCTTGGATACTTTTTTAAAAGACACTGTCTTTGTTTTGTTTGGTGTAAAATGCAAGGTATTATATAATAAAATAATCTGTGCAGCAATCATGGAATGATGGCCACAAACACATTAAATTCAGTGAAATATGTTACTATATTAGAAATCATATAAATATGAGGCCTCAAGATGTGGAGAAAATTGCGCATTTGGTATTTAGTTCAATTCGCCCAGAATCACTCCATGTGCCAGATCTCAAATACAAAGCTTTGCCAAGAGCCAGGCCCTGGTGGGCTCCCTTCCTGCTCCAGGCAATACACACAAGTGCAACCCTGAAATGAGTTCCGTGCCACCCTCATCACCACCGTCACCGTCACCAGTGATCAGATGATGGACCGGCAGTGGTTGTTAACTGCTAACAGGTACAGAAGGTTTGCAGCTTCCCTCATCCTCTGCCAGGTGCCCTGCCCTCCACCAGTGCCCCACCCCGACACATGTCCCGCCTGACACTGCCCCACCCCCTACCCCTGACACTGCCCCACCCCGTGACCAGTGCCCCACCGTCAACAGTGCCCCCACCCCACATACACCCGGCGCTCCCTGACACGTTCTCCTCCGCCCTGACACACACCCCACCACCCTCTGCTAGCTGCTTCACTAGCTCATCCCACTGATTCCTCCCCACACCCCACAGCCATGATTCTTTCCATTTTATAAATGGGGACACAGAAGCTCAGGGGGATTACAATTTAACCAAAATCACAGACAAACAGGAGTGTGGGCCACTGTTTTTCTAAGGGCTGCCTCCATCTCAGTGTAAAATCAGACGATGGCTAAGCCACTGGCTCTCAACTTGCTTCCCTATTAGGGCCACCTGGGGGCTTCTAACACTCCAGAAATATCAGGGGGTAGAGTGGAGGGGGAAATGCACATAGGTATGTGTAAATCATATGCATGTAAATCAGAAGGGCAGTTAAACTCCAGAGATATTGATAAGAACAAGCAACACGGAAACAGAGCCTGCAATAATGAACTTCAAGAATAAAAATGTAATTTTCCAGGCATCCAGGTAGAAAAGGCAAGTTGACTACGAGGGAGAAAATAAGGGTTCCCTGAGGTTAATGTCTATAAAATGTAATGTGTGAAGCCAAGATATGGTTTTATGATAATAAAGAATACATATGCATATATGTGTGTGTGTGTGTGTGTATAAAATCAATCAGCTAGGTGGTTATTCTAATACACATGTGACAGGAATATTCTCAAAGACATAAAGGCTCAGAGAATTTAGCACCCATGAGCCTTTCTTGCAAAACTATACAATGGTAAAATTCACCTGTTCCACAAATTAACAGAAAACAAGAAGAGATGGAGTCAGGCAGCACCCAAAGAAAGTAACGTGTATACTTATACATTACATGAGAAAACAAAGTTTGTGCAATCCAACTTGGACTTCAGGTGTCACAGAGGCAAAGTCTGTCATGAACAATCTCAAAGAAAATGATCCCCACGGACGCCTTTTCTGAAAGAAGCTAAGACACGATCCAATTTAGAAAGCCAAGAATAAAGAAATTAGCATAAAAGAACCACTAATCATTCAATCATCCACATAAATATAAAACTAAAATTGAGTAAAGTAGGAGTTATGGTTAAAAAGAGAGAATTTGATGCAATAAAACTAAAGGTAAAAGAATATATTTAAAACACTGGTAGGTAGAAGAAGTGTGAGAAATCTAGAACTTAATTTTAGGACATCCATAAATAATAAAATAAATATGGAATTTTCAAAAGTAATTATTTCAACCTCATAATATTTTTCATAATCTTTTTCCCCCAGAAATTTGGGAGGTTCCTTCTTCTTCTGTTATATTCATACTACAATACCACAAGACTACAATAATATTAAACTTTAAGCAGTATTAAAGCTACCTTGCACACTGAGATGCCTGGTGAGATGTCTGCCTGATATACTGGGGTTTCCATGAACACCCCCAGGTTTGATTATCCCCTAGGAAGACTCACGGGATGCAGCACATACTCATATTCAAGGCTATGATGTAATATAGCAAAAGGATGCAAAGCAAAATCAGCAGAAGGGAAAAGGTCTATGGGGAGAAATGTGGAGGAAAGCAGGTGCAGGGTTTCCCAACGGAGTCACACAGGATGCGCCGAATCCCTCCAGCCGTGAGTTGTAACAACACCCGCGAAATGCAGTCAACCAGACAAGTTCAGTGGAGACCTGAAGCCCAGAGTTTTTCTCGGAGGCTGGTCACACAGGCACCTTCTGCCTCTCATGTACCCAAAATCCAGACTCCCAGAAGGAAACAGGTGTTTGCCATCAACCACACTGTTTGTACCAATACTTTAGGAACAGTGCACCCCTCTTATCAGCTAGGAATTGGTGAGAAATCTCCCCCAAATCTAAGTTTCCAGAAGCCAGCCAAAGGGCAACCTTTCAAGCAGAAATGTCTCAGGACAGGTTTGCTGTGGTAACTCTTCTGCACAGGTAACCACGGCTATTTCTGGATGGTAGAATTTGGAGTGAAGGTTAAGTTTTACTCTCTTGTGTGGTTTGTTATATTAATGTTTTAACGGGCATATATGATTTCTATAAAAATAAAGACATTATACTGTTAAAAAAAAAAACTGCCACTTGTATCTTTCAAAGAAGGCATCTAAATACAAGGGATGCACGAAAGAGGAAAAAGCATTCTCAATTCAAATTCAGTTCCAATGTTTCTAATTTGAATTTTCTAATGCTTGGAAATGCAATTATAATTTGCTTGGAAACCCAGTTACACATCCCAATTTATTAGGTGAGATTATAATTAATTTGGTTCCCAGGCAAACTAGACGTTAGCCATGAATACTATAAAATTAGGGGAAAAAAATCAGAAACATTTATTTTTAAGAAAGTCCCTTTCCTATAGGTACATGCTCCTTTGGCTAGAGTCATTTTTACTCATGTTTATCTCAGTTTCCTCTCGGTTGGCTTGCTTTTCTATTTATTTTGAAGGTCAATGTGACCCTCTGTATGGGGATGTCCATGTCAGATTCTCCCCTGGGAGCAGCACTCCAGAGTCACACTGGGAGACCTCTGGAAGATCGTCAGGCACCTGAATAATTCCCCAAATCCAAAAATTTCTAGAGAACCGGGGACGGCTAAGACACTTGAGTTAAACCAGTCGTTTCCTTCTCTCCCCTCCTTCCTGCATTTTGTCAGTAAGAGCTACCAGGCATGCCCGTGACATGAGAAGCCCACTGAAGCATTTACAGACTGACTCATACGCCAGATTGGCATTCTAGGTACTAGGTGTCTAATGATGAACAGACGGAAGGATCAAAATGATGCCACACTGTGCTTACAGTTTAGACTTTTACTAACAAACAAGGAAGATCATTAAGCAGTTTAATTTGTATTAAGTAAAGGTAGTCACAGGAAGTGACGGAAGCACATGTGACTTAGACGAGGAGAAAACTTTTTAAGATAAGCCATCAACACGTTAGGATGAGTGAGGTGGGTAAGGGTGATGTAGAAGACAGGAATATTCTAGAAGAAAAAAATAAGCATTACGAAGCGGCAGAAGCAAATACAGGGCACCCTACACGAGTCACGGCAAGTGCGTCAGCCACGTAGGAGCTGAATGATCTGGAGGCAAAGATAATTCCGCAAGTCTCCCTGTCTTCACAGAAAACAGGAGGACAGTAATTACCACTGTGTATCATCACCCTCAGCATGAGCTAAAGGATGTCGGACACTTAGCACAGGTTCAGCCACGCAGTAATGCTGTAATGAGTGCTAGCCCCGATTACAGGTATTAGAATTTTAATCCCCAGTTCTTACTGTATCACCGGTTTATTATAAAAGGTTTCAACGCAGGAACAGCCAAATGCAAGAGACACACAGAGCAAGATACGGGGAAATGGCAGAAGACACTCTCCCCAAATCTCCATGTGTTTACCAACCCGGAAGCTCTGTGAACCCAGTCGTCTGGGGTTTTATGGAGCTCTCACTGCAAGCGCAAGACTGGTTAAGTCACTGGTCAGTGAGGCCCGGACCCAGCCTCCAGCTCTTCTCTCCTTCTGTAAATCAGAGATGGGGACTGGAAGTCTGATCCTCGAATTACAGCAAAAGCCCCCTCATTATCATAACAAAAGACCTTATTTATTGCTCACATCACTTAGAAACTCCAAGGGTTTTTAGGAACTTTGTGCCAGGCAAGGGGTCAAGGGCCAAATCTACATTTCTTACCATAAATCATAATAGCACAGAAATCTTCCTTGAAATCTCTCATTCCTTCGTTTATACACAACTGTGTGGATATCATACCACTTTTAGACAGACCAGGTCATCACAGAGTGAGAGAAAAAGGAATGTGAACAGAACGTTATTTCCTCATTACGCACATGCAAGGGAAATGACAGATCCCACAGGTTAGGAAAATGGTTCTCAGCAGGAGTGCGCTTCCCCCCTCCCCCCGCTCCCCGGGGAACATCAGACAAGGCCTGGAGACATTTCTGGTCGTCACAACCGGGAAGGGGGACACCTGGCACCTACTGGGGAGAGTAGGGTTGCCCCACCACAAAGAAGTGTTTAACTTACAAAACAACAGTAGTGTCAGAGTGGAAAAACTCCAGATTAGAGCAATATATTGATTCCTTGGCCAGAAAAACACAAACGTGAAAGGGAGAGAAGACCACATCGGTCTCTAGAGGAAGTCTGTCACCTCCTGTAGGACACAGACATTGCAACAGCCAAACCACAGTGTCATGAGCGCTGGGACAGACACGTGTACAAACCCAGTGAGAACCACTGTCAGCACATATTCAGAAAACACCTGGACAGTGTCCAGCAGTGTCCCAGGACAGGGGCACAGCTTCTGCTCCTGCCCCTACTGCCTTTCGGTGGAGAAGACGTCAGTCACCATCACAGCACAGCTAATAAACACAGGAGAGACACCAGCTCCAACGGAGGAGGAGGTCAAGAAGGTTCTCAGAGGCTGTGACAGCCATCTTTAATTAGGAGAAGGCACGGGAGAAGGGGGCCGTTCAAATACAGGGGTTTTTTTTTCCAGCCATAAAGAATAGATGGTGCAAAACCAGAGTCATCAACAGCACAGACTGGAGAGCTCCAGCTAATTCGGGTTATTTGGCAAAACCCCTTTCATGCCTGTTGAGGAGTGTGGGAGCTGACTGCTGTGCACAACCATAAAACCGGACGCAAGATGTGCAACACCTTCATGTAGACGATGGCCGACAGGTGGCACAGGACTGGATGCCCTGAGAGGAGACGCCAGTGCGGTGAGCCCGATGTGTCCAAACAGGAATGGCCAGAGGGAGTTTCAAGTCCACGGTGCAAAGGGAAGCCCTCAACTTTTATGGAGAAAGAGGTCAAAGTTTGAGGAGGCTGAAGTGAATAGATGCTGTGGGCAGAAAATGAGGAAGGACGAAACTATGCCAAGAGAGAAACCCGGAGAGTTGTGAGCAACCCCTGGAGTTTGGGGCTGAATCCTGCTTTCTGAACATGCATGCGGTGGAAGTGCACAAGATGGGGGCAGGGGGACAATCAGAAAGCACTGGAGCTGACAATTCCTACAGCTCTAATATGGCTAATGACTCACACTCCAGCCACCAAAGAGAGGACACATAATACACAGGGCATCGCATAGCGTCCTCAGAAAAATATCACCTTAGTAATGGGGGCAAATGAACCCCAAACTAAAGGCTGTTCTGAATCTCCTAAGAAAGTTTAAAAGCAAGTCTTTAAAAAAGCAAACTGATCTCAAGTAATGAACCGCATGCCAGAACAGCCTACTGCTTTTTAGAAAAACACAGCGAACTTTAGAACACAGAAGTCTTACCCAATCAAACATCATCAGGCATGCAACGAAGCAGGAAACTGACACACCACCAAAAGAGGGGAGAAAAGGAATCTAAAGAAATAGAGCCAGAATGATGCAGGGGACGTAATTAGCAGAAAAGGAAATTAAAAAAAATATCCTAAACATGCTGTGTGTGCCCAGGGTGTAGAAGAAAACATGGACACAGACAGGAGAGAAACAGAGGATACAAGAAAGACTGCATGGAACTTTCAGAAGCAAAAACGGAAAAACAAACAAACGGAAAATGCCAGATGGGATTAAAAGCGTGTCCGACATTATAGAAGAGAAGATCTCTTGATGGGAACTCAAAGATAGAGTGATAAGAACTATCAAAATGAAGCAGAGAGTGGGGGAAAAAATGAAGGAAAAACATCATCAGAGACTCACTGACCCAGGAGACCATATAAAGTCTATCATGGATAATTAGAATCCCAGAAGACAGGAGACGGAGGATGGGACAGGGGGGAAAAAGGTCAATATGTTAAAAAGTTGATTAAAACTATAAGCCCACCATCAAAATTCCAATGACCCCAAGGAGAACTTGGAAGACACGCCATCTAGGTGTACCATGACCATATGGCTTAAAACCAGATAGAAAGAAAAACTCAAAAGCAGGCGGAGAAATGAAAAGACACTTTATATACAGTTTTAAAAAAAGAACATCAGAGATTTTTTCAGAAAATATGCAAGACAAAAGAAAATGCAATAATATTTTTAAACGACTAGTTAAAAAAAAAATCGTTACCCTGGAATTCTACACCCAATGAAATATCTTTTGTTTGGGGACAGAGACAAAACAACTATAATTATAATTCTGCATTTTGAATGATCAAAAAGAGGGTTTTTTCCCCACTTTTAAAAACGATTTTCATCTGTTTATTTCCAATCATTATTATCAGCCCACTGCATATTTTGTCTGTATAGAATGCGACAGAAGAAACCACAAGGCTTCATCAAATTAGGGGGCAGCTCAGAGCAAGTGCTGACAGGGAAGCCGTGTCGCAGACCGGCATCCTCACCCCGGCCAGCGCTCACGCGTACTCAGCACCAGCACCGCCTGGGAAGCGCAGTCTCGCGCCCGCAGCCTACACCCGCTGGGTCAGCACGAGTCCCAGGTGCTGTGTGCGCGCACAGAAGCCTGGAAGTGCTGTCCAGGACGTCCCCGACCCTCGGGCAGAAGCTGGCTCTCTCCATCTCTGCCCGGAAACTTGATTTAATGCTGCCTTCTGACCCCAGAAGTCTGGGCTTTCCTCCCAGTGTATCTCCACGTCACATTCCCGGCGAGATTCACTTCCCCTCAGTTTATAAATATATTCAAGTCTTCCCACGATAAAAACACAAAAAAATCACTTCCACCAAATGAAAGCCCCTGACCTGAGTCTCTCCTCTTCCTCACGCAGGCAGTTTTCAAAGAAGGAAGGGAAACTTCCGGAAAGAGTTGTGTGCACGTGGTGGACCTGTTCCCTGTATGTGCTGTGTACTGACTGCTACCGGGGGGGACCTTTTGAGTCCATGTCCGACGGACCTATCATAGAGTTCCAAAGCGGTGACCTTGCCCTCCTCCTGAGTCATAAAAAGAGCTACTGTTAATCCAGCGTGGATGTTCAGACACTGGATAAGTGCTTTACATGCATCTCTGACTTTTTGCTTGAAAGAGATGCTTTTGCAACGCCCATGACATTTCCCCACCTCCTTCGTACATGGCTACCTGTCTAGTCCTTCTTTTCAGACATAATAGATCTTTAAATCACTCAGAATAGCCTTCAGTCTCAGCCTCTTATAAATTTTCAAAACTCATCAATTCTCAATAGAGTCCCACATAATTCTACACTCCCCAGCACCATATAAAAATTCAATGAAAACTGAGCCTCACTGTTTAAAAAAAGGAAAAGAAAAAAAAAAAAGGGCTACATTCCATGGAGACTATGTTCCACTTAGTCAATAATTTACTGAACAACCATAAAAAGTCATTCAATATTCTTGATATTCGCATTTTCCAGGACTGTAGAAGTTGATGTAATGAGGACAACTTCCTTTATGAGCTCGTGGTAAAGGAAATCTCCCAACACTTATAAGAATTCATCAGCATTCCTCAGAACATTTCAACCCCAGTAACCCCACGACCACTAAGTTAAAAGGACAACTTGGACCAAATCTGCACCACTGCCCAAGGATCACCATCAGAATATGTAACTAACACTTTTCTGTCCTATAAAAATATAAAAAGGCAATGTGTATCGTTTGTAAAAATACAACTTTATTCATTACAGCAATAAAAGCTAACACTCCTGAAAAACACTACGTGCTGGTCACCCCAGCCTCCACCACTCTCGGCCAGTCACCCTGTTTCACCAAGAAAAGTGACGTGTTTGGAAGACCACCACCATGGCTCCCCCTTCACACCCACCACTGCACCTGAACCTGGGCCCACGTGCTCAGACCTCATCGTGTCCCAGGACCTGGAGGGACGGGCTTCGCTCCGACCTCAGACACTGGATGCACTGCTGCTTCCGGTCACCTGCTTCTGCAATTCTCCGCCCTCTCCTCCAGCATCAAATACCCTGCCTCTTCAGGATAATCCCCACCTGCGTATACTATGTGCTGATTTCTTCCCCCTAAAGGTAATTACGTGCGGGGGTGCCCTGCTCACCCCTCTACCCAGAACCTCGCCTGGCTCCTTCCTTTCACAGGAACCAGTGCCCCTGAAATGGTCCTCACACCCGCTCTCCGTCTCTCCCTACCTCTCCTCTCAAACACGTCAAGCACACTTCCTCTTCAGCCACCCGCCAGCCTGCTCTCGCTCAGGTGGACCATGACCTCTGCGTCACAGTATCCAGTGACCGACGTTCAGGCCTCCAACATGCATGCAGATGCCACCAACCGCCCACTGATTCCTTCCTGGAAGGCTTTCGCCATTCGCCCCTCAGAACTCCCCCTCGCGTGGACTCTCTCCCTTCTGAACGGCTCTCAGTGCACTTGCTGGTTCCCCGCTGCCTCCCCGTCCTTATCCTGCTGTGACTTGGGGCTCAACCCAGGAAGCTCTTCTCTTTCCTCCACCTCGTCCAGCTTCATGACTCTAAATATTGTCTATGAACAATGACGTCTGGATTTCCAGCCTCACCTCTCCCCTCGACTCCAGACTCAGGTATCTATGCCCAGGACACATCGCAAGTGGACACTAACGTGCATCTCAACACAGCAGGCTCGACACTGGACCTCCATCATCCTCTCCCCGCTCCCCATCCAGCCTTGCCTCACACAGTCTGCATCTGAGCATCAGCTCAGCGTCATCCCAGTCCCTTCCCCAAGCAGTTCATGACAAAGACAGGTTACCAGCTTGTGCTGCGTCCTGTGTGCTGACCCTTCCTCCCACAATGCGCACAGCTGGGGCATGCTGTGTCATTTTCCTCTGTGGTCTCATCAGGTTCCTTCAGGCCCTTTAACTCTTGGAGAGACGTTCCCAGACAGCTGTTGGCTCTGCTCGAATTCCTGAAGTGAGGCATTTGCTTAATACCCTCGATTTTAAGGCATAGCTACTGTCATGTAGCACTGTGGCAGGAGACCAGGTTCTGACGGCAAGAGAAGGGTGTGATAAATCTGAACAGCTTCGTTTCTGCGCTCTCCTTTCAGTAGTGTCAGAACATCCCATGGACAAAGACACCCGGAAACTGTAAGGAGCCTTCTTCTTTTCAACCCCTTGCAACACCTCTAGTTAACTATGATTTTGCATAATCCAAACTTCATTCTCACTGAAGAGTAAGGCTGCTCAAACACAAACGGTTGGGCCGACAGTTTAACATAAGAGACAGTCCCGTTCCTTATTTTCTGCCCTGAGAAGCAAATCTCACCCTCTCCTCAGTGCTCTGCTGCACGGAGCAGGGTTAGATGCAGGTGCCTGGGACGGAGAACGGCGGGAGAGACCTGACTCGCAGTCACACCACCTGGATTTTAGATCCCACTCCTCTACCTGTGAAGCATGAGATCTTGGGCAAATATGACCGTTTTCTCCCTGTGTGTCAGTTCCACTTAGCAAAATTCAGACCTCACTTCGTGTAAGAATCACTGTGAAAATCAGATGGAGTAATATTGGAAAACATTGTGAAAATCAAGAAACACAAAGGGATGCATAAGCAGCTGTGGCAGAGTGAAGGCCTCTTACTTGTCCGTCTTTTCACCCTGGCCAGGACTGGATCTGTCAGAATCCTGGCTGATCCAGTGACAAGTTTAGTATCAACAATGAATGCTTCCCTCGTGGAAAGAGGGTGGATCCCTGAAGCAGATGGGGCCGCAGCTCTCCACGACCCCCAATGCACATTTCACACAGCTAATGTTGACATCCTAGGGAGTTCCTATGAGGGTGGGGACATGATGGCGTCAGAAACATCAGAATTAAAGACGGGAGGGGCATCGTCCCAGCAAGAAGGCTCCCCATAAACTAGGATGTACCACATTTCATCCAGACTAAGTCAGCATCAGTTGTAACACACGATTATTTTATATACCATAAAAGGTAAGTAAAAGGTGCTTTTACTCATAATTTAAGAATCCAGCAATTGTAAGAAAGGAACATTTAAACACGGGAAGACACGCATTTGATGACTAGTAAGAGACATTCAAATAGTTTGTCATGGCTCTTAAGATTTTATAAAAGTGGAAGGAAGTGGGTAATAGTTAATAAACTAAAGCAGTAAACCACAATCTACGTATATATCTATCATGGAACATAACACGTTTCAAAAAAGGACACGTGAAAAATCATCCCTTATGATCCAGAGAATTCCAGAAAGATTCCTGTTCTAATACACGTAATTTCTCCATTTAAAAAATAAGATTGTTGGAGGAGAGGGTATAGCTCAAGTGGTAGACCGCATGCTTAGCATATACACAAGGTCCTGAGTTCAATCTTCGGTACTGCCTCCAAAAATAAATAAGTAAACCTAACTACCTCCACTGTGAAAAATAAAATAAATTAAAAAAAAAAAAAAAAGATTGTTAACTCTGGCACCAGCCTGAAAAAGTGGCAGAAGTAGAACCCGGTATGGATAATCAAGCGAGAAGTTAAAGAGATCAGTGTCCGTTACTATTAACGCGCCCCTGAAAATCTTTCCCACGTAGGACAGTTTATTTTATAACTAAAATTACCAAGAACAATGCTTTATGTTTACAAATGGGTGCTAGTCAGACACAGAAAACAAACTGTGGTTACTGAAGGGGAAACGCTGGGGGAGGGACAAATTAGGAGTTTTGGATTAACAGTTACATGCTACTGTATATAAAATAGATTTTAAAAATGCACCTACTGTACAGGACAGCAAACTATATTCAGTTTCTTGTAATAACATTTAATGGAAAAGAATCTGAGAAATAAATATGTGTGCATATGTATAACTAAATCGCTTTGCTGTACACCTGAAACTAGCATTGTAAATCAACTATACACTTCCATAAAAAACAATTAATAAGAAAAATAAAAGAAATGGGTGCTGGTGATACAGACTAAGAAGTAATGACAGTCTAAAAGGTTAGGCGGCCTTTGTGTCATCATCATGACTGTTGCTCATTTTCTGAGAGCAGGAGTCGGAACACATTTTCTGTAAAGGACAAGACTTTCTGCAAAGTTTCAGCTTCATGGACCATAAACTACCCAATTCTGCTGTTGTAACACAAAAGCAGCTACGGATGATATGCAAAAAAATACAGGTTTGGCTGTGTTCCAATAAAGCTTTACTCAAAGAAAAAAAGAGGCAGACCCGTTTTGCTCTGTGGGGTGTGGTTTTCAAATTCATGCCTTAGAAAACAGAGCTCAGAGCATCTTGCAAATAAACGCATAGGGCCAAACATATCTAACCGTCTAGGTGTTTCTGTAAGAGTAAGATCTAGGATCCTTCTGGGTCTGAACCCTGACAAAGGGAAAGGTTAGGTTCGTGACAGGATGGACCCTGTATGCCTCCTTAAATACATAATGTGATAGATAACCAAAAGGGTGGACAGGCTTGTATCAGGTCTGTCTCCATGAATGAGTAGCCTTGAAAACAGTGAAACAGGGGTTACCCTTCCAGGATTCAGTCTGTTTCAGCATAATAGTCATTTATGAACTGCTAAGTAAAACAGAAGCAAAACCACACACAGAGACGTAAGAAAAATCAAAGCAAGTAAAACTGAGTGTGGAAGCTTGAGCTACTGGGCCACGGGGCCGAGGTCTCCCCACAGAGTTCCTCACATGAACTGGCCTCTGTTTTCTGCACCGTTCAAGTTTCAATTAACCTTTCCTGCCACAGCAGATCACAGTTTGTACACACGAGTCCCATTTTAATAAAGCAGATGTGGTTCTGAAGCCCTTGCATTGATTTCAGACAGGGCGGCAATTACAGAAGCCCGCCCTCACATTTGGAATTTGCAGGGAGAAAGGTTTCCAGTGACCTTCAATTATATCTTCCTTCTCAGGTTCAGACACAAAACTACCCACCCAGAGTCGGTGATATGAAGGATAATGTGTTTGTCAAGCAAACAGCAGGGCACATCTTGTTCCTCAAGGTTTTCCAACAGCAAAGTTTAGTTCAGACAGACGTACCGTTTGTGTGCAGAACAGAATCCAAAATAAAAGTAGGAGGCACTTCACAGAACACGGAAGACACAGGGATGGCCCCTGCTTCTTGTCTTTGCGTTAATTCATCAGTTTTGTTTCGTGTTTGTTTTCATTTCTGATGAATCGGTTCTGTTCTATGTCTCCAGGGGCCTGAGTCTGTTTTTCAATCTGCTTTCTGTAGTAGACAGAGCCTAGAGTGAGCCCCTTTGAGTCACGACCTGCCCCAGAGTGAACACCTCCCTGCCCATGGTGGGGGGGGGGGGCGGCGTTGCTTCTAACCCACAGAATACAGCAAAAGTGCAGAGATGTCACTCCTGAGATTATGTTGTGTTGTCAGAGCAGGCAGGTGGCTAGATATGAGCAGAGCAAGGGGGACATGGGCCAAATGGCAGGAAACTATACATCTTATGAACAAGGGGGGGTGGTCCTTGAGCAGACCGAGAAAAGCAAGAACCTCCGAACTGATGAGAAACTACATATTTTGGTTTGACAAGTGTCCTGGAGGCCAACAAAGAAAGGTGGGACAAGGCAGGAATCTCTACCACCCAAATGTAACCTTTTACTCATTATGACCTCATCCAAATGCAACTTTTCACCCATTATAACCTCATCCAACTTCCCCATCTTGACTAAATAAGGACCAAAAATCTCTCCTTCCCTCAGGAAGGTGGAGCTGGGATGAGGATCAGGAAAGAGGACCCCCAAACCCCTCCCTGTCAATGAATATTCCATGCATTCATTTTTACACCCATGTAACCAACTTGCCAGAGAAACTCGGGGCAGCTACCCACCTGGCTCTGCCTGCTCTCCCCCAGGAGAGTCCTGCCTGTCACTTAATAAATCCCTGCTTTGCTTTCTTGACCTCCGTGTCTCGTTTCTGAATTCTTCCTGTGATGAGACAAGAACCTGCTCTCAGATACCAGTGTTATATAAAATTCTGTCGCAGCAGGCTGGAGATCCGGATTCTTGCTGGCCTCGAAGAAGTAAACAGCCCTGCTGTGACCTGTCGATGAAGGGTCTACTGGGGAGAAACCACTGGCGACCTGTAGGAGCTGAGCACGGACTCCAGCCAGCAGCCATCAAGAACAGGACCGCAGTTTTCCCAACAACTGCAAGGAGCTCAGAAGTAGCTTCTCCTGCAGTTGAGCCCGCAGATGAGAATGCAGCCCAGCCAGCAGATTGATTACAACCTAGAAGCTTAAGCTGTGCACAGATTCCCAACCCACAGAAAGTGTGGGGTAAGAAATGTGTGCTGTGTTCAGCCATGAAGTTTGGGGATAATTTGCTGTACAGCTAGAGGTAAGAAATAGAAAGATACATTAAACTGAACCCCAGGTAAGCATGTTTGCTGGAAAAGTTTGGACTGGAGCCCTGAAGAAGCCCAAAGATATTTTGTAAAAACTGAAGGATACTATGTCAGCTCCCTTGGCGGAGCGGATACCATGATTTACATTCCCCTGTACCATCTCCAACATCCAGAAAAGGGCTGGATACGAAAAGACACAGGAGAGTTCTTCTATCTGATTTGACACTAAGTCATTAGCTTAGCCACAGGGGTCAACAGCAGAGCAACTGGCTACGTAACTTTGAACATCTGCCAGTGCTATATATCATTTGAAGCGTTTTAACGTTCACAATTACAAAACGCTTCCAAAGACTTCAGTGATGGTAATCCTCAAGCCCGAGGTGCTTCTGGCAACAGATGCTATTATATAAGAGTTTGCAAAAATCACCGAGATTCCAGACAGTCACAAAACGCTGAGTAGAAACTTTCAGAGCAAATTAAAATTGAGATTGAGGAAGATCATGTATTCATTGTGTGAGCAGGTGAGAAATGCTTCCATTCCACTTTTCTAAAACAACACTCAACACTTTTCTAAAATAACCCTGTAACATTACGACCCCGTGGAACTGTCCACGGGGAGTCCAGCCACAGCAGCACTTGGACACAGTGGGACCCATCGGAGGCGGGGTTTTAGACCTGGTCCTGCTACCTGGGTGGGACTGGACAACTTCCAACATCCCAGTCCCCTGCGGCTTCCACACACAACTCTGTGGACTTACTGCATGCCTTGATTAATCTCCATGCTTACTGGGAAGGTCAGAAGATGTCATAACTACAGACATTATCGTATGCACCATGAAACTGGGGAAGTTATCATTGTCTCATTCCACCACTGTGCTCTCAGAATGGAAACTGTGCATCCTCCAAGGTGACCCCCAGGTGACGACCACACATGCACCTCCTGCACAGCACAGAGCTTAGACCAGAGCCTCCACGTCTGTCTGGAGAACCTCGGAAGTCCCCCACCAGCCCCAGTTCCATGTGAAGAAGCCCTGCAAGGTCGTTTCACTCTGATGCCACATGGGCATGTCCTCTGGTCCCTCCCCACCACACTCCACGGCGCTGCTTGGGCGGCCGTCGTGGGCTCTTCCAACCCTTGTTCTCACAGCCCTTGTGGACTTTCCGACCTTCCTGACCTCGAGAGGCCACCGGGCGGTCAGCTGGGTGCACATCCTCCCGGCCGCTTCACAGCAGCCCCCTGGGTCCCTGGTTTGCCCTGGAGCAGACAGTTCAGCAAAGCAGCTCTCCCGTCTGTCGCACAACTGATGATCTCAGACAGTGGTCGCCCAAGACAGTAACGCTCTGTTACCTACGTGACAGCACAGGGAACGTCACATGCTTCCACACAGGAAAAGGCGGGCCAGAGTCAGCCCAGGACACGGGAGGCCCGAGGGGTGAGAAGTCAGATGAAAATGTCTGAGAAACTGCACCACGAGTAACGGGTGTCCTCTGCCAAGAGGCGTGACGATGTCAACATGGCGCAGAGAACGACCACAGAAGCCAAGGCGCCAGGTCGGAGGAGGGCAGCCACTCGCACCTTTCTTTAAAGGTAATCAGAGTAGTTTTTCTGTCTGATTAATCAATAATGGAAGCATGAGTGGCTCGGTTTTAAGACGCCTCAATAATTTTTTTAATGTGAATTCACACACACGCCCACAGACATGCACCCCCAAGCTACAGACGAACACAGGTGCCCCTCGGCCCCTGGGCCCCGTAGTCTTACCTCACAGAAGCTCTGGCACTGCTGCTTCCGCAGGTCCCAGGACGCCTTGCAGGGCTCCAGGCACTGGGAGAGAGGAACGAGGGAAATAAATTGGTAAACACGGTCAGGAAACAAAGCGGAAAAGGAAAGGACCCTGCTTGGGCGCCATCCTCACTGTTCGGTGCCTACTTTCCTTGGTGATTTTAGGAAATCTACCTAATCAGAGGCTCACGTTAACCATGTGTCCCAGGGCTCTGAGCGAGAGCATCACTACAGAGCGGGGACAGCTGGACGTGTGTTTCAACACGGCTGAAAAGGAACAGCGGCACAGTCTGGCTGGAGGTGACATCTAGGAAAAGGTGTGACACTGCCTGGCAGGCACAGCGACTTGGACAGGAGATATTGTTTATTCAATAACAAATATCTTCTAAAGGCTGCTGTTACAGATCAATGTTTTCTTCTCATAAACGTCAATAATAACTTGCTTTTACTTTGGCTGTGGGGTGGGGGGTATAGCACGTGCTTGGCGGGCACGAGGTCCTGGGTTCAATCTCTAGTGCCTTCGTTTAGGGGGAAAATATATATATATATATATATATATATGCTCTTCTGTAAGTGACTGAAGTATTAAATATATGTATATACATCTCACACATGTTAAGTTATGTCTTTATGTCAGTGAATCCAACATTTACCCAATTTAAGTTCTCTATTAAAATATATTGAATATGCTGAACACAAGATTCTGACATGCGAGTTTCAGAATAAAGTTTGAATATGTATATTTTTATATGTAAGAAATTTAGTATTACATATAATTTATACTTATACTCAATAATTTATATGTATTTTAATAAATCAAAGATAATACCCAGGATCCATTGTTCAGTCACAACTGTGACAATAAACAGTAACAGAACTGAATGAACAAAGTGCGTATGTCAAATAGTACTGAATAAACAATAGCACAGAATGATAAACAGTAACATTGAATAAACAATGTAAATACAGCTTATTAATACATATACAATGCATAATTATCACACAAAACATAGTAGCAGAGAGCACTATATATACTATCTGTATAATACATTGTAGGAAGAGGCCTCACGATGGAAATTGTTACATTCATATGAATGGACATCATATTCTCAAAATTACATTTCAACACAATTTTTAACTATTAAATTATTAATGATTAAAAGCTAATCATCATGTATCGTTAAATGTCGGTTGTCTAAATAACTGGCATACCCCTGGCTCCCAGAGGCTCGTGATTATTTTATCTGTATGACTCTTATTTCATTATTGATTAATTTTCCAATTGAGATCAAAATTCTCAATTAAATTTCTGACATGTATAATGTAGAATTCAGGATATACACCTGTGCTATTCTTTCACTCTACTTTCTAGTACCCTCCCTGTTTTAAAATAAAGATATAGTTTAAAAGATAAACTGGAAAACTCTATGGTGAAATTTAATTTTCAAATATCCATTGCTATTTTTTTAGTCAAAAATGCACATATGAAAACAAACCACTGCCTGTGTATCAAGTGTCCATCTGTCACGGCCCTGCTCTCACAGTGTGATCAGTGACCAATAATATAAGCATCACGCTGTTGTTTATTAGAAACGCAAGCCTGTGAGTGGCCCCCAGACCTACAGAGTCATAGCTCTGCAATCGGGACCCAAGAATCTCTTCCAGCAAGCTCTCCTGGAGATCCAGATGCTACACTGAGCTTTAAAAAGAACTACCTTATTGTGGAGAGCATTTCCCAAAATATATATGTATCGAATCATCACACTGTACACCTTAAACTTACACAATGTGCAATTAAAATTATACAATGCGTGTTATGTCAACTGTATCTCAGAAAGGCTGGGGAAAAAAACTGCTGTAGAATTTGATGGAAAACAGTCTATGATGTCACTTTCTTGTTTCATGCACGTTACATTAAGAATTGATCTATTTCTTATGAAAGTATTCTAGATGTCATATTCTTTACTGTTGCATATGAACAATTTGTCTTTAGTTATTTTAATTTTAAAACCCTGTGCTCTTCAGTGATTCTTTCCCAAGACCTCTATGAGCTTGTCCCAAGTTTATCTGTATTCACTTCTCCCAAGCATGCTCTAAAACAAGTGTACAATTTTTCACCCCTACAACAATTCTAAATTTTTTGAATAGCAAGGAAATAATCTTGAAACCTGTCTACCTTACGCATTCCCTAGAGTCAGTCTCGTTTCCTAAAGGTACACCCAATGCCTTACCCTCAGAGCTATCCTTATGCGTGTCAAGACGTTGGCTCCCAGCCAAAAAAAATTTAGTCGTCATTTAATAAATATGCTTAGATCTAATTCCTTCTCAAGAGCACTTAAAATGAATAAATGGCACTCTTTAAAACACCTTGCAACTTTGTTCATTTGGAGAAGCGTCGCACGATGGAGAAGAACCAACCACTCCACAAGATCTGGGTTTTTTCATGGACAGACGTTCAGCAACTTACAAGTTAAGTTCTCTGTCACTTCATTCAGGAAACATCCAACAAGCATTTGTTCCCACATAAAAACTGTTCAGTGCAATGAGGCTAAAAACATCTCAAAATAATAATGCAATTCTTGCTTTCTGTCACTGCTGAAAATGTAAATTTGGAAAACACAGTATCACATGCATACGGTTACACTTTCACAACTACAGGGCATGAAAAAGTCAGTGCTTTGTGATAGCCACCATTCCAAGTCAACCTGGAGAACAAATACCTTATACGAAACAGGTGTTGTTTAGAAACATGGGTATACTTTTAAAATGCTAACGGCAGCAACACATACTGCACCTCTCCTTATTAATCGAACCTGTTAGCATCGGGTATACACAACATATTTAAAGTTCTGTTTCAATTGCATGCTTTCCTGATTTCCAGTAACCACTAGTCAGTAGCATCTGAAGATATGTTTCAAAATGCTATTAATGACAGGCCAACATTTTCTTTCAGTAATCCTCTGTGAAAACCGCCTGACCAGAACAGCCCAGATGGGGACACCTGAGTACATCTCTGTAGGATAAATCTGCCAAATCTCTGTTTTTTTATGGGGCTGTTGTCCAGGTAAAATGCGTTCAACAAAAGACAGAGAGGAAAAAAGTGACAGCCATTTCTCTCACACTTCAAGCAAGAAGAAAACACGTCCTTTTTCTCCGAGGAATCGTAAGAAAAGGTAACATTAAATAAATAAAACATAAAGTTTTGCCCCAGAAAAGGGTAGCCCTAAATCTCCTCTTCCATGAGAGAAAAGAACAGGAGAGAAATAACACTACAAGCAGACAACTGCACATTTGAGGACCGTGATTATATATTGCCTCAAACTACAAAGAACAAAACAAAAAACAAACAAAAAAAAAACCAAACAATAATCAAAGAATATTTCAGCAAGTGTTTCAGGCTTTCAAGTTTAGGACGATCAGCTGTTTGAAGTCATTTCCTCCTAGGCTATTGCTTCAGGCTCAATGAAGAAAAACGTCAAATTTCAGAGAAATTTTTAAAAAAAGGTTGAGCCAGCTAATCCCACAGGTCATCATTTGGAATGTAGGTTATCAATTATTTTTTACTTAATCTAGGAAGACACACTCGCAATAGCACTTGCTCAGGTGACAATTCTACATTACATTTATGTTTTAAACAGTCCAGTAGTAAACATGTTCATTCAGTGTCCCACTGGGATGTAAGGTG
This sequence comes from Camelus ferus, assembly GCF_009834535.1. Lineage (NCBI taxonomy): Eukaryota > Metazoa > Chordata > Mammalia > Artiodactyla > Camelidae > Camelus > Camelus ferus. The sequence continues at coordinate 10,474,940 of NC_045732.1, forward strand.
CACGAGCACAGACTTTGTGACATTTACTAAAGTATTCTTTGCACATTGTAGCAGCTCAGAAAACACCTGTGAAATAAATTTATTGATAAATTTAAGTGTTTTTATAACCAGCACTTAAGGTTGAGACACCCAGATATTTCCAGGGACCAAGCAAATAATGACTACGAGTTATGGGGGTAAATATCGGATAACTGGGAGTGTGAGGAAGGATGGTACACTGGGGAGCTCACCTCAAACCCAGGAAACAACCGTTCCTCACTGCCTCCGCTTCTTGTCCAGAATCGCCTGGCACTCAAACTTTACAGAGAAGCCAATGACACAGAATGCCTGTAAACCCGCCCAATGTTTAAATGTACTGCCCTACACTGTACAGGTCTTTTTTAGTGTAATTTATTTACGTCATAAGATACGCAATAAATTATTTTAATTGCTCGAAGGAAGTGGTTCTGAAATGGGAGTGATTCTGTATTCCCAGGGGACATGTGGCAATGCCTGGAGATCACTTGTTTGTTTGTTACGACTGAGGGGAGAGGCACTGGCTTCTTGTAGGTAGAGCCTAGGAAGTCTACTTAAATTCTGCAACGTGCAGGAGAGCCCCCCTACCCAATAAAAAAAATTGTCTGGCTCCAGATGTTGACTGTGCCAAGGTCTAGAGTTTGTGAACAACATGCAACAGAAATGCAGTGTGTTAACCACAGTAACAGGGCTGATCCTGAGAAACGACTTCCCCAGGATGGAGGAGCAAATGCTACTTAGGACTACGAGCTCTCATCACGGAACAGTTCTATGTAATCTGGTCACACTCGCCCTTCTAAAATACAGTTTTGAAAATGTGAGGTCCCTGATACAAGTAGTCAATAATTATCAAGTGAAACCCAAAATGTATGGTTTTACATTTAAAACATCTGGTCAACCAGCAAATCATGTCTAACCATCTTCTTCAACCTCGTATAAATTGTTTCCAGTGAAGCTGGTTGCTTTTCTCTTCCCCAAACCCAGGATCCTTTCCAATTCCAGTTTATTACTACATTTTTTTCTTAAAGAGAAGCCATTCAGTCCTTCTTCACTCAGATCAGTAGCTGCTTCAAACCATCTAACTTTCACCATTGCTGTCCACACAGTGCACGCTGACTTCCTCTCTCTGCGACCATGGAGCGTCTAGGGTTTCTGCCAAGAATCCTCACATTTCACTTTTGACTGATTTGTGGAGTCTATGACTTGTACTGAAGTGACACAACCTTCAGTTGCTCTTCAGGAGGGAGTGTGCCTGCTAACCCCCTTGCAATCCTTCACGAGGTGCATGGGACTGAGCAGGCAAATGAGGGGACGGAGTCTAGAACTACCCAAGAGCAGGACCACAGTGCAGCCAGCACAGAACAGGGCAATGGGAGCTCCGGTGTGAGCCCCAGCTCTGCCACGTGTCTACTCCACAGCTGACCAACATCACATCTACTCTTGAGCCTCGGTTTGCTAACTCAGATATGGGCACACAATCCCCCACGTTAACTCACGGAGCTATCACTGAACATGAAAGAGTGCCAGAACCTTTACAGATGTATGGAGCACGCTTAAAACCATCTGTTCCACGGTGCCTCACAACAAAGCCACGCGGGAACATAAAATTAGGTACTATTATCCTTACATTTTGCAGAGAGGGAACTGCAGTTTAGCGAGGTTGAGGAAACAAAGCATGTGACAATGGTTGAGACTGTGGGAATTAGAATTTGGACCCAGGCTTTGGCACATCCAAAGGAATGTTATTTCCACCATGAAGCACTGCTCTATGCATGCCACATGCTGCAAGGCATTTAATGAGATGATACGTGTGAAGGGGATTTAGAAACTGAAAAGTACTTCGCAAATCCAAGAGATGACTAATTATTACCATCCCAAGGAGGACTCGGCTCCAGGAAGCTCTAGGTGCCTACAAATTCCAAGGTGTTTATGTACACCACCAGCAGAGAGATCCAACTCTTATGAGCCAAAGTACTGACGAAGAGGGAAATGATTGATATTGCTTTGGTGAACTACCATCCGGACAGCTTGGCACAAAATCCCATACCTTATATTTAATTAAACACTCTCATAAAAGTAATAAAGCAACAGAAATTATATCATCTGCACAGCAACCACCAAAAATTCTGAAGCAAAAAAGTTCCCTATAAGATACAAATGTCCACACATGCCCAATCGTCAAGGAAATAGAACCCATAATTACATTACGCTGAATAGACGGAACCTAACATTAAAACAAAGCAAGTAGAACTCCATACAGCTCAACCTGCTCAGACTAACATCTGCTAAATCAGCAAATACGGATTCATATTTCCTTTGTGCAAGGTGCTCATCTATTCAGTAAGGAGGGGAGAAATCTGGTCAAGATTCATTCTGCCCTAAAGTAGCCTATAATCTCCATGGGAGGGAAGCATGTGGATAAAGCAGGGGACAGCAATGAAGCACACAAGAAATGACCGAAGAATAACGTCCCATAAGAAACTGAAGAAGTGATACGTAGCTCCACGTGGGATAACTGGAGAGCATTTCACAGAACGGAGGGCTCCTGAATTAGCTTGGCAGGGTGAGGAGGACTTGAGCATTGTCAGTAGATTCGGGGCCAAGACAACACTGTAAGTAAGTGGGGGCACCAAACGTTCTCAACCCACTCAGAAATGACCTGACCATGCCAATAAGAGGGAGGGTGCAGGAGACACAAACACAGGGAGAGACGTGGAATTAAGTGTTTAACACGACGAGTCTGGGGTGTGTAGTGCATGTGCAGGAAGGGATGCCCGCCAAGCTGCTGGAACTGTGGACATGGTGTTCTGGAGAAAGGGGAAGCTAGTGATGCGCATGTGCAAGTCTCTCTTCTCTTCCTCCCTACATCATTCATTCCTTTCATAAATATGTACTTAATTTCATTACCACAGTGTCATGCTAAGTGGTGTGTCTGCTAGATTTATGAACTCTGCACACACACACACACACACACACAATGAAGACTGGCGCGTCTAGACTGTGGGGGACTGGGATAGGCAAGAGCTAGAATGGTAACACGGGACGTCTCATGGTTCAGGAAAATGTTCTTGTTTGCTCCACTTCGCTCCCTCTTTTTGCATCTGTGCACGAGGAGACTGAAACGTGAGGAGACGCGAAAAAGAAGAGAGGGGGACACACTGGCTGGCAGAAAAGAAGGGTCAGGTGAACTGGGGTCTGATTGAAGACGCAGGACAAACAAGAAATAATCAACATACAAGGTCCCAGGGAAAGCTGCAAGGCTTATGACGTGGGAACACAGAATTTCAGAAAGGCAAGGAATCTCTGATGGCATAGAATCCAACCCTGCATTTTCCAGATTTGGCAACTAAAACAGCTTCACAGCAGCAATGGCTGGGTTGCAGCATTTAGGTCCACGGCTCCAGCTGCGATTGGACACAGGCCATTCAATTTGCTGTTCGGCTTAGCAGATGTAAGAATTTGGATGCAGAGATACATGCCAGTGGTCATGAGTCACACATGCCAGCCAGTCACAGGTTTCCAACGTGGTGAGAAAGTGCTGACAATTAGATATGGGTCCTTCCAGGTACAATTCTGGGGCTGGGCCTGAGGGGTCTTGAGTGGATAGACCACACAGTGAAGGACACAGAAACTGATGATCCCAGTCAGGTCTGAGGTTTCTGATATATAAAAGAGTAACAGTTGCCCAAGAGGATTCTTTGGAAATAAACATTTTAATGACAACACTTTTAAATGTTTACATATAGTAGACGCTCCATGAATCTGGTCCCCTTCCATTTCCAGAGGACCATAAAGGAGAACTGATTTTCATTCTTTCACATTTCCCTGATATCTACCTTCTTCCTTTTAATTGAAGAAGAAAAAGTTCTTTTAATTCTGGTCTCTGAAGCACTTTCCAATAATTGTTTTTAAAGTGCCATTTTGGGGCCCAAATTACGACAGTTGTGCACTGTTCTTGTCTGTGTGGGCAGAGGTGGATTCAGAAGGGAAAAAATCTAAGGCTACAGCCCTGCACGTTTTACAGAACATATGGTATGGTTTCACAAAAAAATTTTCTGTTGAATAATAAAAAGTCAAATAGTGATTTATAGTTAATTTTTGTCTGGATGGTTGCCTGGATGTACAGAATAAATTTGGAGTTTCACAGAAAATATTCACTTTTCTGTTCATACAGGTCTGTACTCACCACATATAATAATACTATCGACAGAAGTTTCCAAAGACCTCTTCTGTTTTCTGAATTAATAGCAGCACGTTTCTCTGGGAAACTGTAGATCTGTTTTTTAGATAGAAGTGGGTTTTCCCCCCAATATAGTTCCTAAAATATGTGCACCGTACTGTCTTTAGAATTATTCATGGACTTTCTCCAGTTCTCAATTGGTCTAGAAATTGTTACAATCCTGTGTGTGGAAAAGTGCACTGTGTCTTGCCAAAATAATGAAATCTTTTGGCGGACAGCCCATGAAAGTACAGTTGAACAATCATCAGAGCCTAAACCACAGAGGATTAGCAAGCCAACCCCGGAGAGCAATGTCACGCCTCAGATATCTCCAATCACAAGCCAACTTTCTCTGAAACATTCACAGGATAATTACTCTCCCTCATGATGTTTATCAAGAAACCTGGGCCTCGTTTCATCACAACCATCTCTCACAATAAACGGAGTTCTAACATTAAGAGTTCTTTTTAGTTTCAGCAAAACGTGTTTAGAAACAAACAGTTAAAATGGAAAAAAAGAAATGAATCCAGGAAGTTATCATCGGAAGACCCTCCTCTCACTGTGTCCTCTCTCATGGGAACTGCACCATTATGCATTCCACGAAGTTTTTTGAAATAGATCCATCAGGGAATTCTGTTCCACTGAAGACGAAGCACATGTCCTCAGCATCTCGATTTTCCTCCTGACCTGCTATGGCATCTTGGCATAGTGCTCAAGTGTCAAATAATATCCCCATGGTTATTTCTCAAATGAAAAAGATATTATGCATACCTGTAACTTATATAATATTATACATCAACTATACTTCAATTTTAAAATTTTTTAATAAAAATTTTTTAAAATATAAAGGCTAAAAGGCCATTAATAATGAGGAGAAAGTGACAGCTTTACAGTGGGGAAACCTGGAGAAAACACCGTAACTGAGTGATAAAGGAAACACCTCCCGGGGAAAGCCACCTGGTGTGCCCCTGGTTTTAGCACAGCAGCATCACCACTGAGGCAGCGTCCCTGCGCAAAGAGCAGAACCTGACTCCAACCACAAGGAAATATCAGACAAGCCCAGAATGAGGTGCCTTCTACAAAGCAACAAGCCTCTGGTCTTCAAAGCACCAGTGGTGTGAGAGGCAAGGAGGGTCAAAGATTGCTCCCAGAAGAAAGGACACTAAAGTTGTGTGACAACTAAATGCAAGCATGCTGATGGGTCGGATCCTGAAGCAGAGAAAACAATGCTAGACAGGGCATTACTGGCACAATTAGTGAAATTTAAACGCAGACCAAATATGGGGTCACAGAAGTACATCAACTGTGAAATTCCCTGTGTTCGAAAGTTCCACAGCAGTTGTGGAAGAGATATATGCTGAACAATTTAGGGGTAAAGGGTCATGGTGTCTGCAACTTTTTTAAAAAATGGATGGAAAAAATAACAATTATAAGTACTCTGAAAAAAAGAAAGAGAATGCGGTAAAGCAAGTAGAAGTTAACAACTGATAAATCTAGGTTGGGGTCAACAACTCGAAAGCAGGACCCAAATGTGACACACCATCTGTTTTTGCAAATAAAATCTGGTGGAGGAGGTGGGTCTGAGGCGTGTCCTCTGGTCTCTCCTCGCACAGCTGCCTTGTGAATAAGCTTGCTTGGCCACAAACGTCGGCCTGCATCTCAGCAGTTGGCAGGCTGCGACGCAAGCAAATGGACCTGGTGGGACAGTCGTGCCCTGCTGTAATTTGACCCAGAGGACACATGTCTAGAAACATCACCCTGGCTGTACTGCATCAAAAAATCTGAAGAGGCTGCTTCGACTAAAACTTTCCCACTGCCGTGGTATCTTTCAAAAAGAAGCAGTTGTGCCTCTCAGTGCTGCGGAGATGCAATGGAGTGGAATGAATGAAACAGAGGAGTTGTGGAAAGTGTCAGAAACAGTATTCTCACCGTCACTGACGAGCTAAGACTTGTTCCTGAGGATGATTCTAACACTAAAGAAAGAAGTAGCAATTCCGTGCCTCTGAGGAGCATTATTTTCTAGTCTCATCTCCAATGGCAAAAGCTGGACAGCTTAAATCTGCATCTTGAAAGCATCTACCACACTGGTCTGCATTTTGGTCCCAGAGAACAGAAAGGAGAAAACATTGTCTGCCGGCAGCCAAGATGCCGGAGGAGAAGGAGTTCCTTTCACGAACACGCCAAAATCACAGCTAACTACAGAACAACCATCGACCACAAAGACTGGAATCTACCAGAAAAGGACACATTTCCTACCAGAAAAGGACACATTTCCTACCAGTAAAGGAACATTTTCCTTAAGTAAAGACATAAAGAAGGACCCACAGAGAGATGGGCAGGAGGGGCAGACTCGTGATATAATCAAACCCCACACCCCTGGGTGGGGGACCCACAAACTGGAGAACAATTATATCACAGAGGCTCTCCCAGGAGTGAGAGTTCTGAGCCCCACGTCAGGCTCCGCAGCCCAGGAGTCAGGCACCCCCAGAGCACTTGGCTTTGAAGGCCAGTGGGGATTAACTGCAGGAGCACGACAGGACTGGGGGAAATAGACTTCACTCTTAGAGAACGCACACAAGATGTCCGACTCATCAGCACCCAGGGCTAAAGCCGTCCTTCCACAGGAGCCTGGGCCAGACCTACCTACTGGTCTTGGAGAGCCCAGAAATAAACCCACCCACTTACAGTCAATTAATCTTCGACAAAGGAGGCAGGAATGGACAATGGACAAGAGACAGTCTCTTCAGTAAGTGGTGCTGGGAAAACTGGACAGCTGCCTGTAAAAGACTGAATTTAGAACATTCTCTAACATATATAAGAATAAACTCAAAATGATTAAAGACCTAAATGTAAGGCTGAATACTCTAAAACCCCCAGAGGAAAACAAAGGCAGAGCACTCTTTGGCATAAATCGCAGCAGTGTTTTCTTGAATTCGTCTCCTCAAGTAAAGGAAATAAAAGGAAAAATAAACAAATGGACCTAATTAAACTGAAAATCTTTTGCATAGAAAAAGAGACCATTAACAAAACAAAAAGAACCTATGGGATGGGAGAAATTATTTTCAAATGATGTGACTGACTGACAAGGGATTAATTTTCAAAATATACAAACAACAGCTGAAACCCAGCACCAACAACAAAAAACCCAAACAAACAAAAACAAATAACCCATCAAAAAATGGGCAGAAGACCTAGACATTTCTCCGAAGAAGACACGCAAATGGCCAACAGGCACATGAAAAGATGCTCAACATCACTAATTATTAGGGAAATGCAAATCAAAACTACAATGAGGTATCACCTTCCACCAGTCAGGATGGCCATCATTAAAAAGTCTACAAATAATAAACGAAAGAAACATTGCGTAGAAAAGGGAATCCTCCTGTACTGCTGGTGGGAATGTAAATTGGTGCAGCTACTATGGAAAACAGTATGGAGGTACCTTAAAAAACTGAAAATAGACTTACCATAAGACTCAGCAATCCCACTCCTGGGCATATATCCGAAGAAAACTCTAATTCAAAAAGGTAGACGCACCCCAATGTTCATAGCAGAACTACTTACAATAGCCACGACATGGAAGCAACCTAACTGCCCACTGACAGATGACTGCATAAAGAAGACGTAGTATATGTATACAATGAAGTATTATTACTCAAGCACAAAAAAGAATGCAGTAATGCCATTTGCAGCAACATGGATGGACTTAGAAATTAGATCATACTAAATAAAGTAAGTCAAAGACAAAGGTCATACGATATCAGTTATATGTGGAACCTAAAAAAAATGATACAAATGAACTTATTTACAAACTAGAAATAGACTCAGACATAGCAAACAAAGTATGGTTACCAAAGGGGAGAAGGGGAGGGGGAGAGATAAATTAGGGGTTTGGGATTAACATATACACACTACTATTACATAAAACAGATAAACAACAAGGACCTATGGCATAACAGTATCCAGTATCTTGTGATGACCTATAATGCAAAAGAATCTGAAAAAGAATATATATATGTATGTATATGTGTGTGTGTATATACATATATATATTTGTTGTGCATCTGAAACTAAGAAGATTGTATGTTTTGTCTTTTTTTGGGGGGGAAGCAATTGGATTTTATTTATTTTTTAATGGAGGTACTGGGGATTGAACCCAGGACCTCGTGCATGCTAAGCATCTGTTCTGTCACTGAGCTATACCCTCCCCCTAACACAACATTGTAAATCAACTATACTTCAATGAAAAAGGTTGTTTAAAATTTATTGGAACACAGCCACATGCACTCCTTTATGCACTTGTATATGTGGTTGCTTTTGTGCTACAAGAGCTGAGCTGAACAGCTGCAACAGTTTGCATGGCCAAGAAAGGCAACAATATTCACTAGTCCTTGTCAGCACGTTTTGCTGTACCCTGATTTAGAGGAAAGGTATATGAAAGTTCTTTGTACTATTCTCGTAACTTTTCTGAAGTGTTTAAAATCAAGTTAGAAATTAAAAATCAGTACATCAAGTAATGTTAAAATTACTCAAAATCTCAAATTTTCTTCAACAGGCATCCTTGAGCTCTGTTATGGGCATATATCTACAGAGGAAAGGTGATTTTAAAAATAGCAAAGTGGCTATAAACAAGCTGTAAGAAGAAATGGAGACAAATGCATTAGAAACAAATGCTTGAGGTATGAAACCCCATCCTGACTAGATGGCATATCTTCCCACAATGTTTAACAAGCACCTTCTAGGCTTTGTAAAGTTGTATCTACCAGGTTCTATAAACAGGTGGTTAACCACAGCCTCAGGAACCCTAAGGGTCCTGAGGCCAGAGCAGCCCCAGGCGTCCTGGGGTCCCAGGGTAATTCCACGGAGGTTGTGTGAAGACCCCAATCATCCTGACTCTGTCTTGGTTTCTAATTATAAAGCACAGGAAACGAGTTCATTCAGCCATGTGGTCCAGTTCACCTCTGAGAATGTCCCTCCTTCCTCTGTCTTAAATAAACCCTTTTTGCAACATCAAAGCAAAGCATTTCTCACAGTGAAAATAGGAAATGAGTATAACCTACTTATTTTGCCATTGCAAACAATTCAATGACACATCCTGGGCATTGATTCGCCTTCAGGAGTATTTGCACTTGCTGCGTAAAGTCATACAGAAATTCTAAAATCAGCAGAATCAGCCCATCTCTATTACAAATCCCCCGAGGAAAAGCTGACTTTCGTGCCTGGCCAAGGCAGGGACGTAAAGGTTCTTCTCCCTCAGATGAGGAAACTTAGGTCCTAACTTGAACATTTTCCTAAAGACACTGGAGAAGTGACCCTCAGTGGGAAGTGTACCACAGAAGCAGATGGCTCAGTCAGATGACGTCCACAGACAGCCTCTCCTCCGGGAAAATTAAAAATGTGCATTTCACCCGTGTGCTCAAAAACTCAACGACGGCTAGAAAAAATATTCTCTCTGTCATTTCAAGACCAGAAAGTGTAACACGCACACACGTGTACACTTTTTGTTATAGTCTGATCACAGCATCTGTATCCTTTGCAGGTACCAAATCAACCACTTCCTTTCTCCCATGTGACCCCCAGGTAATCAGAATACCTCAGGGAAGCTGTCATTGCCGTTAGTCAGACATTCAGGCTGAATCAAGAGCCATCTCGTGCTTCCATTCGGTCCGATTCTGCACAGCTCCACGGGAGTCCCCTGTCACAGCGGGCTGTGGGCTTAAACAGCCAGGCGCCACCTCCCTGCTGAAAGGCAGAACTGAATCCGCACAGCAGGGTCCTGACATGGCTGAGGCCCAGGTTAAGGGGCTCCTCCCCGACATGCCCCAAGCTGAATGGAGATTAGGACTTCTCTCCCTTCATGCCACATTTAAAAGCTTAGGCCAGTCTAGCGTTGATCCTCATCTCCGTATATATTTTTCCTACACACTTTCTTAACATCACACAATTCTTAAGAAATCGTGTAATTGGTGATGTTGGAGAACCGTGTCAATCGTGTTCCCAAGCTGGGTGGCCTGCTGTCTTTTCCCCCTGAGTTCCTGGACTTACAAACTGTGGCGTACGTCACGGGAGTCACTCGGTTTTGCAAATGTGCCCCTATGTTAAGCCTCTCAGAGCTACTTAAAAAAAATTTTTTTTATTGTAGTCAGTTTACAATGTGTCAGTTTCTGGTGTACAGCATATTTCAGTATCTTATTTGTACTATGTGCTCTGGGTTAGTAAGATTGTTTCTATCAGCAATACGTAAGAAGGGCCTAGGTAGACAGACACTGTGGCCAATTAATTTCGAGAAATTGAATCTACTTGTCTGAGAGGTTAGTGATCGTGGCAGGTACTAAGCAAGAATGCAGGAAAGAAGCAAATCCTTACAGTCACGTTGTCCAGAGTGTCAGCAGTAACCCTTTTCACATAGATGCAGCCTGTTACACTGACAGCTTAATATGGATCTCTGGGGTTCGCCTGCCGACACTTCCAGCTCCAGGAAGACACGGCATGCTCCTGAGAGGACCAGCGAGCCAAAGCTTGTGAGGATGCCCGTCTCCTGTCTCCTGTCTCCTGTGCCAGATCAAAGCACCCCAGCTTTGTCGCCAGTAAAGGGCCTCTGGGACACGAGGGCATCTCTGAACAAACCCATTCACGCAGGCATAATGTGGGAGGTCTGCTCAAAATTAACGATTGAGGTGTAATTTTCGTTACTTTACAGAAGCTGAAAAGAAGACACTGGGGAGGAGGCTGTGGAGTAGTTGGGGTGGGGGACCCTATTTATATAGAACCTATTCGGTCTTTCAACCCATACTCAGAACTTGCACAATCTCACTTGGATATTTAGCTTTATTCTCCCTTCACCCCCAAAAGAGTGATATTGAGGTTCTTGTGTCCGATGGAATTCCTTTATAATGAAGTAACAATTAAAGTGACTTGTGTGCCCAGTCAAAACTAACAGCAAGTGCAAACTTAGCAGGTCTGGATCATCACGAAGGTTCGGTAATGATTCAGATTTTCCGCAAGGGCTAGGAAAGCCTTCCTTACACCGTGGGCAAGGCGGACACAGGTTTCTTAGCTGATTTCCTCTCATGACTCTTTTGACCTGAGACACAATTAAGAACCAACCAAAGAAGTTTCCTTTTGTTTTGCACATCACAACTCAGCAAATTCAACCCCGTTTGGTGAAGTCTAGGCTCACTTTTTCCACTCATTTATTCAATCATCAGTTGCTCTGCGGAACCAAAAAGTGCAGAAGACGAAGGCATTTTGCATCATCTTGAGTAGTGGTGCCCAGCATAATGCATGAGTGGAAATGCTGTATGCGTGCACGGCCCAATATGGTAGCCATCAGTCAGAGATGAGAGACATACATGACCTATAATATGGTGAGGGCTTGAAATCTGCCCTGTGTAACCAAAATACTAAAGGTTTAATTTTACTGCATTTTAATTCATTTAAATTTACACAGCCATATGTGGCTAGTGACCACCAAATTGGAGAGGACAAGAGTGTTAAAAGAAAAGTACAAGAGTTTGCCTTCAGCATCCATTATACACTCCCTCTAGTGGGAAAGGGAATAAAGTACACTTCCCAGATGACCTTATCACTAAGATTCTGAATTTAATTTGGCTATGCTAATGAACGCACTGATGCAGCATTTGAAGGCAGAAGTGAAGCAGAAGGTGTTTTTCTTGCCTGTCCCGTGTTCACTGTCTCTGCTGTTCAGAACCACAGTGGAAGAGTGAAGATTTTCTGCCTGTAGTCCTCAAGTCCTCAGCTTCCTGGATGTCTCCTGGGGAGACTTCACTGGGGGGGGGGGGGGGATGCTGGGCTCTGAGATAGTTGTTCCCGAGAGGCCTCAGAGCCAGCGAGAGGTCAGCTCTACAGTGCACTGGAGTCATTTCTGCAGGTCTGGATAGAGCCCCTTCCTTCAACACTTCCAGTCATTTCAGGAGCACCAAATTCCCTGTATTAAATTCCTTCCTGTTTATGTACCTAGAGCAGTTTGTTTCCTGCATCAACGCTGGCTGACACAAGGGACTAAAGATGAGAGATGTGCATTCAGATTTAACCCCTATGCTATCAAAAACGTGAAGAATATAGCCATGGCTTCTCTGATTGTCTGCTGTGTCACCCGCGTTAATTTATAAATGGCCTTCACTTTGTTACCTATCTACCTTCCCAGTATGCGTATTTGTTGAGCCACATCTATGCGTCTGACACTGTGAGAGACACGGGGAAAACAGACACGGGGAAAACATGGGCACGTAAGACAGTCTGCCTGCTTCAGCCTTAAGTGTGCTGGAGGGCAAAATTAATCAAGCCATTAGTACACGTGGGATTGATGCTATAGAAAAAGGAGAGAAGGACCAGTGGGGACCACCTCCCCCTGGCACGGAGTTGGCCAGAGCTCCCTGGGTGAAAGGGATGAAGGGATGACTAGACAGAAAATAGAACAATGAGTAGGAAGAGAATGAGGAACAAAAGCAGTGGGATGTTCTTGTCGGATTTGATCTTCAGAAGCATGAAAATAAAGCTGTAAATTTCAGCAACGTAGATCCACCCCAAAGGTTTCTGCTGGTTTGTGAGATGAAAGGTGTTTGTGATTTATAACACACAGGCTACTCAGAGTAAGCTGTAGCTTTTGAGCAAAGAGAATCTGGGATCTTAGCAATCCTCAGAGTAATTGCTGAATGTGTTTCCAGAAGCACCACAGGCATGATGTCAAAGTGTAAAACGAAGGAAAGAAAGTAACTCTGTTATCGAAGAAATTTATGTTCCCTTTATCAGAGACAAATGATCCAGCTTCCGTTTCTCCAAATATCCAGCGCCATTTCTAGAACCAGTCCTTTAATGACCTAATAAATACAGCCTGGGAGAGAGAGCTGCTTTATGAAACGGTAAAATTCCTAAGTAAGATTTCATGCACTTGGAAAGAACATAGAGTCAGACACTCCTATATTATTACAGACACATGTGGTATTTATGACCTAGTTGGTATATTAAAGCCTGCTTTCTTCCATTTTAGAGGAGCTCAAAAATAGTCTCCCTCACACATGAAACTATTTAGGAAATTTTAGATAAGATGTACAAAGCCCATAAATCTGAGCAGGCAGCTCAGGGTAATGGCAGATGACTCCACTGGGCGGTGTAACTGCTGTCTCTATAATAAAGCCAAGGGTATTTCTCCCACAGGTTTTACGATTTTCTGCCCAATTCAGTTTGTTGTCCACTTGTGAGTTCATGAGACTGACCTAAAGCACGTTGAATCTGCTGAATAATGTAGCAGTGAACTCAGCCAAGACTCTGCTCAGCGATGGTAATGCAACCACATCACGGAGGGCCAAGCACGTCTGACTGATTCCTGGTGGCACCTAATAGGTGCACTTTTACACAGTGGGCGACGCTTCTCCTCTGTTTCTTTCATATGCTCGCAGCATCTCTACGTGTTTCTGCAAAACAGTAGAAACTCGTACCCACTGTATGAACTGTGCGTAGGAAATGCAACTGACTCGTATACAGACCGTATTTCAGGAGGCACAGCAAAGAAAAACAGAAGGGTGCCTTCTACAGGAAATGCAGTCTGCTCATTCCTCCTAGAGAGTCAAGACTAGTCCAGCAGGGTAAGTCCTTCCCACGAAACGGTGACCTTCTCTCGCTTTTATTTTTGGGAAATGGAGTTGCTGCCATTTGCTAATGAGGCAGACCAGGGACCCTCGTGTGCAGAGATGGCTCCCAGTACCCCCTCCAGCCCATCCACATCCAGAGTAAACTGGGAAGACGAAATGAGCTTGTGCCTGGTGGACGAGGACGATTCCTCAGGAGTTGACAGACCACCTAGCAGTCAGAGAAGGGGGGCAGGCCCCTTGGTGCGCTGCCATTTTGTCCTTTTGTCCATCCTCCCGGCCCTGCTTCCCCGCCCTCCTGCAGCACCATCACCGCTGCCTGCATGGCTAGGCAGCCAGAGGCAGGGCTTTTCACTCCGAATTTCACGGCCTGATAAAATGCAGGGGCTGTTTCCCTGGGGACCTGAAAGCCCTCCTTTGTGAGCGGGCGGAGGGTCAGGTTAAGTCCTGCGTTTTGGCAGCAGGCATCTGTTTGTCTTCAGCGAGGTCTCCCAACAGGAGGGAGGGAGGCAGGGAGGCCGGTTCAGAAAGCCCTCTTGGCAGGGCAACCCCCCTTCTGCCTGCACTCGACAGACATCAGGCACTTGTAAATCGGCTGCCCACCGCACCGATAGCCCGACCGAATCAATTCGATTAAGCCGTGAGACACTCAGCCTTCTCTCTCTTGCAGACTCAGCTCTCACTTGTTGCTTTAAGGGGGTGGGGAGCAAAGCATAGCCTTTTCCTCAGACTTTTTAATTAGCAAAAGGAACCTGTAAAACATCAGATTGGAAACATTGAAGATATTACTTATGGGGCTTTTTTTTTCTGCTTGCAATAAAATCGTAGAGCTTTGAAATTAATGCTTCTCAATTCAGGAAACTTGTTGGGCTATTAAGAGACGTTTGCTATTCTAGGCCGATAAAGAGCTCATTCTATCAAAAGAAAGTCTGTATGAGAAAGCTTTTGCGGAACATGATTAATCTTGGTTATTTCTGTAAGTCAAAGCTACAATTTCTACTCCAGAAGGAGACGGTCCCTAAAAACTTAAATCAATGAATATGACCCAGATCAGTAGTTCAAAAACAGTTTTCTAATGTCATTATAATTGGCAGAGTGATGCTTTCCCACTGTAACAGGACTGTACTTTGTCCAACACTGTTCTTTAAGATGATACTTCAGTAGATCAGCTTATATGAAGAAAAATAAGCATTTGTAAATTGGGAGGAAATTACTGGAAATAAGCGGGTTAGTCAGACACAGGGAATCCCAAAGAGAAAGGAATTCTACAGGCAAGAAAGCAATAAAAAATAATTTATTTGATGAATCTGAAGTCATTCTAAACATAACCGAGTACAGATACACACACACACACACACACAGCAAAGAAGTAAAAGCAATACATTGCCAACTAAATGAGGGGATAGTAATCAGATGTGTGGGAAGAGGGAAAAAGAGGCTTCAGGAAAGTGTCTGGTGAAATAGAATAGTGGTCCTAACATTCATCTTCTCATTAGAATATTTTATTTCCTGTGATCCACTTTTTCTCCCTTTTCTGTAAGGTGGATGCAATTACTCCAGCGTTCTTTTTAAAAGAAAGGCAATATGCATTGGAAAATTAACCCCCTTAACAACTGTCATCCTTCCTCACTCCATTAGAATATCATAAAGACAAACATCATATGATATCACTTATATGTAGAATCTTAAAAAAAAAAGATACAAATTTTATTTACAAACCAAAAATAGACTCACTCACGGACTTAGAAAACAAACCATGGTTACCAAAGGGGAAAGGGCGGGGAGGGATAAATTAGGGGTTAGGGTTTAAAAGACACACATGGCTATATATAAAATCGATGAACAAGGACCTACTACACAGCATGGTGAACTGTATTCAATACCTCGTAATAACCTATAATGGAAAAGAATCTGAGAAAATATATGTATGTATATGTATAATTGAATCACTCTGCTGTACACCTGAAACTAACACTGTACATCAACTGCATGTCAATAAAATTTTTTTTTAAAAAAAGAATATTATAAAGACAAAGTGCAAGACGTGAAAATCAGAAGATGGAAAAGCTAACCACACACACGGACACATACAAACAAATACACATGCTTTTGACTGGAAACCTTGTGGATTTCTTAAACCCAGAGAGATGCCACCTCTAGTACTAAATACAGAACCCGGTTACGTTCATGTGCCCATGGAATGTCACCTGACAGAACGACATAAATGGTGTGGATGTGTGGGGGCAGCCGACTCGTCTTTCCTCAAAAGTATTAACCACATCGCCCCTCATGCTGATTTAAGGTTAGTGTTTAGTGTTCCAAAAAGGCACCACTTTGGTTTTGTACTGTTGTCGTAGTCTTCATGTCAGACACTTGAGTTTTATTACATCAGGAATTTGCAATGTGGACCAACGCCGAAACAGAGTTTATATTCATATTATAACAGACGGTTCTACAATAAATTTAATGCAAAATTTTAAGGATAAACTAAGTCCAAGAGGTTTATAATCCCATCCATACCACCCAACATTTGTACATAAATCTTGGTAACAGCACTATTCATAGTAGTCAAAAAGTGGAAACAAGCCTCATGCCCCTTAAGTCATGAATGAATAAATGAAATGAAAATGCACAGTGGAATATTATTTGGTGATGAAAAGGGGTGGAATACTGATGAGATACTTGCTACAGTACAGATGAGCCTTAAAAACATTATGCTTAGTGAGAGACGCCAAATACAGAAAACTATGTATATATGATTCCATTTAAACAGAATGTTCAGAAGGAGCCAATCTACCCAGGAAGGAGAACAGATGAGGGCTTATCCAGGACTGGGGAGATGAGAGGGAACTGGGAGTGACTACTCACGCCCACAGTGTTTCACTGGGGGTGGTGTTTAAAATCGCCTGTAATTGTGCTGATGGCTGACTACACAACTCTGCAAGCACACAGGAAAACCACTGAATTGTTCAAATACGTAAACTGTATAGCACGTGAATTATATCTCAATATTGTTACTATCTTTTATGTTTATACATTTACCAATATATAATTATATTAAGAACAATTCAAAATGAAAGTCATGTAAGTTAAAAATGTAGCAATCTTTAACTGTCCCATTTTGAAGAGATCCACATTGTCAGATGTGTCTCTCCCACTTGGTAGGCTGAGCATGAGACCAGTCTCTTTCAGAGGGTGGGCTGGGCTCCTCCTCACCCCTCACCAAGACGGGGACTAAGTAAGTCTGAAGGAGCACCCAAGAGGACGTGTCCATGCGGGCTCCAGGTGATGCTCATGCAGGCTGAACTTGAGGACCACGGGCCAATGACAGCAATTACTTCAAATCACACTGAGTCCAGAAAAAGACACTGGCCGTGTAAAAATGTGAAATCTTTCTAAAGAACTTTAAATGTTTCTACTTTCATGTTAATTCTGGAATAACTATTTTCTAGGCAGCATATTTAAACCACCCACAAGCAATAAATCTAGAAGATGCATGAAAATAATGAGGTTACCTCCTGCTTGATAGGACAGTCGAAACACTTTTTTTTTCCTCTGTGTCTGTCACCTGGAAAAAAATGACCTCTTGAAAATGAAATGGCTTCTTGAAAAACAGATAAATTGTAGACATACCCATGCAAGAACTGGCACTCATTTATTCATTCCTAACAGTGCATATGTTATCCAGGAAAGGTCTTTACCATGAAAAAAAAAAAAAATTAGGAGGTGTGTCTGCAATTTGTAACCACCAGATTCTCTGCTAATCAGTCAATGTAGCAAAATGATGTATGACCCCGAGATACAGGTGAACACGATTTTAAGCTTAAATCCAACATTGCACGACTGAATCTGGCCCTCCCATTCTCATACCATAAGACGACTCACCTTCAAGTACAAGTCCCTCGACATGCAAGCCCAGGTTCCTTGTGGGAGAAGTGCACTGAGGCAGAAGAGTACCTGGGAGGTGTGTGCAACCTCACATCGATGGAGGGTGGTCAACATGTCCAGCTGCCCAGGGGTGGAAGGAATGCCCACGCCCGCCTGACCCAGAAGGGTGAGCCGAAAGGCTTTCGGCAGAGGTCAGCAGCAGAGCACAAACCGCCTGAGATTTCCAACTGCCAGCCTTCCTACAGGAAGACTTCTCATGAAGCCCCTCTGATTTTGGAAAACGATCGACTGTTTCAAAACTCCCCATAATTCACTTTTGCAAAAGAGGCAAGAGTATCTTTAGCCATACCTAGGCCTCTAGCCTTATGGGAACCCTTACCTGGGGAAGGAGGGCACTGTGATAAGTGACGTCTATCACAGACTCTACTTTCCAAGTTAGCAAAGAGCAGAGGAGCAGCTGCTGACTTTGGGGACAAGAGTCATAAGCGTGGGACAGTCGCGGGAGACACCTCTAGGCGTGTGAGACCTGAATTCTGTAGGTCTAGCGGTTAGGGAGACTGCTGCTAGTACATTCAAGGGCTGTGAGAGAGGCTACTTGAAATGACGTCACACTTCTCAGCATGAACATAAAGGTAAGCAGTAACAGCCATCCTTCCATCTTTACTTGACAGCAATAAAAGCTTTATATCTTCTGTACATTGCAATTATTAGTAAAGTAAAGGCTACCCCTGCCCCCCCCCAAAAGGGAAAGTCTTGAAAACAGAATCCTATCTGAAGAGAACATGTCACACGGCATTTGCATTACCCCTGAGATCAAGGTTGAGGGCTTCACACCGACGTGGCACAATGTATCGCATGCTGAGAAAATCCGTTCTACCCCTGAGAGCAACATGAGCAGACTTCTGGTAAGAGATGCACTGTTCATCCTGAGGACACAGGCAGGGTTTCTCAGCCTTGGCACTGTGGACATTTGGGGTTGGATGTATCCGTGCTGGGGGAGGCTGAGCTGTGTCATAGCATGTTAGCAACACCCTTGACCCCTACCCACTAAATACCAGCAGCACCCCCACCTCCATCTGTGAAAACCCAATGTCTCAAAATACGGCCCCTGGTTGGAACCAATGGGAGAGGGTAAGAGCATGTTAACAAATCAGCTTAAAAGCATCACCACTGAGGGGAAAAGCAGTCAGAGCACGTCCTACTGATCCTGAATCAGAACCCTCATCTCCGCAATACAGACTTCTCAATAATATAACCCAGACTGAAACTCTGACGTGAGGTTACTACGAATAGGTTAGAAGCGATTCATGGTAACAATTCAAAGGATGAAAGAAAACAATAATAATTATAAGTAACAGTTGAAAGTAACTTCCAGGGGTTGAAAGTATGTTCACACATCAACATGGCTCTGTATAATGCTTCTGTGGTGCTTTTGGAATATTTATGTAAAGAAGTCAAATCGGTTAGCTTTTTAGGGAACAGACTGTTTCCAGCTAGAAGCTACTTTAGAGATACTTCCCCTCTTAGAAGCAATAAGTAAATTGAGCTACTATGTTCAACCTCCTTGAGAGAAGACCTGGGATCTCCACGAAGATGAAGAAAAGAGGGAAAAATGAAGTGTTACATTATTGAAATTCCTCATTATGTTCTTTTGAGCCAAAGGAGCCCCTTAAAAACACACATTTTGATTGTATCTCATTTCAGCACTCAGCTCTGTTCGGTTCAGCCTTCTACTGGAGGGCATCAAATATCATCAAAACTTCCCATTTCCACAGAGCATTTGAAACCCAGTGAAGTTCATTAAATTCCAGTGACGTTATCAATTGTGAGATGAGCCAATTAAATTAATGCTTCTCAGGTTAATCTTCATAGCGGAAAATAATTTATATGTTTCCTTTAAAGTGGACCGATGTGACATATTATAATAGAATAATTATACGAAGATAATTTTATTACAAAGGAAACAAAATGCATCAGCTCAAGCAAATGCTAAAAGTAAGCACCTAATAAACATCGAAGCTAAGTTACTACTGGCCATAATTCTGGAGTCGAAAATAAGCAAAATAATTCAAAAGTGGGTAAATTTTTTTTTATCATTTTGCTATACCAAAGCCAAACTGAAGAATAAAAATTCTTTAATATATGTTAACTTTATATTCTTTGTATTTTGATTATATATTATCACTTCATACAGTTAAAGAACTATAGAAATTTGTTACTCTACTAACATTAAGTAACAATATTATATTGAATACTCTTACGAATCTTTAAAAGGACCAGAGTTACTAAACAGTGAGTTACTAAATAGTATATATGCTTATTTGCTTATTAATCTACTTTTTAATTTCCAGATATGTCACTGAATAGCCAGTGTTAACACATGTGCTCATTTACTTTTTAACACCCAGTTTTAATACACGCTTACAGACACATGGACATGTGGTATTTTAAGGGCCACTATACACAACCAGCTGCACCCTAGATGTTTAGTCAATAAAAACTGAAGCCAGGACTGAATATCCCCTTAGACAGCCTCTCTTTAACATAAAGAACCAAGCAAGGAATGGCACTATCCCAAGCCAGCATCTCCCTTATCACCAGACTCTCCGTTAAAACGGTGACTCTCCGTTAAAATGGTCCCAATAAATAAGGTTTAAAGACGTGAAAATCTACTAGAAAAATCCTACACTACCCTAGTCTATGTCTCTCCCAGGAATGCCACCTGAATTCCTCTAGCACCCCGAATATTTAAAAGGGGCTCATCCTCACCTTCAAGACATCCCGTGAAATGCAAATTCAAAACTATCCCAGCATCTCTAGTAAGTCAGACGTGGATGGAATCGTTGGGACAGGGAGTGAGAAAGAGAAAACCAAATGTAAGGATTCATAAATCATAAGAGCGAGCCAGAAGAGTCTAAAGGATCCTGTTTGTCTGCTGAGGACTTCAGGGCCCAGGGAGGTGGCGTACATGACTAACTCCTCAACATGACAAGACCAGGACTTGAAGACACCTCATCAAGTCCCGCCAGGCCCCCAGCACTCACATGCCAGTCACAGCATCTTCCTGAGCCTTGAGAATGGACCTCCCAGCGCATCCCTACCTCCCCTTTCGCTTTTTTAATTTTTTTTTTTTTTTTTTACCACTGCCCCATCACCCTCTTCTCTTGTACGCATGAGGACAAGATGTGTGTCTCTGTTCTTGGGGATGCTGTGCATAAGTAGGAGGTCCTCCCTTGAATGAAGACAGCAGTACAGACCCAGCACCCTCCATCTGCACAGGACCAAGTCCTACCATTTAAAGTTCCTCACAAATGGGAATGGTCACCTCAAGTTTCAACAGCACAAAATGGTGCACCCACAAGTACCAGCCATTTCTTTCTTCTTTTTTTTAAATTGAAGTACAGTTGATTTACAATGTTGTGTTAGTTTCTGGTGTACAGCATAGTGGTTTAGCTACATATACATATATATATTCTTTCTCAGATTTTTTTCTTTATAAGCTATTACAAGATATTGAATATAGTTCCCTCTGCTATACAATAGGTCCTTGTTATTTATCTGTTTTATATATAGTAGCTTGTATCTGCTAATCCCAGACACCTCATTTATCCTTCCCTTACCCAATCTCCCCTTTGGTAACCAAAAGTTTGTTTTCTGTGTCTGTGAGTTGTCTCTGTTTGTAAACATGTTCATTTGTATCATATTTTAGATTCTACATATAAGTGATATCATCTGGTATTTTTCTTTCTCTGTCCATCTTACTTCACTTAGTATGATAATTTCTAGGTCCATCCATGTTGCTGTAAATGGTATTATTTTATGCTTCTTATGGCTGAGTAGTATTCCATGGTGTATGTATATACATACACACCACAACCTCTTTACCCAGTCATCTGTTGATGGACACAGGCTGCTTCCATGTTTCGGCTATTCTAAATAGTGCTGCTGTGAACATTGGGGTGCATGTGTCTTTTCAAATCACAGTTTTCTCTGGATAGGGATAGCTGGATCATAGGAAGTACCAGCCACTGCGAAATACACCTTCTGGGGGCAGCAAGTGGCTGAGCCCTTTCCCTTGGCCCTGAGCTGGATTTCCCAGGACGCTCACCAAGTTGAAAGCTCAGGGCTCCTCACTCCATATAAGTCCCCTCCAAGGCCCTGGAAGACGACATCTTTGCAATGGGTTCACATATAAAATTTGCAAAATTAACATATCTTCATTCATTTTTCTTAACCACATATGGTTCCATTCCACACACCTCCCTAGTATGATGACAGGCTTTATTTTTGGCAAAGGGTTGGTCAGGGTGAGTTTACTCTGCTGGCCCATGACAGCTGCCCGGGGGACCCACCACTGCCCCCTCATGGAGACATGTGACGTCCTCCAGAGGACCCAGGGCTGCAGGGTGTCTCCTGGGTGCTAAACTGGAGGCCTCAGCACGTGTTCATGACCTGTCTGCCGCCGCACTCTCCCTGCGCCCTTTATGAGAACATCCCCGAAGGCGTCTTGGACGATCAGGAAAAGGCCCGTGAGAATCACCCAGTGAAAAATCGTGTTCTGTTTGTAAAGAGAGAACAGCGTCGTCGGAACTGAGAGAGAACTAGAATTGGGGTGAAAAGAATCGCCATAGGAATTTCAAAAAGCAGACAGCCCACGAGAGAGGGTGGACGATCTCCCGCCATGACACACAGTCTGGCAAAGAGGCACAGGCTGCTGACGGCTGTCCCCCTCGGGAGGCTGTCCTTTCAACCACACTGCCCAGCCCAAGTAATAGGAGAGGTGTAGACGGAAGGGGGTGGGGGATCCAATTTGTAGTCACAGAGGGAGGACTGGGTGAAACCCATGTGAAAAGGAGTCAAGGCTTAACAGAACTGGTTTATCAATGAAAGACATTTCAAAGCCTTAAAAGGAAAATTACTAATGACCATTGCTAATGAATCATTCCACAGATTCTCATGCAAATGTCCTTTGGGTGGCTTTGATCCACACTGACACCTGAAAGAAAGCATACAGTGTCTCCAGACTGGACAGATGATTGGGAAGAAATGGCCCGGCCAGGACGCAGAGCCCCCGGCCCAACACCCTGGGAACTCTGGGGCCGGCGGCACACGGCTCCCTCCCTGCCCACCCGAGGGACTCAGACACGCTCGGAGGTGGCCCTCCACCTCTCAAAACCGCAGAACACATACCCTGCTCCAAAGCACAGGGCCTTCTCATGCCCTCTGTCTTAAAACCAATGCAAATGCCTCCCAGAACCGTCCAGCACTACCCTGGGCATGAAAAGGACAACAGAGTATGTTCAGGCCTTGAAGAACTCGGCGGCGGGGGGATGTCACATAAAATTAGCCAGAGATTGGCCAAGGAACAGAACTGTGGGGTTGCGGGGGGGGGGGGGGAGGAGATAACTTGGAAGTTCAAGACAAATCCTTTTTCAGGACCACGTTCTCAGCTAACAGGTGGCCAAGTATCGTCAAATTCATCGTTTTTATCTGAGGGAGAGCAGTTGGTCTGAGGGATGGGCCTCTGATTTGTGGACCACTAAAGTGGGGGCACTGAAAACCATTTAAAATGATACGAAATCAGGAAACAATCTCCCAGATTGAGAATTCTGCACTGGCTTCCATAAGGTCACACGATAAAACCCTTCAGAGCAGGAAAATGCCTTGCAGAAAACAAGGCAGACTGCGGCCGGCCAGATTTATCTATGGGAAATAAACTCCTGCCTAACTGAAATTCAGCCTTCGCTGAAATCTCAGTTACTTCCCAAAGGTTTCCGTCATAACTAGTGAGCAAAGGGGTCAGAGGTCCGGTCCCAGGTTGTGGTTTCCCCGGGGGACACGCACTCCGGACAGCAGCCCAAGAGAATGCGGAGGCCACCAGCAACAGCGTGGTGTCCATTTCATCCTTGGTTTTTGTTTTTAGGAATCACTGAAAATGATACACATATTCATAAAAAAACAGAAAAATGACCTACACTGGAAGTTAGTGAGAAAAAATCAAGAGGAATTGAGGACGTGAAGTGGAACCAGTCAAGAGTCTGATGCCAAATCACACCCTTCAGAGGCCTGAAGACTCGCTGACCGGAGGCCACAACTATTGGTGCTGGCTTCTCACGACCCAGCGGGACGAGAAGGACCTGGTCAGTCCATGCGGTCCAGGCATGCACGGGTTAAAAGCGAGGAAGTGGGCTGGGGGGACTCCCAATACAAAGACTACGGAGAACGTTCTTCTGAAGGTCAGAAATACCACATTCTAATAACGGCACATTTTCCAGAGTATGTTCCTGGCTGCGAGGCGGAGGGGTTCAGACGGCCCTTTCTCATAACTTGTTTCACTTCAGGGAGCATCTCTGCGGAGCAAAGTCGCTGCCCTCAGTTCTGCAGGGTCCGGCCAGCTGTGTGAGCACAGCCCGTCCTCTGTCCGCTGCATTAAGCCGGTCTTGGTTCCATTTAATTCACGACACTCACACGGAGATCTGTTTCTTTCGTACTGAGTTTTGTCATGTGCTCACCTCTTCCCTGAACGTGTTTTAGATTTGGTGACTTTGAGGAGGGAGAGGGAAGACACCGAGCTCATCTTACAGCCCTGTGTGAGCAGGTCTACGAAACCCAATGTCACGTTGCAGGGATGCTCTCCCAGGTGGAAGAGAAGAGCCCAGATGGTGAACTGCTGGGTCTCCACCCCAGGAGGTGCCATCATCTCTCCATCCTCAGAGTCATTCTTGACATCTTGCTTTCTCCCACTTCCCAATTTCAACCCATTAGCAGGTTTTGGTGGCTCCACCTTCAAAGTCCTTCCCACGTAGCTACATTCTCTCCCTCCCTTCCTCCAGATTGCTGCTCACATGTGCAGATACGGAAGGATTTTTGCAGGGATTTTCGCAAAATAAACACTCCTTCCCCAAATTGCATCTTCCCCTCTACTTGGCTTCAGTTTTTCCCTTGCTCTCTTCGCCAAGCACAGTATTTAAATTTACATCTTGTCACAGACACAGAAAACAAACTTGTGGTTACCAGGGGGTTACAAGGTGGGTGGAAGGATAAATTAGGAGTTCGAGATTTGCAGATATGAAGTACTATATATAAAATAGATAAAGAACAACTTTATACTGTACAGCACAGGGAGCTGTATCCACTATCTTGTAGTAACCTATAATGAAAAAGAATATGAAAAGGAATGTATGTGTGTCTATGTATGACTGACACATGATGCTGTACACCAGAAATTGACACAACACTGTAAACTGACTGTACTTCAATTAAAAAAATACAAAAAAAAGATAAACAAAGTCCTACTTTAGACCACAGGGAACTATATTCAATACCTTCTAATACTCTATAATGAAAAGGAATTTGAAAAGGAATTATATGTGTGCATAACTGAAACACTATATTGTACACGAGAAGTTAACACAACACTGTAAGCCAACTGTAATTCAATAAAATAAATAAACATCTTGTGTTTCTTGTTTGTCCTCTTCTGTGTCTTGTGTTTCTTGTTTGCCGTCCGCCCTAGAAGGTCCTCTGTGAGGACTTCTCATCAGCACCCCAGAGTCCCTGACAGTCTGTGGCACGTAGCAGCATTCAGTAAACTTCAGAGCCCGAGTGAGGATGAGCCGCCATAACCCAGGGCTGCAGACCTGACGTGGCGTCTCTGCTTTCCAACTGAACTGCACTGAGCACCAAGCATGGGGCCAGTGCCGAGGATTCAGTGGGGACCAAAATAGACCTGCCTGTAGCTTCCAGGGGGTTGTTTCAGTCCGTTCCTTGGCAATGACCCTGACTGGGATGAAATTCACGCCTCAGCGTTTCAGCTTCAGCCTCAGACCCTGTCTCTGCCCCAGCTTTCAGGGCCAAGCCTCCCAGCCCCAGGGCCAGAGCTGACACCTCCTTTCCCAGCCCCTGCCCCTTTGAAGCTGGACCCAGTGTCCTGTCCCCATTGGTCTGCATAAGGAGGGCAGTCTGCTGAGACTGGACTTGAGTACTAGTGCTTGGATATTTACAAAAAGCATTCCAAAAAATGAAATACAAACCCCCTCCCCCCCAAACAGAAATCTGGGCTCTGCTAGTAGGAAATACAACACCTTTTAAGAAAAAATAAACTATAATCTTGGTGAAGGTCTATCTCTACTCACTCTACTTGCCCCAAAGCAACAAAATACATTTCTGATCTTTTGCTAAAAATTCACCATGATGGGGACTTAAAAAAAATACACAGTTTTCAGCAAAACAAGATTTTACATTCCTTGATTCTTGGCTTTTAATCTCCACTTAATTCACCAAGTGTAGGAACGGTTGCAAATTCTGAAGAATTAAACATTAAAAATTAACTTATGTCCAAGAGCAAAACGCAGCCCCGGCCTACTGTGTGGTCCCTCTCCCATGACTACAGCTCTGACTGCGTGGGCGGTGACGTGACTGACCTATCCGCTTACCCTTCTAGAATCACCCATAATAATCTCCTTAAAGCAGGGGCTGTGTCTCATCCAGGGTTTGGCAAGCTAAGGCCGTTGGAGGCCAGACCAGCCTGACACCTGTTTTTGGACAGCCCACAATCGAGCCACAATGTTTACCTTCCAAATGGTTGGGGGTAAAAAAAAAATCAAAAGAGGAGTGAGATATTCATAGCATGTGACAATCATATGAAAATCAAATGTCAGTGTCCAAAACCAAGGTTTCATTGGCACAAACGTCCATTCATTTACATACTGTCTACACTCGGTCCCATTCCCACAAAGTTCCAAATCCTTGTTATCTGGCCCTTTACGGAAAACTCGCCAACCCCTGTTCTAATTTATACCTCCTCCCCGCAATACAGCAGGGACCAGGAACACAGCGGCGTTCCTCAAATCTATATGAATGTGAACTATACTACTACATGTAAGACAGATAAACAAGTTTCCACTGTACAGCACAGGGAACTACATTCAGCGTCTTGCAGTGACCTACAATGCAAAAGAATATGAAAAGGAATCTATGTATGTGCATGTATGACTGAAACATGATGCTGACACATTGTAAACTGACTATACCTCAATAAAAAAATAAAATTTAAAAAAATTTAAAAACTTAGTGCTATCTGCAACAACGTAGATGGACCCAGAGATTGTCATTTTAAGTCAAGGAAGCCAGAAAGAGAAAGAAAAATACCGTATGAGATCACTCATATGTGGAATCTAAAAAGAGAAAAAAGAAGACATTAATGAACTCATCTACAAAACAGACTTGAAGGCATAGTAAACAATCTTACGGTTACTGAGGGAAGGGACTAGGAAAGGATAAATTTGGGAGTTTGTGATTTGCAAATATTAACTACTATATGTAAAAATAGATAAAAACAAATCTCTTCCGTGTAGCACAGGGGAGTATATTCAGTACCATACAATAACCTTTAATGAAAAAGAATATGAAAATGAATACATGTATGTACATGCATGACTGGGACACTGTGCTGTACACCAGAAATTGACACACTGTAACTGACTATGCTTCAATAAAAATAAATACAAAAAAAAAAACCCTTACAGCTAAGTTAGTAATAATCAAAAACATAAAAACAAAAATAAAATGAACTGAAATTGTCAGCAGAATTCTGACCTCTGGAAAGAACCTGAGCCCTCAAAATTGTTTTCCTTTATCTCATAAAGGACTTCCACTAGCATCAGCAAAACAGGGCTCTGGCGGCTACAAGGCACGTTTATCTCCCATAGGAAGTCCACGGACACGGTGAAGCAGAGAGGATGGCTTTATCTGATGGGATGTCACTCAGCCCAATCCCCCGACATCGGTGCAGCAAGCGGAACTGTGAAACAGCCCCTTTGATTCCCAGGATCTTAGAATCAACAGCCAGCCCTGCTATCGGAGACGTCAGCACACACCTTGCCAAGAGCAGCACTTGGTAGATACCAGTTGAGGTGAGGAAAATACCAGTTGCGTCTCTGCAAAGGCGTCAAGTTGGGAGAAAATCCCTCCTTACATTCCAGCAAGGCTGGTCCTGTCCCCGGTCTATTCGGGGTCCAGCAGTGCTGGTCAAGAACACACGCTGAGCAGTAGTACGATGCCTTGCTGTGAAACGCCACAGGAACTCGGCAAGTCATGTAGCTGTTCCCTGCCTCAGTGTTCTCATCAACATAATGGGGACAAGACTACACTTTCAAGTCCTGCCCACTGACACTGACGGCACTCACTCTCCCTGGTTACCCTTCACAATGACTCTGCCACGCCCTGTTCACCCGGCTGCCAGAATTTCAGTGCCGTACACCTTTGGAACAGCCTTCAGATCCCTCCATCTCCTGGACCGCTCCCCCACGCAGGCAGCTAAGCTTTCCTACCCAGGTTCCCGCGAGCACCCTCTGGGTACAACCCTCGGATGTACACCCCTCTTCTGCTCCTGTTGCTCAGGTAAAAGGCATGCACCAGAACGCTGCAGAAAACAATGAGATACAGATACCTTAACCCACACTGTATTAGTCCTGCTGAGGACACAAACTGTGCCTCGAGCTTCAGTTGCAGACGTGCCCCAGAAAAGGGGGGAAGTATCTCACAGTCAGTCAGTCCTCACTCTACATTTATCAAAAGAAAGAGAACTTCAGTGGCCCCGAGAGTGATCCACACCAGGAGAGGCCAGGAGGCTGAAGAGGAGGCAGAGGAGACAAGAGAAATACCGTAGTGCCTGTGAAAACAGTTTTAAATAGTACGCCGTAGGTTAGAGCAGTAGACACACGAGCCAGGTGAGAAGCTGTAAGATGTATCGGTTTGCTAGGGCTGTCCTAACTGCCTCCCACACACGGCGGGGGTGGGGGGGGTGTGCTAAACCACGGAAACCTATTGCCTCCCAGTCCTGGGGGCTGGAAGTTTGAGATCAGGGTGTCTACACAGCTGGTTTCTCCCAAGGTCTCTGTCCTTGTGTAGACAGCCGTCTCCTCCCTGTGTCCTCATGCGGTCGTCCCTCCTGCATGTCTGTGTCCTAATCTCTACCAAAAAGGACACCTATCCTGTTGGATTAGGGCCCACGCTACTCACTTCCTTTCACCTCAATTTCCTCTTTAAAAACCGCATTCCCGGATAAAGTCCCAAGGAGACATGATTCAGCCCAGAACAGGAGACTTTTTGGAATTCTATTGCTTGTTTGATTTTTATAAGGGATTGGCTCCAACCACAGTCCAAAATCCGGCACTAGCCAAGAGTGGCGGCCGCCTTAATCAAACAGTAAAAAGCCAGCACTGGTGTGCTGCCCGGGGGGTCCCATGTCCCTGATGGCGAGGGACTGCCCAGTGTCAGACACGACAGGGCCATCCCCAACTCAGCTTCGCTGTCTCAGAGAGGAGATCAGAGAAACAGCACATCCAGCCCCCAACCTGCCCTTCTGCAACCGTCCGGCTCTGATTTTCCTTGACAAGGAAAGTACAAATTCATGAGTCCACACTGACAATACAAACACAAATTTGAAGATAAAGCTCTTCCTTAAAAAAAAAAAAAAAAAAAAAAAAGTGCAAATGAATAAATGCGGCAGGAAACAGGGAGCCGGTGGCTCCCACAGCTGGCTCTGGATGAGCTGTGCTGGCGATGTGAGCTGCTCCCTGACCCACGGCACCTCAACCACCAGAACAAGGTTCCACTGGTACCAGACGGCTTCCTACTCCCAGAAAAATCACGGGAAGCAAATGCCGCCCAATGTTCAGGTTTGAGTCGTGGAACCATGGGAGTCACTTTCCTCCTCATTTCCATTCTGTGTTTTTTTGAGGAGGTGTGTATTGCCTTCATCACAGAAGAGGAATTCTTTCAAGACTAAAATTTGTATTACAGTACCTGGAAAGCTCAGGTTACAGAACAAACCTAAGAGCCTGAGGCGGGGAGGACTGGAAGTCAGAACGAGGCATCAGGTCAGGGGTGTGGGGAGACGGTCCCCGCCCAGGAGGGGTCTTCACCCTTGGTTCCAAGTCTGTGGTGAGAGGCAGCAGTGCTTTCTGGTACTCTGCATGCATTAACACAATTACTGAAGCCTAAAATGTCAATTTTTTTCCTTCTTAAAACTACTCAATAAGGATGTGGATATTTTAGGTGCTGAAATGTTGGGACCCACTTGAGGTAAACATTTTTAAAAATTCTCCTCTTGGGGAAGTTACTATATGGAAAAATAAAATGGCCATTTAATTTGACCTTCAAAATATTACAGCAGGTAATGGTGGCAACATTTACTGGGCTCATGCAGCAAAGTGAACGACTTTGATGATATTCTTTAAAACTGAAAATATTGACATTCTGTCAGTCCAACTCATAGAAAAGAGAAAAAGGTCACACCTTTCAAGTTTATTGTATAATCTCTGGTATGTAAGTACCAGCATGAGGAATTCCCTTGTTCATTTTTTCACAAATTTGCAAGACTGACAGGTACAGGACCCAGTGTTTATTTTTCACTATTAACAATTCAGGGATCCCCAAACCAGTATTAGGTTGTTTTTTCCTATATGGTAGATGTTGCAACAAAAACTTAAACAACGCTGCTACTGTGACGTGACGGAAAATTTACAGACACATGCACACAAAATGGAGTCCAAAAGTTTGCAAACTTGTGATGTTTTCCAGTTTTAACTTTTAACATGTTGATGTATCATGACAGTTGGTTACAGAGGGATTGAGGATTGAGGAATTTAGGAGGCATGATATGGTGTCTATGACACTGGTGTGAACCTTGAGAGGAAAACGGTCTACACTCTGCAGGGCCCAAGAAGTACCAACAGACAAGCCGGTTTTGTACTGAGTGAAACAATGGCATCTCTCCAAGACGTGCAGATTCACATGGCTCCTGATAAGCGCCCTTGAACTCTGTGTTTCCTCTCAGTCTCCGGACTTCTTGATAACTCGAAAATTCGACTCTCACTGGCTCCGTTCACCTTATGAGCCCTGGGATGAGGGCCAGAGGTGCCCAACAGCTGACAGTATCACCCACGCCACAGTCCACCCTCCCGCTCCCCACCCCAAACAAGCAGCCGAGTGCCAACACTTGGTAAGAACCGCCTGGGAGAGAGATATCCTGCTCTAGGCCAGTCAGAAAGAACAGACAATAATTACTGTAAATGTCAATGGACTAAATGCACCAATCAAAAGACACAGAGTGGCAGATTGGACAATAAAGCAGAAGTCTACAATGTGTTGCCTATGAGAGACCCACTTTGGAGTAAAGGACACATATAGATTGAAAGTGAGAGGATGGAAAAATATTTCATGCAAATGGAAATGACAAGAAAGCAGAATTGGAAATACTCATATCAGACAAAATAGACTTTAAAACAAAGGCCATAAAGAGAGAGAAAGGAGGACACTATAAAATGATCAAAGGAGCAATACAGGATGAGAAAAGAACAGAAATCCCAGCCATCACCCGCGGCCTTGGGCTGGAAAGCACAGAATTCCAAGGAAATTATACACTCCGTCCAGTCTTTCACCCCGCCCTGCCCCCTCAGACGTGCAGTCACTGAAATTTTCCCTCAAACTTTAAGCATGTATCAAACAAAATTCACATCTGAACTGAAGAGAAAAAAACAGTTTGTGTTTGCTTTATAAAAGATTCAAGCCTTCCTGTCCTGCACAAGTGACATTCTCTCATTTCACACAAGTTTTAGAACTTCATCCTTAATCTCAGAGGAAGAACCCGGGAGAGCCTCTCATCACAACACTGTACTTCTCAAACAGCAAGTCTCAGGGAAGGGGACGGGTGACGGTGGGCCCAAGGGGACAGGCTTCCGGCTCTAGGAGGAATTGCTCCGTGGACCTAACACACAGCACAGCGGCTGCAGTTGACAGCGCTGTCCTGTGCCCTAGACAGTGGCTAAGAGAACAGATCTTAAATGTTCTCACCTCCACACTTAAAAGGTAAAAAGTATGTGAAGCAGTGGTCATGTTAAGTCACCTGACTGTGGTCGTCATTCCTCAACAGACACACTCCACAAGGGCAGACTCTGTATCTATATACAGAGCACCTGGCACAGGATTATGTGCCCAAATGAGCATTCTTCAATGAAGGCACGAATAAATGAATGAATGAACGAATCCTTTTAAAGTAAACATGAGAATACGTTAGATGTCAGAAATCATTCATTGACTTAAGTATTTACCACCCTCCACACATTGTGTCACAGGAAGGGGAAAAGTCCTTCCCATAATATTAAATATTTGTCATGCATCACATGATATCAAGGGAGATACGTTCTACCTATGAGAGAACGTCATTTCCAGAACAGAGAGGTTAAATACTCCATTCTGACTAGTATTTCTATTTTTTATCATTTGACGCATATAAGAAAAGGTCAAATAATTTACTTCAAGGAAAGATGCTTTCATCTCTAAGGTGGAAAATTGCTTAATTTAAATATTTGACATTCGAATATACTTCTTTCTAGAAAAGTGGGTCAAAGCATGTAAAAATCAGATAAGAGGGTATTTGTAGAAAGGTGCAAATTACATTTCCTTTCCACTTGTTACGGAGGGACACAGTGCTAAATTAATCTTCTTAATCGTAATCTCCTGCTGATTTCAAAAGACAGGAAAAAAGAACACGGCCATAAAGCCTCAGTGCTGGGCAGGGATGTAAACCTGACCAAATGCCCAGATCCGCTGTGAGTCATCCATGTTATTAGGACTTAGGAAATATTTTTGCACACTTATAAAAACCAACTTTATGTCAAATGAAGCAACATTTATATACATTTTATATTATGATGATACACATTATGCGTTTATATATCATGTGCATTTAAAAGGCCATTCGAAAAATCCAATGATGGGGGGGTGGGGAGGGTACAGCTCAGAGGTACAGCGCATGCTTATTATGCACGAGGTCCTCCATGAAAAAAGTGCATTTCAAAAAATGCAGTGACAGAAATTAATTTTCTTAAATTGCATTAAAAAAAAAATCACTTCCTCAGAGAAATGAGACATAGACACACACACACAGAGAAAGAATTAAAAACTTGGACCCAGCCCATCACACCAAAGAGAGTTTGGAAACCTACTTGCACACCAGGGAACGCCAGGTTCTCAGTGGCCTGGGGGACATACATGGAATGCACCTGCTCCCCATGTCCTAAGATGTGCATACAAATTCCGAATCCCTCAGCCCAGGTCCCTGTGAGTGGTCTACTCAGGCTTGGCTTGAAGCAGTGGGAAGTCGGCCCACTCCAGAGCGTTCCCAGTCAAGGGACCGGAGGTCAGTTTTATGATCTCTGCCGGGGCCAGCGGTGCACTGCTCCCAGCGTGCGAGCCAGCCGTTCACTGCTAACAAGCTCTGCTGCACTGAGTCAGCCAGGCGCGCTGGGCAGAGGGGCTGACGCCTGTCCCCTGCACGAGAGCTGAGAGCCAGATGCCCTCTCCCGAAACCGGCCCGTGAAGGGGCCAACCCATCTGGTAATTCATCAACTGGGGTCTTCACCTTGAACACTAGTCACATCCTGACTGTGAGAGGAAAACTCATCACCTGAGGGTGGCTGACCTCACGGAGCAGGACAGCGTAACGGACCTCAGTAACATGCATATTCTTTCAAGAAGCAAAAGACAAGAGTGAAAACGCATTTTCTTAACTGCTCTAGGGTACCTGAAAATAAAATCTACTAAAATAACAGAACCAACAAAGAAGTCAGAACTGTATCTAGGTACGTATTAGGCATATAAGTAAATAAACATTACTTACTATGGGGTATCGATGCAATATTCAACTTCACTATACACATTATGGTACAAAACAGATACGTCCACCTGTTTCAAAACTGAAATTGTTTGTTACTTCAAATGTCTTTTAACATGAAAACACAAAGGTGATGTGACATGATTTTAACACAAAACCCCTATCTTCACATTGTTACTGTGAGACCCCCATCAATTCACCTTTTGGTATTAGTTTGTTAAATGCTACTTAATGCTTTGTGCACTAACTACCACTAATCTAATGTATTTTTTTTTTTTTACTGTTTTTTTTTTATGGAAGTAGAGCTGATTTGCAATGTTAGTTTCAGGTGTACAGCAAAGCTATTCAGTTGTACATATACATATTTCACATATGTTCAAAATATGTAAAATTTTGAATATAGTTCCCTGTGCTGTACAGCAGGTCCTTGTGTATCTGCCTTTTCCACAGTGGTGTGTCTGTTAATCCCACACTCCTCATCTGTCCCTCTTGCTCTTTCCCCCCTGGTAACCACACTTTGTTCTTTAAGTCTGTGAGTCTGATACATTTTTAAAACCGGCACGTGACACTGAATTTGGCTCTCTTCTCTGTTCACTGATGTTATCAAGAATGATGTTTCATTGTTCTTTTTCACAGACTGACAAGAGATTTCATATGCCATGACAGGTGGTTCAAAAAGGCCGGGAACAATGCAACTTGGCGGTTTTACACAGTTTCTGTTCAGCATTACTACAGTCTTCACGGAGAAGGAACGTCTCTGTCAGACAGGGCTG
Organism: Camelus ferus; assembly: GCF_009834535.1. Taxonomy (NCBI): domain Eukaryota; kingdom Metazoa; phylum Chordata; class Mammalia; order Artiodactyla; family Camelidae; genus Camelus; species Camelus ferus. Next base: position 10,509,122 of record NC_045732.1, read on the forward strand.
GAGGTCTTTCCAAATGCTGTCAGAAACAGAACCCTGGTTTGCACAAAGAGTCAGAGCAGCCGGCGGACACGTCACGTGGCCCTCTAGAGCCAGGACGACGTCGGCAGGGATGTCAGCTTGAAGGAGGCTCCGAGGGGCTCCCCGGCGGCACGAAGCCAAACTGCCCTCCTCCCCGGTTGTGGTTTTGAAGTTTTAAGAGATGGACAGTGAGTTCTGGTCTGCCTTGACATGTAAAATAAAGTTAACTCCCATTTTGAAATAATCGTGTTGGCCGAGTTTTCCAAATCTCTACAGAGATGATGCTTAATTCATTTTCCAGGTTGAGTGCAGTCGATGTTTAAGTAAGATGCAATGACCGAACGTGCAGGTCCTTGGAGACCCGAACAGCAGGGGCCGAGACAGGGTGGAGGCGGCCGGGTGAGCTTGACATCGCCAGCCAGGAGCCACCCCCACCCAGCCGACTGAGTTCCAGGTCTGCCCTGGCGTCTCTGCCCAAGGTGTCAGCCAGCTTCGTCCACTCAGCCTGTCACCACGATCCAAACGCCAGCAGTGAAGGAGACCTCACAGGCTTCCCAGAAGGGCCCCAGAAACCAAACATAAGCACCTTTGGGCTTTTTTCTTTACAACGAGAAACTCAGGGTCTGGATTTCTTTTTCTTTTCCTTTTTTTCGACGTAGGAAGACCCCATGAAGCCCCTTCACTTTTCTGTGACAGAAAGGGGTGACTTAGAACCCATAAGCCTATCTGTGGCGGGAGTACAGAGGGCATTTCCTCAAAGTCCCAACCAATTTATAATGTGAAAATATTACTCCTGTTCATTCTTTCTAGAAATTAAAAAATGCCTACTTTGTTTTGTGGTTTGCATTGCATTTCTGTGATCCCGTTAGGTCAGACTTAGAAAGTCAACAAGTCTCGCAAATAAAAATGATCCCTAAAAAACGACAAATACTGCTAACGGAGGATGGGACTGCTTTATCTGCTTTTTAAGGTCTCAAAGACATAGCTGACTCGAACAATGAGCAGAAAACTCTAGGCCAGAGGAATTCCTAATAAAATGCACATGCACCATTCATGTGAAATTCGTAATTCACACCCAGAAATCCCTGACTCGCCCCTAACACGTGAGGGAGCCCAGGAGCAATGGATGAATTCCAAACAGACTTTCTCTGGCAAACTGCAGCATCTCCACATCTGACCTCCCGACGCGGCCGTCTCTGTCCTGACTCCACACCATCAGCTCCGTGTAATACAAGAGCAAGTACTCACTTCCTCGGCCCCTTTTTGACTGTAAGTCATCTTGCCAAATTCAACCTCAAAGGCGTGTGTGGGCCACGGAGGGAGTGGAGAAACTGAGTGTTGTGTGCGTGGACTGCCGGACATCCATTACAAGAAAGGAACTTTTCAGAATCCCAAGGCTATGAATTTGGTACCTGTCAACGAGCGGAGATCTCCTTTCCAGAGTTGGCACCCCTCAGCCAGCACACAAGTTAAGAGAGAGGAGCTCTCGAGTATTTGGTAATGAATTCCACATTTTCACAGGCATCATTTTCAGGCCAAAGCATGTCGTCACACATAAACACATAAATTGATCATACGCCGTCTGCAACTCTGGAAGCAGAGGAGCAGCATCCCCAAGGATCTCCTCAAACAAAGGCGTGGTAACCGTTTCACCGTAAATCACTTCCTTTCTAGGGCTGTTCAGGGACAGTCCCCCAAGGTGCCTAATAAAGTCTCGAGAAATTCATGACAATGACCATCTCTGTCTGAAAGTGAAGCTGGAAACAGCCATGGTTCTTAACCACGCGCAGAACACAAGCATCTAGACAGTTAAATATAAGAAGCCCATTTCTTTGTTCCCTAAAATGAAACATTTCTGTATCAACAATGCTGCTTAGAAATGGTTGCGAGGAGTTTCTCTGCGGGTGTCCTAAATTTATATTTCTTGCTGTTTTGACTGGTTTCTTTTTCATTGAACTCAAATGACAAACTAGCCAAAGTTGAATAATGGGTTCCCACGTAACTGGTTTAATATCGTATAATTTGATTTCCTCTCCAAAATTGCTCACTTGGTTGAAATGGCATAACTGTATAGGTTTAAAGGCATCCACAATTCTTCTTTTGAAAGAAACGAAGAAAGCTTCAGAAAACTAAAGAAAACGAAGGCGCATACATATGTTATCTGCATTTGCATAAACTACTCTGGGGGAAATGGACTTCCCAAATGTGAGGAAATAAATGACTTGGTACTTTTTGTAAAGTGAGGCATCACTCGTCCATCGCTTCTACTGGAGTTGGGTTGGGGCAGGGGGATGTCTTCTCTTGTGAAATGAAATGTTCCAGTAACAATATTTATGCAAACATGATCTGTATATTTAGGAAGATTCATAATTGTCCCATAATTGTTTGATAAAGGGCAAAGAATCACATTTTTAAAATATCTTTCTTTTCCTTCCAAGAGTGACTACGGAAAACTGAGCTGTCAAGACTGCTGTACACCAGAAACTGACACATTGTAACTGACTATACCTCAATAATAATAATTTTTTAAAAAACTGTTGCCAGTTTTGACACTTGTCCTATTTCTAAATGTTCTATGTTGACTACTTCAATCTTTAAAAACTTTCTCAAGGGAGACAGTGTGACAGAGTGGAATGGGCACTAGCTCCGAAGCCAGAAGACCAGGGCATCCAACCCGTAACACGGGCCTGGCCAAACCAGTGTTCTATTCAAAAGATGTCAGTCCTCTCACATAAGAAGACAGCCACATAAGCCACTTACAGACTGTCTGTGGAAAAGGAATATGGAATCTGCAGTGATCCATGCAGAGAAATCTGTTTTAAAAGAATCTTACTTCCCTCCTCTCGCTCTTCCTCACCTCAAGTTTCCTCACATCTTCTCTCTCACCTTGGCTGGAGCTTACCGATGGAAACGTCCGCAGCGAGGGATGGCAATGTCCTCTGTCTGTGCTGGCCCATAATGCAGCCGCCAGCTCTGAGTGGACACTGAGCCCTTGAAATGCGGTGAGTGTGGGGGTTCTCAACCTCAGCACTGCTGACGTTTTGGGCCAAATGCTTCTTTGCAGTGGGGCTGTCCCGTGCACCTTAGGATATTTACAGCAGCCTCCCAGGCTGTACCCACGAGATGCCAGCAGCACCTCCTCCCCCGAGCTGTGACCACCAAAACTGTCTCCAGACATTGCCCAATGTCCCCTGGGGGCAGCAAAATTATCTCTGGTTGAGAACCACAGGCTAGTGCCATTGAGGAACTGAATGTTTAACTGCCTTCAATTTAAACATTTAAATAGCAGATATGTTGGGCAGCTACTATTTTGGACAGTGTTGCCTCAAAACTTCTGAGATTATTATGAAAAGCTAGACTGACAGGCAACAAAGATGCTAGGGAAGTGTAGAATTTTTTTTTCTGGAAGGGCTAAGGATGGGTTAAAACAACTTTATTTGCATAATAATTATTTATTTGCTGTCCCTCTAACTCAGAGCAGCTAGAGTGACCCAGCAATGTGTAAAAAGGTACAAAGTTAATAATAAAAGGAAATTGAGAAAAACCCACCACAGGGGTTTTCTGTCCATACCTGCCACCCAGGGAGGCAATAATGAGATAAACAGAGATCCGTCAGTAGCAGGGGCCAGAACCAAAGAAGGTTAACAGCCGTGACCACCCCAAGCTGTTCCTTCTAGGTCTGTCTGTCCTCTCCCTGCCGACCCCCCGGGCCACGCAGGACCAGGTGCGAATGCTCGGGGCAGCGCGAGTGACCTGAACAGCAAGCTCCCCACTAGCCCGTTGGGGTCACCCCCCCATTTACATCACTGGACCCTGGTCGCCCGGACCTTTAAATTGGGGTTACATGGGTTCATTCAATACATGGAAAGTGTAGTAAGGACGTATCTCTTTCATTTGAGGCGGGAGGACAATCCCCCAGTGATAGGAGATAACTGTGTTAGGTCAGAGAATCCCAGAAGCAACTGAGAGCCCCGGAAAGAGTCCAAGTTCAAAGGGAGTCATGCAGAAAGCAAGCTGCTCTCTGCAAGGTCAAAGGCAACTGAACCCCCACGAGCCTGGAGGCTGAGATGTCCCAATTCCCAGTTTTCTGTCGCAAGAAATATATGGGTACTGCTGGAAAGAAACAATATCCAGTGTGGTGAAATACACTAGCATTTTATATTTCCTCCCAAACGTTCCTGATGCCAGGAACAGTCAGTTGAAGTCACAAACAGAGAACACGGGCTGCAGAGACAAACAGTCCTGCCACTTGGCCCACAAATGGCCATGATTCCAGGAACCTCGGAAGAGTCCTTATTCCATCCCGTGTCCAGCTGTCTGAACTGTGAAATGTGAAAAACAACAGCCACTTCCTGGGGTAACTGCAGAAACTGGAAAGGGCGTCCCTCTATATGTGACGATTGTAGACTCCGCCCATTTCACGTGCTCTCACATGCAATTTCCCTTTACTGAGGCGACTCTGTGCTCTTGGGGCTGGAAGAGGCAGAAAAAAGGCTGCCCCACCCAACAATGAGCTCAGGAGCCCCAGAGGCTGTAAGCTCGGTCTCTCTGCTCCAGGAGACGCCCCTCTAGGGACACAGGCACACAAACACCGCACGAGATCAAAGAAGTCCAGGGTGGGAGCACACCACGTACTGTCGGAGCAACCAGGACGCCACGGCTCATATACTCCTGACAGGAAATGCCCCCTAAGTGAACAGCCACCAAAAGGGAGCAAAGTAAACAACTCTGTGAACAACAAGGAGTCAGGCATCTGCTAGTTTCAAGGGCTCTTCCAAAGGACAAATGGTTCCCAAACCATTCATTCACAAGAGTGCGTATTCAACTCAAGAGCCCTAGAGATTAAATGATGACACTGTCCCGTCAACCTTTTTTCCAACAATTTAGAGTAAAAAAATACCAGTAATGACCAACGAAATGAAAACCTGGCTTTAAAAGATGTGCGTCAGGCCAAGTGAAATGTGTTAGACACAGAACGACAAATATGGCATGACTCCTCTTATATGAGGTTCTTTGAGGAGCGAAGCTCGTAGAGTCACAAAGGGGAAGGGTGGGGGCCGGGGGCTGGGGAGGGAGAAACGGGGAGTGTTTGGTGAGTACAGAGTTCTGGTCTGGGAAGACGGAAAGTTCCGGGTATGGAAGGTGGTTGATGGCCACACAACGACGTGAATGTCCTTCATGCCAGTGAACCATGCACTTGTAAGTGAGGAAAATGGTAACGTTTTAATCGTGTGTGTTTTACCACAAAAAAAGGAAGACATGGACAGCCTGGTTATGCAGCAGTCCCAGTCACACACACAGGGGCTCACACCTGCACACACACACTGCGCACCCACGGTCCCCTCTGCATCAAGTTGGGCGAGGACAGCGCAGGAACCTCTGGGCTTGCCCGCACAGCACACTGCCACACACAGAAAACAAGCAGCCCTGAAAGGATGCCCCGCTGGCAGGCTTCTCTGTTGCAGCTGCGCTGTAAAATCAGTGCTACAGAGGGACTATTAGACACGAGCTGATGTCTCCCGGGCTGTGATACGATGCTTCAAGTGCTCCCTCTCCTGCCTAGTGCCCACATTCTACTGGGTAACGTGATCCACTGTCTGTGGCCACATCACAGAAGCTTTCTGGTTGATGAGCAGACGGCTAACAATGAGACTCCCCACCCCCACCCCAATGCAACACTGCATAAAAAATTCATATTTTAGACCAATCTCTCCTTCTTTAAGTAATGACAATAAAAGTTCCTGGAACCCAGCCTGTCTGAATGAATTTTAGTTCGCGGTGCAATAATAAACTAATGGCTTGGGTACAGAAGCATTTCTATGAAGAGCAAAAAAAAAAAAAAAGAAGAAGAAAAGAAAAGAAAAGAAAACCCAGTTATGCATAGTCAAATGGAAAATTCACTCAACCATGTGTCCTAACCTTTGCCGCTAACGGGCAACGCTATTCCAGATACGGTGCTACCCCCACGGGCTGCGGTGTTCCCGGTCTGATTGGTTAGACTCTCGCTATTCAAAGCGCTGGTCCATGGACCTACAGCAGCAGGCTCCCCGGGGAACTTGCTGGAAATGCAAAAGCTTGAGCCCCACCCGGACCTGCTGAACCTGAATCTACATTTGAACAGGTATCTCCAGCGGATGCACGTGAAAGTTGGAGGAATCTCGTCTAGAGAAGCAGGCCCCCAGACAGGGCATCTGGACACACTGGTGCATTGCACGGTGCTGTGACATGGCACCAGTAACCCGTGGTCTGTAAGGGCCAAAGACAGTTACAAATGTCATAGAAAGACATCTGGGCAGATCTCTGATTATTCATCCAAAATGAGATGCATCTCTCTAAGGTTCCCTGACTGGGAAACTGTGAGGGGAAGGGAGGAGATACAGCCAAAGCCACAGAGCTGCCTGGCTGCACCCTGGGATAATTAAGCATCACGAAGACATCAAGACATTGAGCAGAATAACGTAAAATAATTTAAAATCTTAGCTGGTAGAAAAATGATTTCCAGCACAGCTGTATGCATACAGTGTACATTAAGTAAGCACTGCCTGAAATCTCACCCATTAAAGAATGACACCATTTCACCCAGGTGAGTTGCACTAAGCAGTCGTACCTCAGAGGAGTTTCATGCCCGTGTCAATGCGAGAGCACCGCTCCGAACACAGCTCAGCAAGCAATGGCTTAGGTGTGATCACTTCAGGATAAGTGGGTTAAATTATCTCCTATCACTGCCATTATTTGCAGACCTGTATAAATGTCTAATGATTAAACCCAATGATTCATCATTCTAAGTGCTCTTCCTAGCGATGCAGACTGCACACTGATCCCACGTTTTCTGCCCTCCCTAGAAGAGGATGGTCTGTGACCATGACGACACACACTTCTCGGTCCCACTGATGTCATCCTGGGTGCTGTGACGTGCTTGGCCGAGAAGCTGTGAGGAGCAGTGGCAGGTACCACATCACAGCAGTTTTACGAGACGTCCCAGTGCTGTGCTATTTGTCTTCACCCTGCCTTGGTACTGGCCTAAATGCCAAGTTCTAGCCAACAGGCTGAGCGAGGGAACCCAACAGGGTCAGGGAGGATGTTTTCCTTCTACACTAGTCTAGTCACCCAGCACTTAGACACAGGGCAGTGAAAACCAGTATCAACATAGAGCAATGTGAGGAGGAATATGGATTTATATACCTTCAAGAGAAAACAGCTGAACCTGTCTGAGAGATTGTCCTGCCTCTTCAAACCCGGATTTCCCTTTTTCTCTTCGCCTTACGGCCAAACTACCAAAAGGAGAGGGTACCATACCTGAATCAAATCTCTCCCTTTCCAATTTCCCTCAACTCACATGCAGTCAGGCTCCTGGCTTCCAGGCTCTCCTACACCCTCTTTCAAAGTTACCAACGACACTAGGGTCCTTTCCACTGCCCTCACATCCTATTAGCCATGAGACACTGAGAAGGCTACTCATTACCTCGTGTCTCGCACACTGTCAAACAAAGTTAAAACTTTCCCTCCGCTTCTCAGAAAGATGCTTTGAAAGGCAAATGCTATTCATTTACGTGAAGACTCGTGCACACTGTCAATCTTAACCAAATGAAAGATATTCATATCAGGACTGAAGTCAAGCCACAGCTGCTATCTAACACATTTTAGGACAAACCTTGATGTACTAAAAATGCCAGATTACCACCAATGTACGTCAAGGACATGAAAGACATATACTGATCAGAAGGCCCTTCTCAGAACGGAGACGTGAAGGATGCTGATACAGAAGACTAAAATTATATCCAGCCCACATCCCATTGCCTCATCCTCATTATCCGTCCACAGGCACTGGTCCAGGCACACGGGCACAACATAAGTAAAGCTGAACAAATGTAAGGGAGAGAAGGAAGATAAACAAACTATAATAAAGCTGGGGGTGGTGGTGAGGGTAACGAGGCTCCATGACTCGAGCATCTTGAGTTCTACATGCAAACACAAAGAAGCAAAAAACTCCAAGACAATAAATGTGAACACAGCATTGTGTCAGTGCACAGGAGGGGCTGATTAATCAGTCCTGGGACTGAGGAAAATATAAAGGTCAGGAAAGGCTGCACAGAAGGAAGGAATTCAATCTGGCCACGGGTGGAAAATGAGAGTTTCACAGCAAAAACGTTGGCACAGTCACCTCCAGTGTCTAGTTCCATAGGTAAGGAATCTGGATGTCACCAGTCCATCTTCACAACCAATAAAAAGGTGAACAGACTAAAAAGTTCACAACTCTTGCCTGAAACCCGTAAGACACGGGAGGACACAGAACAAGCCAGAGCTCCCAAGACTGGAGAGACAGGTGAACACAAGAAGTTATGGCTTTCCAGAGCAGAAATCCCCAGGTGGAAAAAACCACCGCGGGAACCGGGGCCAGGGTAGGGAAACTGAATTGCAATTGACCAACTGCTGGAGACTCCAGGTGACAAGTCTGACAGTTAAAACTCCAGAGGGACTCCAAAAGGAACCATTCTGAAAGATGTCTTCTTGGGAGGGCCTGCTTCAGGGACACCAGTTAACCAGACCCTGACCTGCTGGGTATTATTATCAGAGCCTAACCGACCTGGGGACAGGAAACGTCCAACGTCAGCTAGCTTCCGCCATTCTGTCCCACCTAAGGGAAGAGAAAAAGCTTCAGAAACACTTAATACGTTCCTAGTTCAGAGGCACAGCCTCACTAAAAGACTGAAATCTAATCAGAAGACTAAGAATGTTTCCACTCCTTACACACCTTAACCACTGCTTAACTGAAGTTCTTTTTACAGCATTTTCGTCTATGGTAGACATATCCAGCTTTCAAGAGAAAATGACAAGGCATACCCAAAGGCAAAACAAGACAATTTGAAGAGAAAAAGTGATCATCAGAACCAGACAAGGCAGGAATGTGAGCATTATCACATCAGGAATTGAAAACAACTCAGACCAATATGCTAAGGACTCTAAAGGAAAAAGTAGACAGCATGCAAGAACAGGTGGGCAACGTAAGCAGCGAAGTGGAGATGCTAAGAACGAACGAAAAAAATGTCCCGGCCATCAAAAAGTGTAACAAATACAGAATGCCTTTCCTGCACTTATGAGTAGATAAGGACACAGCTGAGGAAAAAAATCGTATCAGACACAAAGCCACAGCTCCAGAAGCTCAATGAACAAGTGGAGTAACTGTCAGACATCGACACCTCAGCATCTCACCTTCAAGTTATAGAAGATCAAAGATAAAAAAGAAATCCTCAAGAAAGCCAGAGGGGGGAAATATATTTTACCTACAAAGAAACAAGGAATCACATTTAACGTTTCCTCAGAAATCAAGCAAGTAAGGAGAGTGGACAGAAATATTTAAAATGCTGGGGTGGGGGGGTGGGTGGATTCCACTAGCTAGAAGTTTTCACCTTGTAAAATCATCCTTCAAAAGTGAAGGTGAAATAAAGACTCAGACAAACCAAAACTGAGGGGATTTTTTGCCACTAGACCTGCCTGGCAACAAATGTTAAAAAGTTCTTTAGAGAGAAAAAATAATACAGGTCAGAAACTCAGATGTACATAAAGAAGGGAAAAAAGGATATCAAAGGAGGAATAAGAAAAGATAAAATTCCAAATTTTATTTTTCTTATTCTTAATTGATAACAGTTTGTTCAAAATAATAACAGCATCAAGTTATTTGATCATGTGTGCCTATGTATCTATTATACATAAATAAATATATATTTTATATACACATTTTTAGTTTATAATGTATATGCTTATATAGAAATATATAATTTTATACATATTCCTGTCTACTTATTTTTAAGTAAAATGAAAGAGAAAGGAATTAGGATTATTTTGTTATTATAAAGTACTCACACTAGCCAGTAAAATGGTATGGGATTATATGAAAGTGGACTTGAATTTATTCTAAATGTATATTGTAATCTCTAAGGCAATCACTAAATAGAGTTAAAAAAAAACAGTGTAATATGTTAAAAAAGGAAAGTGGAATCACAAAATGCTCAAAGCCACAAAAAATAGGAACAAAGAACAAAAGCAACAAACATTATCATATATGATAGATATGAATCCAACTATATCAATAATCACTTTGAATGTCAATGGTCTAAATGCACCAATTTAAAAGATGGTGACTGTTAGTGAATCAAAACACAAGACCCAAAAAACAAGAAGTCTGCCTTAAATAGACACACACAGATTAAAAGTAAATGGATGGAGAAAATACACCAGGCTAACACTCATCAAAAGAAAGCATGAGTAGCTCTAATAATTTTAAACAGAGCAGACTTCAAAACAAAGAAAGTTATCAGGGATAAAGAAGGGTACTTACATAATGGTAAAGAGGTCAATTCTCCAAGAAGACATAACAATTCTTCATAAACTCCGTGAGACAAAAACAAATAGAACAGCAAGTAGAAACCGAAGAAATAGATGCATTCACTATCATAGCTGGAGACTTCAACAGCCCTCTCTCAGAAACGGACAGACTCAGCTGGTAGAAAATCAGTGGAGACATAGCTGAACTCAACAGCACGAAGGATCAACTGTATGTAACTGACATCTATAGACTAATTGACCCAACAGCAGCAGCAAACACACCAAAACTGACCACATTCGGGGCCGTAAAACACATCATAACTTAAAAGAATATACATCATACAACGTCTGCTCTCAGGTCACAGTGGAATGAAAACTAGAAGTTAACAGAGGAAAGATCATTGCAAAACCCCAAAACATGTGGAGATTCAACAACACACGGGTTCTAAATAACACATGGGTCAAAGAACTCTCAGAAGGAATTTAAAATTATTTTGAAGTGAATAAAGACAAAAACACAACGTTTCAAAATGTAGCCTGTACTGAAAGCAGTGTTTAGAGAAAAATGTATAGCATTGAATGTTAATATTAGGAAAGAAAGATCTAAAGTCAGTAATCTAAATTTCCAGCTTAGAAAACTAGCAAAGAAAAGAACAAATTAAATCCTAAGTGAGGAGAAGAAAAGAAATAATAAGAGTTAGTGCAGAAACAAATGAAATTAAGAACAGGAACTCAATAAAGAAAAACCACAAAGTCAAAATCTGTTTCTTTTAAAAGATCAGTAGAATCATTAAGCCTCTAGGAGGGCTAACGAAGAAAAAGAGAAGACACAAATGACTAATATGAGAAATGAAAGAGGGGACATCACTACAGACCGCATGGAAATTTAAAGTATAATAAAGAAGTACTATGAAAAACTCTATGTCCACAAATTCAATAACGTAGATGAAATGGAACAATTCCTTAAAAAACAGAATCTGTCAAAACTCACAGAAGAAAGATGACCTGAGTAGGCTTGTATCTATTAAAGATACTGAATTAATACTTTCGTCTTCCAAAACAGAAAACACCAGGCCCATGTGGGTTCACTGGTGAATTCTGCCCAACAACTAAGAAAGGAATTAGACCAATTCTCTACCATCTGCTTCAAAGGATAGAAGCAGAGGGAACACTTCTTCACTCATTCTATGAGGTCAGCGTTACCCCAATAGCAAAACCAAAGACATCAGACGAAAGCTGTAAAAAATATCTGTTATGAATATAGATGCAAAAATCCTCAAGAAAATATTAGCAAACTGAATCCAAAGCTGTATGAAAAGAATTACACAAACATTTGACCAAGTGGGATTTGTCCCAGCGTTGACTCCAATGCTGGTTCAACATTCAAATACCAAGAGATGTAATCCATGACATCAATAGGCCAAAGAAAGAAAACTCTTACGATCATATCAATAGACGCAGAAAAAGCATTTAACGAAACCTGACACTCTCTCATGACAACGGCTTTCAGTAAAGTAGGCATCACGGGGAACTTTCTCAGCTTGGTAAGGAGTACCTGCAGACAGCCCCACGGCTATCGCCAGGCTTGATGGTGAGAGGCTTGAAACTACCCTGGGCCAGCAACAGGCCCCACTGCAGGTCTCCTAGAAATACAGACTCTCAAACCCCAGCCCAGACCCACTGAATTAGAACCTCTGGAGGTGGGACCCAGGAATCGGTATCTGAGCAAGCTTACCAGGAGACGTAAGCACAGTTATGTTTGAGAAGCACTGCTCTGAGAAGTTGGGAGTCTTAAAAGAGCAGAAATAGGGAGCAAGGTAGAGGCCATGGGGCTTGTCTATGCCAGGGACAACACATGCTGGAGTTACATACAGCAGGGAGGATGGCGAACTGGTTGGAGACCTGAGTCTGAAGAACTCTGCAGAAGGATGGTACCAAGGTAAAGGAGAGGACGGCACTAAGGAGGCTGGTGAGTTTTTAGGTTGAGTGGCTGAGTGAATATTTATGTTTTTAATTAATTGGAGACTCTAGGGAGAGGGACAAGTTTGGGGGTGACAAATAAGCAGCTTGGCCACAGAGCTCCTAAGTGACACCGTCAGCACTGGAGCCCAGAGACCAGACTCTCTCCACATGTCGCTCACTGTCTCTCATGCAACAGGGAGGAGAAACGTGTCCAAACCAGGATAAAGCAACTTAAAGGGATTCAACAGGACCATAAATCAGAAGTGATGAGTATGGACTTGAATCTGCATCTCAGGATGGAAACGTGGTCGTGGTTTGTGTATGTACAGACAGAGGAAGATAGGGAAAGGTGAGGCAGGTAAAAAAGGGACATTTCATTGACCAACAACGAAGTTCTCATTCTGCCTTTCAATTGTCAGAGAGCAATCACCATCGTCCCATTGCCGTTAGATTCTGGTGGTTCAGAAAGAGCCTTCAACTCTATACATTAAGTACCTTAAGACTTGATTAATGCTACTATAAAGGAAAATGCAAGCAAACTAGCTTTGCCTTCATCCTCAGCAAGACGGCACCCCTCAGCAGAATGACAGCTAATGAGGTAACACGGGGGATTTCAGCACAGCGGCACACAAAGGCCTGGAGATGTGACTCTCCCAAACTAGGTTATTTTTCCCTCCCAGATATTGTCCCAGGACCGAGCAGAAAACGATTCAGAAGTCACACAGCAAAGCCTCCCAGGGTGTGTAACTCAACATTCCACCAGCGTTCACTACCCCTTATAATATTCTCCATTACCAGTTGGAAAACAAAGTTCTAAGGAGTTCCATTGTCTTTTTGTCTCCAAATGACAAAGAAACGAAAGAAACATACACAGGATGCAAAGGACAAAGGCGAGGGTGGGTGCCGAAGGGGCAGCATCGCGAGGCTTTAAAACACAGCAAACCCGTGTGTTTGCTGCGGATTTTCCCTGCCTCTTGAAACTGGAGTCCGTCTTCACACAGACAGAGTGACCAGTTTCTCGGGGATCGGAACACTTCTCGATGCGACTTCACGCCATACTTTCGGGATGGCCAAGATTTACAGCTGATTAGCCCGCATACTTCAGTCGCTTTCTCAAAAGATTCTAGGAAGGGATTATTTCTGTGCCCAAAGAGCCCTAGAGAATAGGCAGGGCGGCTCGCGGCCGTAATGTGAATTCCCCGGACTCGGTACACTGTGCTCATTGAAGCAGATAAAGCAAAGTTAAAGAAGCATTTAGTTCTTCAGAATGCCAGCCTTAATAAGTATCTTTTTGTGGAAGGATTTAGGAGGAGGGGAGGGTTACCCTTAGTGCAGGCATTATTTCCTCATACAAAAAGGGAAAATGTGCATACAGTTGGATGTAAAAAGCCAAAACGCACACGCCCCCCTCCCTCCCCAAGGAAAACTTGCTGAACACACACTCCCAAACGCCAGAGCATGAATCTTCACAGCTTAATAGTCCCGAAGCCATTGTGCACTTTCTCTTGGGAAAGGCGGCTCATTCATCTGCAACCGCCCAAGTTCAACCGTTCAGCTGTGAGAACGGGGAGCTGCGCGGCCCTCCAGACCCCACCATCATCAGTAAGCAGGACCCAGTAGGAGGAGGAGGGGGGCAGCCCCCCCCCCCAGGATGCCCCCGTCGAGGAACATGAGAAAGTCTGCCACAGGCTCAACTGGCCACATCGGCGGGCGGCCGAACGCTTAAAGTGACCTCTGCTTGCACGGTGCAAGGTCCGCCTGGCCCCAGGAACTTCCACAGTTCGTGTCGTAAACACTGTCCCACGTGGAACAGGGTGCAGAATCAGTCACTCGTGATTACTTAAAGTGCGTGCCGTTTACTAAGGCAATGGCACGGGATCCCACTTCGCTAACCACCAGCAAATGTCTCCTGCTCGACCTGGCCTTCCCTGCAACCTGTCTTCTAACATGAATATGCACATGGAAGGCAACTGAGCTATGGGTACAACGAAAAGCACGTCGAGATGCCCATTGTGCCGCTGGAGTGGAGTTTCCGCTGTGATTACAGGAGGTGAAATGCCCACTTCACCCGCAGGTGCTTCTCTATGTCTAAAATTTTCCATACGGACTCCAGTAACCTAAGGCAGATTGGTAAGGTCCTTCACAGAGAGCAACGTCAACACTTAACTACTACTAATAAAAGGGAGGGAGAGAGGGAAGGTGGGAGAGAGAGAAAGGAAGAAAGAAAAGGGAGGAAGGAAGGAAGAGAGGGAGAGAAAGAAAGAAAGAAAGGAAAGGAAAGAAAGACAAATGAACTTTTTTACAAAACAGAAACAGACTCACAGACAGAAAATAAACTTACGGTAACCAGGAAGAAAGGACAGGGAGCAATAAGTTAGGAGGCTGGAGATTAACAGGTACAAATTACTATACATAAAAGAGATAACAAGGGCGTGCGGTATAGCGCAGGGAACTACACTCAACATCTTATAATAAACTATGATGCAGGGGGGAGGCTATAGTTCAGGGGTACAGCAGATGCTTACCATGCACGAGGTCCTGGGTTCAAGTCTATTAAGTAAATAAATAAACCTAATGCTTCCTCTCCCCCCCAAATTTTTTTAAGAAAAGAAACTATAATGGAAAAGAATAGAAAAAGAATACATGAATAACTGAATCACTTTGCTGTACACCTGAAACTAACACAACATTGTAAATTAACTACACTTCAATTTTTAAAATGGTAAAAAAAAAAAAGAGAGAGAGAGAGAGAGAGAGAGCAAGCGAGCGAGACATAGAAGGAAAGACGTTCACAAAGTGCCCGCTTTGAGTCATCCCTTCCCCCACACAAATGGAAAATGAACTCACCCACATTGGTAGCTGTCCTCTGAAAAGACCCAGTTGAGAGAAGTTCTTTCTTTATTGTGTGGTTTTAAAGACTATCCTCTGACCTCTGCTATTTATGACTTAAGATCTGTGAAGACAGGGCCAAACCCCTTTGGCTCCAAAAGGCGACACAAACAAAAGCTTTTCACCTTTGTTCCACTTACCTCATTTCCCATCAGGACACGTCCCTCCTGCACCCCCTGGTTTCACCATTTAAGCTGCATTTTCTTGTTTCTTTTGCCCAGCCACAGCCATCACCTAGCTGACAAGTGGCCACTGTCACTCCTTTCCAAGGACAGAGTCCCCCGTCATCACGGCCCAGCGGAAGGAGCTTCGGTAGGAATACAGCCGCCTCGTCCCCTCACCTCAGCTCACCATGAAATTGTGTAATAAGTGGTTCAGGAAGCTCAACAACGCGCCAGGCAAGTCTCAGCCCCAGTACGGCGCTCCTCAAGTTACTTACTAGTTTATGGATTTATCTACAGCCTTTCTCGCCCTTAAAAGGATTCAACACGATTTACAGAGGCCCATAGGATACAGCCAGAAAGCAAATCTCACATGGTTGAGAAAAATGAGATAAAAGAAATAAAAACTGGAGTCAGGTACAAAGCTGGTTCCCAAAGTACATGGGATCAATTTCAGTAACCTTGTTAAAGCACGAAATTTTATTTATCTTCTAGCTTTGTAATGGCCAGTTCTAAGGGGAAGACAGTTTGGTTCCAGTGGCTCCAGGCTAAAACATCTACCAGTTGCTGAGGGAAGCATATTGAGTACTGAATAGATGCACACGATGAACGTCTTCCCACGTTTTCTCCTGAAGACGGCACAGAGTAACAGACCGATGTTCTCAGCAAGTTCCTCAGAGTGACTGGTTTCTGAGATGGTTTCTGAGAATATTACACGAGCTGCATTGCAGCAAATGGGGTTCAGTACATGCCAAGGACGACTGTGAGATGGTGAAGGGACACAGATCAGTCCTGTAATCAAGGCATGGCTCGAAGAGCTTCTGGAGACCATCCATCCACGAGGCATGTGTAACCCCTGCTTCCCTCTGGCACCTCTTGTACCACGAGGTTATGGGGTGTTGATATGAGTCCTTGGCAAGGACCAGGGGTACAGTGACTTGTCGACACATCACTGTCATTTCACAGCTACCAGAACTGCTGTCAGCTCTGACATCCACTGTGAGAACTGAAGCCCCTAACGAGGATGACTATTTGAATAAAAATTCCATCCCCTCTCTGCCTAGACATGTGTCAAGTAGCGTGAAGGGAGGACGTGACAAGGATCCTCCTCAGGAAAAGTCACTCTCTCTTCCTACCTAGGGGAACAGAAGCTAAGCTACACATTCAATGCTCTATCCCATACAGCACAGCAATGGTAATTTTAGGTTGAAAAAGAGTTTAGAGCAAATGACTGGCTTAGCCACGAAACACTCTCACACACACTTTGCACTGTAACCCGGCAGCACGCTATGGGCCTTCCAGGGACAGACTGCACCCCGTTACCCCGCAGCCCCATGCCCTCTGCCTGCCTCTTGTCTGTAGAAATATTTTAGCCTTCTAGGCCTTCCCTGAGTTTCAAAAAGCAAATTTAATTTCAGAAGTGAGAAAAGGCAGAAACAAAGGGGGACAGTCAAACAAGACAAAACAGTGATAGTTTAGCTGTTAAACAAAGTCAAGGACTCTGGTACATCCTCAAGGGCTATCGATCATATCCGGACCCACATCCTTCATCTGTTTTGCAGACAGTGAAACCCCACCAGGTGGGAGAAGTTAACTGATGCTGACCACAAGCCCATCCCCAGACCAGCTGGAACCAGAAGGTTGGTGATGTCGGCTCCCGACGGCCTCACCACCACCCAACCAGAAGAATGTCCACGAGCTGATCAGGGCCCCTTCCTCACCTTGTCTTTAAAGTCCTTTCCCTGAAAGGCCTCGGGGAGTCGAGTCTTTTGAGCATGAGCCACCCAGGCTCCTCTGTCACACCTTCAATAAAAGCCGCACTTTCCTTCACCACAGCCCAGGGTCGGGAGACTACTGCGTGGGCGCGCGGACCCAAGTTTGGCTCAGTCACAACATGACCCAAAGAACATCATGCTTTGAGCAATGAGTCTTACAAGAAAGTTCTCTTACCCCAAATAGTTGCAAAACAAACATACTAAGGTAGTTTAACATGTTTGTTTACAGGGTGAGGGAAGTTCTTCTACGTCAAAGAGAGGAAATTGAGAACTCATGTAAGAAAGGAAAATTAATTCTCCCAATAATTAGCCTGTATTCCTCCTTCAGGCAAACTAGGTAGCAAGCCTACCTCCCAGTTCCCCCAGTTAATAAAAAGCCAAGTTGAAATGCATACCTGGATTCCTGTTCCTATAGTAACTGCTCTCTTAAAAACAGAAATAATGTTTCTAAGACAGACTATGTCCCAACACAAATCAGGCTCCCAAGAGGAATTCCTGTGTGTGAGTAGGTAGGACAAGTTGACCCTCATGTCAAGGACTGCCAACACGATGGAGTCAAAATCACAGAGAGAGAAAAGCAAATGGTGACCCCGTCAATTCAAGGGAGCGTCTTCACTTCGGTCGAGACTATTTTGACAGGGACCATCCTTGGAGAAGGGAGGCAACCCAGCCCAGTGGCATATTCAGTGCCCACAAGTTCTCCCTCCCAGCTACTAAAATCCAATGTGGTCTCCTTTCTAGAACATAACCCTCCTGTTCCACAGTCAGCACTGGTGCTCTTTGCTGGTCGCCAGATCGAAGCCAGCGTCTTTCAACAGTCGGAGCGCCTCCGTGTGCCTTCTGATGAATGCACGACAATGTCAACACACCTGTCAGCCCACAATCAGGCATGGAACACGTCCTGACGGACACGTTTTTCACATGTTGGAAACGGATTCCCTTTCTAACGCCGGCTTTCAGGAATCCTTCCTCTGTCGTGAACCACACTTAAGACATTCCGTTTGCATCTTCTTTCATGAGATGGGAGCAGAAATTACCAGGAAGAGGTGAGGCTAAGGACTTCTACAGAGGTGCTTTCTCTCCTCCACGTGGCTTTGCTTCGAAGTTTACAGCAGGTGGAAGACTTTCACACTCATAAAAATTGCTACAGAAAATCAAAAGCACGTGGGGCTGTTCACATGTCACGTGTTGGATTTAAATCCAAGTAAGCACCTGTTCTTTTCCTGAATTGCTGACTGTGCTGTGAGCCTGGCAGGAAGTTCTGTGTGTTATTTCAGCACACAGCCTAGTTTCTAGGCTAGAAAACCCTGCAGTGTTCCAGTGACTGCAGGCTAATGATCGCCCCAAAGCACGCTAATATGTCTGATAAAAGTTCCCAGCGTGAAGGCAGAAAACACTTACCATAAGAATGACAGAGCAGGGAAAGCAAATCGGTGACACCAGCTAGGGCTGCCTTCAGGCTGGAGGCTCCAATTAGAGCTGAGCCCCCGCGTCCCCCAGGCTGGGGCCGGAAGAAGGTGCTGCAGACCTCTCCTGGGTACAATCAATGGCTCGCCTTCCTCTGAATCCCAGCACTTACCACTGAAGGAAGGAAGTTCTGAAACAAGGTGTATACATAGCTGCCTCATGGACAGGTTCTTTCGGTTTTTCTGTTTCACATGCTCTCACTTGGTTCTTCCTTTTTTGCCACGTCTGCCTTTACCTGAGAGATGACATTTGCTTGAATGCTCCCTGACAGCGACACTGGATGGAGTCCTGAGAATGAAGCTGCACGTCCAGCCCTAACTCGAACTTGCAGATTATTCGATTTTTCAGCTGCACGGCGACTGGGAAATCCACGGGCTCAGGTGTGCCTGAGGAGAGACTCCATCTCTGGGTAAGCACTAAAGTGCCTAATGGTCCTTGGGGTAGTTACAGTAATGCTTTTCCTGGCATGTTACAGGACAGTCCAACAAATGTGCACTCAACAATACTCATCGTGCTGTCACAACGCTGCACGCACAGACGGCTTTTCCAAAAGAACATGAGCCAAACTCTTACACACCCAACCATTTCTTTTCATATGCATCCCATACAAACTGCAAGTCCACCACTGGCTTAAGGAAATAGAATATTCCTCTCTTCTCTTTCCAGATTATCACGTCCCACTTGCTTAGAAATAATGTCACGATCTTTACTTACAGAAATGGTAACACTGGCATCCAAAATAAAGGGAATTAATGATAATACGTGAGAAGTTCTGTACTCTTCTGGCAGTACAAACCTACACCTTCTCTTGACCATCACTGTCAGGGGCGCTCTGTCTATGAAATAACTGGTAATGTCGACTGAAAAAGAATGCACACCGTGAGACTTCTGAGTTAAGTTTTACTTGGGCAAAATGAGGACTAGAGCCTGGGAGACAGCACTCAGAGAGCTCTGAGGAACTGCTCCAGAGAGGTGGGTACAGGGGAATGTCACTGTTATTTATATATGGTTTCAGTGAAGGGGGTTACATGCAGTAAAGCACACACTGAGGCAGAGGCTTGTGGCCAGGCGCGAGGAGATGTCACCATTAATGATTTTAGTGCTTTTCTACATATGAGAAGATGCAGGAATTTGGGCTCATAAAATCTTCTTCTCAAAATATCTAACTATCTGAAGGCCTGTCCAGCCAGTTTTTCCCAGAGCACAGAGCTCCTCGTTCCTCATCTCCGCCCTGAACTCCTTTCAGGGGGTGTCTGAGGTCAGCAGCTGCAGCAGCTCGTGATTTAATCCTTGTAGAGGTAGATGGCAAGTGCCAATTTTTAGCTGGCAGTAACTCCCAAAAGATATCAATACGTTGGACAAGAGATTCTCATTATAGATCAACTTTGCCCTTGAAGATGATAATACAAAGTCAGGGAAAACTGTGAATATTAAATATTACAATAGAGATTTAATGCAGTAAGTATTACAATAGGCTTTGAGTGTTTTAAAGTATATAATACATCTGAAATTTCAATCTGTTGTTTATTATTATTGCAAAGAAATAAAGACCTCAACTTTGGGTTTTGGGCATTTAGACCTAGCGCATTTCCACGTGTGCCTGAGTTTTCCTTTTCTTCCTTAAGATCTGTTTTCTCAGGGCTCTGTGGATTTACAGTCATTACCACATAAATCACAGAGAGCATCTAATACAAAACAAAAACCTTCAACAGTCACATTCAGTTACGTTCCAGAGGTTTGACCTTTATCCAGTACATTTCACAGATGTCAAATGAAGCCGTCCAGATGTTCACGCAAACAAAACCAATCTTCCTCACCTCTAAATGTGGCTCTGAAAACAACTTGGAAAATGACTAAGAATTTGGAGTTACAGCCCTTACAAGAACCGCACTCCCACTGAGATCAAAGCAGCATGCCACTGCTCCAAGATTGAGCCCTGAATTACTGCTTTTCAACACAAATCCTTACAACTAATTGGGAAACAACAGTCAAGTGAGTCACAACATCCCAAAGGAGAAGGATGAGCACACGTGCTCCGCAGACACGGGTGGGTGTCACCAGGAGTGCCACTCTTAGGTGCAGGTGTAGAAAGGTAACTGAGCGCAAGGTCAAAGGAGACACATCTCTATACAGTAAATGCGTGACTCTCATGCAAATCTAGAATGAACAAGTGCCAAAGATTTGGTTTAACTTGTGAAATACTGCAAGAACCAGTAGTAAGTTACATTTGGTTCAGAGAGGAAACCCAAATACAAGTATGTCTGCACACGAGAAGGAATGCTAGAACGCAGTTACAAACAGATGCAAAACGGTCTATTCACGGGGTCTGCATCAACTGCATTCCATGGGACACAGTCATCTGCATTTCCGTGGACAAGAATCGTCTGAATTATCATCAGCCTTCTACCATTTACAGAGAAAGAGTACAGCTCAAAGATGACAGACAATGGAGGTGACCTGGCAGAGTGCCACAGAGAGTCCATCCAGTCATCTCTCACCTGCCCACTTGGAAGTCTTTTACAATTTTTACTGGCTTTAATAATCACATTTTAATACTGAACTTTCAAAAATTAATTGTGACATGCTCGACATTTTCCTTCTATTGTTTACCATTCATTCATTCAACAAATCCTCACGTGCTGACCACCAACGTTCCGTACATGATCTTAGAAGCTGCCCATTTTTTAGTTTGAACACATCAAGATATACCTTTGTATTGAGAGACCTGACACAATTTTACTGCTTTATTTTCGATTGGTTTTGCATATGTGAATGTAAGGCACAGAAGAGAGACTGGCAAACTATGGCAAATGGGCAAATACAGCCCAGCACCTGTTTCTGCATCGCCAGTGAGCGGAGAACTGTTCTTACATTTTTAACTGGTTGGGGAAAAGTAATGAAATGTCATGATGTGAAATTCTATGAAATTCAAATTTCAGTGCCCATGAATAAAGTTTTATTGGACCACAGGCACATTCCTTGGTTTACGTATTACCCATCACTGACTTCATGCTACAGTGGACGACTTGGGAGTTGCCACAGAGACTTAATGGGCTACAAAGATGAAAATATTTACTATCTGGTCTTTTACAGAAATTGTATATGATGAGAATTAGAATTCCTTACATATAAAGAGTTCCTTCAAAGGTGCTTGGTGCATACCACACGCTCAGTAAACTGTATGTTTGTTTTCCTTCATATAATAAAGCAAAACTACTGAGACTTAGAACTGTGTTCTTAAATTCTTTTCTAACTCTCAAAATGCACAGATCAGGTTTCTCAGCCTCCTCTGGCCCTGCTGAACTTGGAGCCAGAAAACTCTTCACCGTGAGGGTGTCCTGTGCATTGCAGTTTTTTGTCACCACCCCTGACCTCCACCTGTGAGATGCTAGTAGGTTCCCACCACTGACAGTGACAACCAAAAATGCCTCCTGCCGTTGCTCAGTGTCCCCCTTGGGAACAACATGGTCCCAGGTTAAGAAGCACTGGCCTAAAGGGTGCTGGGCAGGAAGTCGCTGCTCTCCGTCATCTAAGCCCCCGACTTCACAGTGCTGCCTTCACTACAGGGAAAAGGTGCTGATTTTCCTAATTCGTCATACATCATCGTGTTAAGAGGCACAGACACTAAATGGATCGCAACTTTCTTCCTGAAGGTACTAGAGTCATGATGTCCTTCGGGAGAAGAAAAAAATGTAATGAACAGGTTTCACTCATGGATTCATCTACAAACAGTTGTTGGCAACTACTCTGTGCCAAACAGCGTTCTACACTCTGAAGAGACTGCAATGAACAAGGAGTACGAAGTCGGTGCCCCCGGGAGCTCGCTTTCTGGTGAAGGAGGCAGACTCTCAGAGATAAAGGACTAACTCAGTAATGTTGTGCAGGGGGTCATGTGGACGATGAAGTGTGTAAGTGGGTGGGAGGGGGATCTGGGAAGGCAAGGCTGAGGTGACGACTGTGCTGAGACGTGAACGGGAGGGGAGGGAGTGGCGGTGAGCAGGACAACTCTGCAGAAGGAGCTTTCTGGATAGAGGAAAAAGCAGCCTTGACAGGGCAGAGACAAGGAGAAAAGTGGACATGGAACATAGGCGGACAAGACAGGACCGAGGCCTCAGACTGGGAAAGATGGGAAGATATTAAAAGGTGTGAGGAAGACCACAGCAGGAATCAGCTAATGTGTTCAAAGGGTCTTGCCAGCAGCCCCACGGGTACAGTTGAAGCTGAGAGACCCAAGAGGATGCTCCTGGATTCGTCCAGGCAAGAGATGATGGCAGACTGGACACGGGAGGCAGTCAGATGGGAAGAAGAGACCCTATTCTGGAGGATTCTGAAGGTGATTGGCTTTGCAAACTTTACCAAGACTAATTAAAAAGTCCTATAAAATACTGTGTAACATATATTCAGAAAACATGCACTTTAACATACATTTAGAAAATTGTATCATCAACATTGCTTCTTGATTTGATGGTTTGTTTTTTCACTTGACTGACTGCAGTCTTCTAACTGATTTTTCAAGTTGTTGATCTCTCTACAACACAGCGTAGGGGGCGTCATTCTAAACTGGAGTTCACCTCCAGCAGTCTGCTGAGTGACTCCAGGACCAATGTCAAATGTGTATGTGCCTGAATTTCCCCATCTGTAAAATGGAGTTACCATCGCTCACCACTCACCCGATTAACGTAAAGATCAAGAGGAAAAGCCTGGAAAAAGCTTCACGAATCTCCAAACAAATACAAAATCGAATTATTTGCAAATATATCCAGTGCAGATAATATCCAAAGGAGATAAACTGTGATTAACATGTAAGATTCATTCCCGAAGACCCAGGCTAAAGACAACCTTTAAATTTATGTCAGCTTTGTAAAATATTCCAGAGTCTCTCTTGCAGTTAGCTGTGACTTATTGATTCACTTTTGCTTTCAGGCAAAAGGAATTGATTCCTTTTCTTGTGAAATTCAGTCTCTCATGTCAGCCTTGATCATTCAATTATAAAATATGGTTTAACAATCTGTATTCCCTAGAGCTGCAATTTCCTTTAATTAGGATATTCTATAAAAGCAGTTCCAATGAACCTCTTTCCATTCACATTTCAAGTGTGCAAAACAGACAAGTTAATTTCTTGCTGGGCCAGGACAAAGGGATGCTTATGAGAAGTAACACTGATACAACAAATTACCATCCATGTAACATCCAACTAACTAAACTGCACAGAAACACTACTCATGAAATTTAGTCAGCCTTACGGTCCTATCTACACATATATGTGTCCTTTCCTGCAATGGTGACCCAAACAAATTACCCAAACATCAGATGAATAATGTAACAGATACCAGAAAATGCCTTATCAGAGCAAACGCCTATGATATTTTATAAAAAGAGCAAAAGGATCTTAAACCAGACATTTCGTCTCTGCCCAGGATCTAAAGAGCCAGAACTGAGCAAAGCTTATTTTCGCCAAGTTATTTCACATTCACATAATAATTCTGTTCTGTTTTTAGTAACAGTCATGTGGATTAAATGACACAACACATGCATAAACGTCAGAATGTATCACTGCGATAAAGTTCTAGGTTGAAGAATGTTTTTTCTACAATCATCTACTTTGAGATAATGTGAAAGATCTTTCAAAATAAGGTCCTTCATACATATGCTATTTCATATATCGTGTATGAACACTCTGATGAAATTTTGGTTGTAAAACAAAGGAATGCTTCAATTTTCAGTTCAACAGTAATATCCATGAAGGGAATCTCATCAGACACTCTTAAGATCCCCAAGTGCTCCAATATTCATAGCAAGTTTAAACTTTATTCATTTACATAATCTGAATATTAAACCTACTTCGGACTAGAGCTACACACACACACACACACACACACACACACACACACACACACACACTTTTTAAGGATTTTGGTGTTTGGGGACTGAGGTAAGAAATTTATGCTAGTAAGTATATGAACGAATATAATGATAACTTCAGAGAATGCATATGCAACAAGAAATATTCAAAAATGGAAAAGAAACTGCTTAAAGAATCAGAATTACTTAACCAGCAATTCCTACACACAAACAAAATAAACACATACAAAATAACTCACGTGTAAGCAGACTGCACTAAACCTTCTAGTCTAACCAGAAGATGTTTTCTCCTTTAAAAATTTTTAATTAAAAAAATTACAGAATAAGGAGAGAAACAAGGTAGGGTATAGAAATAATGATACATGTAGCCTGACTGCAGTGCTGGTTACACTAACTGAATCTACACATGTGGTAAAACCTCACAGAACTATCTACATACATTATACCAACCTCAATCTTTGCTTTTGATACTGTTCTACAAATACATAAAGTGTAACCCCTGCTGGGAATGGGGTGAAGAGTGCATGCGACTTCTCTGTACTAACTTTGCAACTTCCTGTGACTCTATAGTTGCTCCGAAATTAAAAGATTTTTAAAATACTGACACAGTGGTAGGGAACATACCTTAGAACATTGCTTGTGATTCTGGCACCAAACCAGGGAACCATTGTTCTGCAAAAAGAAAAAGAAATATCGAGTCAATTTTCTAGTTGAAAACTACATATCCCCATGTGTATGAATATAATTTTAAAATATTTGCATTAAGGAAAGATCGATTTTGCCATCCTGATATGTCTTTGTTCCTAAAATAGAAAATGTGCTTCTAATGGAAGAGTTTGAGGCTGGAAGTCAGATCCCATGGTAAAGGCTTCTCTTTCCCTTTCCCTGGATGTGTGACTCTGGACAAGGGACTCAGCAGCCCTGTGCCTCAGTTCATCCATCTGTAAACATAATGACACTATCTGCTGCATGGGGTCAGTGGGAGAATATATGCAGACCATTTAGCACAGGCTTGACATTTACTCAACATGTACCAAGTACGAGGGCTATGACTCATTAGCCAAGTACTGAATTTCTGCGTGAAACTGTCGTCCCATGACTGAAACTTTGGTGATGGGTGGGTTGTCATGTATTACATCAGACTGTGCAAGGCTGGGGTGGTTAGTCGAGATAGTAGAAACCGTCACCCCATAATTGAATGTTGTGGCCTCCTGTTTTTTGAAGTTTGAGGTTGGGTATGAGATAAAGTAGTCCGTTTCCCATGTTTGAACACCTACATTTTCTTTTTTTTTTTTTTTTAATTGAAGTACAGTCAGTTACAATGTGTCAATTTCTGGGTATAGTACAATGCCCCAGTCTTGCATATACATACATATATTTGTTTTCATATTTTTTTTCCCATTAAAGGCGATTACAAGATTCTGAGCATAGTTCCCTGTGCTATATACAAGAAACTTTTTAAAATCTATTTTTATATATAGTGGCTAACATAAACTTTCAGTTTTAAGAATATCAGCAGCTTTGTTTGCAGTTAAGGAAAAAGAATGTTCAACCTACAATATATCTTTTTAAAAGTATTCCTATAAGAAGCTAATTGATACATAAATCACATACACAAAAGTCACAAGGGCCAGGTCCCGAAGAGCTTTTTCACCAAGGTCATGGTTAAGGACCTTGTGCCTCCTTGAGTCAGGTCAGAGGGGCCTGCTCCTTGCTCTGGGGCAGCTTCCACCTCTTCCCTTCCAGGTCTCTCTCTCCCTGGACGATGGCCAGGAGCTCTGGAGGCCCCCCTACTGCTGCACTGCTCCTGAGAGATGCACTGTACCCCTTCCTCCCACAGGATACATATATTTTCTTTGATCTGAGTCTTAGGTCCTGAAATAGAGTGTGGTCCAGGTGACAGGCTTCCCCTGCTTCCTTTTTGCTTCAAAGTTTCACACTAGCATCAGGACCAGCTCCTGGCTGTCACAGAGATGGCCTCCAGCAAAGGCCACGCCAGGGTGACTGGGGCAGCAAAAGCAGGCGTGGCACCTGCGGACTGTCCCACAAGAGTGGTCAACAAGAATACGACTAATGGGCTCGTATGCCTTTGACAAGATTATTACCAATCAACATCCAAAGGTTGTATGACTGACCACGTGTAGGTAGCAGGCACTTGCCGTGCTGTGTGACACACTCACCCCTCAGTCATCCCACATATGACACAAGCTTCGTGCACCCACTTTACACTAAGAAACTGGGAGTCAAAGAAGGCGATGGAAATGTGCACACCCCGGAGCTACTGGTTAACTCAGCCGTCAGCACCACAACGAGGGACAACAAGGGACACAATGGGCGAGAGTGACCGTGGGCTTCAAAGGCAGGTCCAGATTTATAATCGTGGAAGGAGAGCAGGAATTGGTCCAGACCACCCTGAACACTGTAAGCTCAGGAAACAGCACATCCGGAGCACGGGCTGGGGTGGGGACGAGGAGAGGAGACTGGCTAAACAGGTAGAAAGCAGCTTACAGTGGATTTTGACTTATCATTGGAAATCTTTTTTTTTTTTTTTTTTTTAATTTAGTAAATGTCAGGGAGTTAAAAAGAAAAACAGAGGATGGGAGATGTGAGCAGCTCTGTACAAGGCACACCTTGGGTAACTGCCTTTTGTTTCCTTGGTAGATAAAATGGCCAAACCTCAACAGCAAAAAACAGCGAATGCAGCGAAGCCTGCCTTCGGTGACCCAGCAAGTGCAAACGCTCCTGTCCACCCCACCCTGAATCACAGAGCTCCCCGTCCTGCTCAGACACCCTCCCCACCATGGAGAAACCAATACCCACGAAGCCTGTCTGCTGTTTACATTTTACTGGGAATTAATACCACTGCATTTCCACAACCAAAGCAATTTCATTTAAAGCAAAATTTCCCATTAATCATAAAATGAAAAACTGTCCTTAGAAAGAAGTCTTTGGGACAACAGCAAGCAGGCTTGTGAGATGATTATGATTGTAATCATTTCTGCTTTTATTACTGAAGATAGTATGCCAGAGCTTGCTTGGGAAGATTAAAAAGATAATCCATGTAAAGTATTTAGGAAAATGTTTGGCACAGAGTTAGATGTGAAAAAAAAAAAAAAAAAAGGCCATTGTGGTTTTTGATGTTACTGCATTTGCCATTATTAATATTTTGAGGAGTAGAGGGGATTCCCGGACTGAAAATCTCCCAGCTCTTCTGTGTGGCACTCAACCGGCTCAATCTTATCAGTGCGGCTCAAAGGAGCGGTGGGGGTGGGGGTGGGGGTGAGGGTCATGCTTTTTCCCCCGGCTCGTGGCCGTCTTCCTTGCGTTTGCCAGCGTGCTGAGGGGCAATGGTAGTATCTGCGCTGTAACCGTGTTTGATTGGCCACCTGTACTTCCTTCCCAGTGAACTGTCTATGCATTTTATCATCTCTATTTTGGATCGTTAACCCTTTTCTTAGCAATTGTAGCAGCTGTTAGCACCAATCAGGTTTCATAGTCATTTGGTCTGTAACTGGTGCTGTAAAATTTTTCCAGTGCATCATTTGTCTTTGAATTTACTCATGGAGTTTTCCCTATGCAGAAATTTCTACACACACACACACACACACACACACACACATGTTTTCCCAAATTTGTCTCTATTTCCTTTTTGAGGTCGGGGTTTCCTATTTTTTTTTTTAAAACAATCCCCCGAATGTCAAGGTTTTGTTCTTTCTCTGCTTTTGCTTTTGTCAATCAGCATCTCTCTGCAATCTGATTTATCTCTACAAAGGACTTCTAAGAACCCGGCCTGTTGGCCCCAAAGATGTCTGTAAACCCCCGATTAACTCCGGCCACTGTGTTTCGGCCAGGTGTGCATGCACATTGCACCAACCACCTATGTTGCTCACCTGGAATGCTCTTTGAGCAGGAGAGCCATGGAAAAATACAAGAATCCAGTACGTTTCAACATCTCGCCTGGGGGAAGTTTTTGGTCAGATGACAATAGCCTTCACCAGTTAAGTCACTTGACAACAAAAATAAAATACATAGTATGTGCAATAAAGTCTCGCTCTGGCTTAACGCCAGCAAAATAAAGAGACAAAGTACATTAGGCATGAAAGATGTTTGCCTCTTGAATCATCATTGTAACCTCCAGGTAGGCTCAGACAGCGGGACTTTTGTAATTATAGAAAGATTACATCCTGTATTTTATTGGTTTAACCAGATCAAACATGAATGCCAGTCAATCCAACTTTCAAAGAGTTTATATAAGTTCAATAACTGCACCCAGACACTATTTCAATGACGTTTTCAAAATCTCTCCATTTCTAGTCTTTTGATTTTTTTCCTTAAAGAAAAATAATTCTTCAAAAGCTTCAAGTAAAGAAAACACTTCACTCAAAGACAACCCACAAGGGAAGGATAAAGACAGATGAATATTAGTTATCTACGTATAACCATCTGAAAGGCAAAAAAAAAAAAAAAAGAATTAGAACAGATTTTACTGTTTGTTTTTTTTTTTTAATGGAGGACCTGGGGATTGAACCCAGGATCTCATGCATGCTAAACATGTTCTCAACCACTGAACTATACCCTCCGCACTCCAAATTTACTTAAAAAAAAATAATAATAATAAGCAGGTGATGATATGGAACAGCCACAAGGACTAACCAGTCTGCAGTTTCGGAAACACAACGTTGAACAAGAATATGTTGTGTCCAACAGCAGGACAGAACATGTGACCTAAAACTGGTCCAGAAAACCCACAACAAACCTAAATTTTACAAATCAACCCTATGAAACCACAAATAATTAGCTGTGACTCTTAATCAATGATTGTTTTCATGTTACATGAAAGATTTTTAAAATGAAGGCATGGATTAAAGTTCAGGAGTTCATTTTAAACCAGAATATTTTCCTATTACTTTGGAATTGTGGAATAAAAGAGTTGATTTCAGTCATCACAACCATACATTCATCCAAATTATTTCTCAGGAAACTTAAGTGCATATTACTAAGGGGAAAAAGCCAAGGCTACATATTGTATGATTCCAACTCTATGGCATTCTAGAAAAGGCAAAACTATGGAGACAGTAGAAGGACCAGTGGTTGCAGGGGAGGGAGAGGTGGACAGGCAGAGCACAGAGGATGTTTAAGGCAGTGAATCAACTCTGTCTGATACTGTCATAGTGGATATGTCATTACATACTTGTCCAAACCCAGAGGATGTATAAGAATGAAACCTGATGCAGACAATGGGCATGGGGTGATTACCACGTGTCAGTGAAGGTTCATCAGTGCAGCCAGTGGACCACTAGGAAGGGATGCTGTAGCCAACGGACCATTAGGAAGGGATGCTGCAGACAGTGGACCACTAGGAAGGGATGCAGTAGCCAGTGGACCATTAGGAAAGGATGCTGCAGCCAATGGACCATTAGGAAGGGATACTGCAGCCAATGGACCATTAGGAAAGGATGCTGCAGACAGTGGACCACTAGGAAGGGACGCTGATAATGGGGGAGACTGTGCATGTGTGAGGGCAGAGGGTTATGGAAACTCTTTGTATTTTCTGCTCAATTTGGCTATGAACCTAAAACTGCTCTAAAACAAGTTCTATGTAAAAGGGGGGTGGAAAAGCTATATGTTTATATTTGCTGTTTATGAATAAGATTTCTTTCAAATGTGTGGTTCATCCTCAGAAAATAAACAGCCTTTTCATTAACCTCGCCCCTAAATCTTCCCTCTGGACTCTACAAATATCTGACAGTCGAACTCAGTTCTACAGGGAAACGGTATATGGCCACACAAATCCACCTGTGCAGACACCCAGCCCTCCCGACCGGCCCTGCCACTGGAATGCAGGCTCTGGTCACATTCTCTGCTTCACTTCTTCACAGCTGGCAGCTTGCCCGGGAATGAGAACCTTTATAAGTGCTGTCCTTCCACCCACAACTGGTGCCCTCTGCAAGTCACCTCCCCTGCATTTTTCAGGTCACTGCAAATGCCTTCTTCCAGGAAGCCTTCCCTGAACCCCACAGCCTGCTGATAACAGCTCCCCTGCTGTGCACGCTCATGTGGCTCCCTGCACTTCTCTTCCAAAGCATTCTCGCACAGTCACCAGATATACATGTATTTGTGTTTTTATTTAATAATTATCACCCCGTCCCTATTCCCTGTCAGCCTGTGACCTCCTTGAAGACAGAGTCTGTCTGTATCTCCCTGCTCAGCACTGTGACCGTAATAAATATGACTGAATAAATAAGTGAATTGAATAGGGAGTCGTACAAAAGAATTTAAACTTTAATCATGAGACCATGAGGAGCTGAAAAGAACTGAAAGAAACAGACAGAGCTGAACAAACTGGTTCATCCTCGCTGGGTAGAGCTCGTAGGAAACAGCTTCATCACTGGGTTTCCTACAGAGTAAACTGTCTGAGATATTCCACATGAGAATATTAAAAACTGAACAAAAACCTGTCTTCAGAATTGAGTACAAATTATTTACGAAGGAATCGTGCTAATTATCTTTTTATAGATGTAGATAAAGTCACTGAAAGAAAGTTTATAGAACAGCAAGCTCTAGACTATGCCATATGGGAAAACGTAACGTTTTATTAACACTTTACTATGAGTTTTAACAAGGAATATGCTTATGAATTCTGTACGTGGGACAGCCCTACATCAGGACAGAAGTCTTGCTACTTACTGTCCCAACGGAATGACGGGGCCCCCGAGAGAGCCACAGGTCCTGGCTTCTCCAAGCACATTTCAAGCTATAGTCTTCCAACTGTAATCTCCGCCAAGAGGATGTGCTCATCATGAATTCATTCTTGTCACAGCTATGATTTTGGATGTTTTCATTAAACCAGATCTGGTGTTAAAATTTATTTCGGGAGAAAACTCTGGTAAATTGTGCACTTTCCACAAAATCACATAAGGCCCTGGAAGACGTCAAGACTGAGTAAGTGACTTGCGCAGAAATACATTCAAACATAGGTAGGTTTAGAGGGAGCATTAAACGCAATAACTAAAAATTAGTAAATGACATGTATTACAGAATACAGGAAGCATGAGCAATAGAGGACATATGTCAGTTAAGCAACCACAGCATTGTTCCCGGGAAACACAAAAAAGAAAGAAACGTCTCTCCCTAGCTCCTCCTTCACGGCAGGGACAAGAAAAAGTGTTGGTGAAGACACGTTATAAAGACAGGCATGCTCAGACATCACTCTCAAGTTTTTACTTCGCTGGCGAATTGTGTGGATTCTCTCAATTCCCGGAACCTCTCACAAATCGCAATACATACTTGTCTGGAAGGTGAACAAAGGCTTATGGAATAAAGTGCCCAGGCTAGTAGGGCACAGGTACAGGGTTCACTGTGTAGGAATGACCATCTGCTTCAAAGGGCTGGAAAGGTGGTCTCCAGGTGGGTGACTGGAGTTGGCCACACATGTTTCTGTTTCCAACATTTTGTTTGGGTCTAAGGGGTGGTAGGAAAGACAAGACTGGGAAGAGAAGAGAAGGAGCCACAGGGGAGGAAGTGGATGGAATAAGGAACAAAGACAGAAAGGGTCCCGAAAGTCTGGGGTAAATGGCCTATTAGGTCCCTGCCCATAAACATGAGATGTTAAAAGGCCTTCAAAATTGAGCATAAAAAAGCACATTTTGTTTTCGTCATCAGAGGCAAAGGCAAATCTTCTGCACTACAATTATTATAACTGAACCACACAAGAGCCATTGGCACGAGGACTCTGGTCAGCTGCCGGGGGCTGCAGCTCAGTGGTCCCTTGGGTGGGTGTCCAAATGCAGAGGTGGCACTTTCTGACACAAGGATGCTGTGCTCCATTATGCAGCGTCAGCTCAGTCTCCATGGCAACTGCCCATACTGTCCAACCTTGGATACAGGGTCCCCAACTCAAGCCTGGGTATCCCAGCGACACCTGCAAACCACAGTAATTACAGACAAAGCAAAGGAAGCAAGGCTGGTGAACGTAAGAGGGGAGATGAGTTCTGGAGACAAGATTAATGACCAGGATCCACTTGTCTGGATCTAGAACATGGCTTCTCAACAATCTTAAACAAAGTCCTGAGGTATCACACCACGTGGAGACATGCCATCTGATTGTCTTGGAAGTCACAGTGGGTCTTACCCCGACTGTGATGAATGTGCCACGGTCACTGTTGGCCAAGTAGCGGCCGTGACACAGAGGTCAACACTTCATGCCTGTGAACGTGGTCATGGCTGTGCATGCTACCACCATCAGGTTCTAACAGCTGCCTGGATGTCAGGTCAGTGCTGGGTACCACCAGAGGAAACCTCACACCCCTATGGAATGGTGTGATGACAAACCTGTCATTCTCAGCCTTGGGTGAATGTCTGAACTATCCATCAGTCCCCAGCACTGACGCGACATCCAGGCAGCTATTAGAGGTTGATGGATTTAGTCAGAACTTTATAGCTAGAGAGTAGCCAAAGGGCAAGAAATTGAAACTTTTGGGGGAAAAAAGATTAAAATGATGCATCCTGGGCTCTAGACAGGACTTGGCAGGAAATTAAAAGAAGGGCCAATGTAACAGGACTTCCTAACCTCCTGGTTCAACAGCCAGCTGGGAAATCTGTTAGATGTGGATGTTTTCAGGGACCAACTCAAGGAGATCTAGACCTGACCCTGGAATCTGTAGACTAGGAGGTGCCCCAAATGTTTCTTACAGTGCGGCACACATGCTCAGCACTGGGCAACAGACTGTCTGAACTTCGAGGGGTTACGGAATGAAGCTCTTGTGGTGAAAGACACAAGAGCAGCTGCGGAAAGTAAATAAAGCACACAAACGGTAGGTATTTGTGCTCAGTGTGGAAAAGCAGCATTTAAAAAGTGTCAGAGACTGGAGTTCTGGTGGCTGACAGGTCCAAGGTGTGCCAATGGTTGGAAATGGATCAACCCCGAAGTCAGAGAACTTTGTTATACAAAATAAAAGGGTAATTGTAGTGAATACTGCCGTGTACCGCCCGATCCCCATCACTGAAATGCACACTGTCCCGGCTACTGAGAGTGTGAGAGCTGACGGTTCACATCCAAACTCCCTCTTCCTGCCCCCCGCCCCTAGAAGTTGTACTTGGTTGCAGAGAGCTAACCCAAGGCCACGTTTCTTTAGCAAGAAGCGTATATCCAATGACTGGCTGATGCTGGGGTACAAAGGTTCAACCCCCTGTCCCATTCAGGGTAACCTTCAAGGCATCCCAGCTCCCGAGTGTGCAGTGGGGTCCGCTGTGGCCGTGGTGGCTACCGCAGGGCAGCCCCACTCCTCCTCCTGCCCCACGCTATGCCCTTCACTCCCCCATGCTACGTCCTTCACCGCCCCCCGCCCCACCCTAGAGTGGACCAGGAGTGAGCCTTCTCAACTGAAAGGCTTTTGGAAGAAGCTAAGCTTCAATAATGGCAAGTGGTAGATAGGAGGCAGACTTCTCAAAACAGATGAGGGTGTTGAAGAAATTAAGCACATGGTGCAGGGTGGGAGAGCCACATGGAAGTGTGCCCTTCCCGGGTGGAAGTGACAGTGGACACACATGAAACAGTTGGCGAGCAGGTCGGTATTTCAGCTCAAGCACACAGCTCCTCGTTTCAAGTTCCAACAAGCCCTTTTTCAATCAAGTTCAGGATGCACTACAGTTTCACTTCAGGTTGATCCATTTTTCCTAAAACTAAGAGAATCGTCGTCTTTTGAGCATAATCACCAAAGAACGTATTATTGTTCCAGTATGTTTCAACTTGTTATTGTCGGCCATTTTCATCTGTGCTTTTGAAAGCAACTTTAGTGTGGGGCTGTGTACCGAACAACTGAAAGGAACAGTAGAAACCTTTTTTTTATAAAACATGCCAAAGTTCCCATGAAGAATTAAAATCATGATCGAAGCAGAGAAAAATGCAAGAGCAACGCAGAAAAGCAATTTTAAAAAACATAACTTTACACAAGTCTTAATTGCAGCCTTTACTACGATTCTCTGGGAAGATGGGGTGCCATGTGCCACAAATGCACAACTCTCTGCAGTCCACTTTAAGCAACTTAAATGACTAGTGATGTTTAGCAGTCTTCCCAGGGTTTTCTTTCCTTAATTGTTGTTGTTCTTGCAGCTGTTGTATTTTTTATTGCAGGATATCTCATCCACAAACAAAACAGAAAATTATGAGAAATTTTAGCAGAAACTCAAAGGATGCAGCCAGCTACTGAAACAATGACCTCACAAGATGTCTGAGCTGCAACGGGATTCAATCTTGTCCTACCTGGGAAGGGTAGTGTACTAAAGCTCTTATTCATAATTGATTGAAAATGGATTTATTAGTAGTATATCAAGACTTATTGAGGGCTCTTAGAATTCTGACTCTCCACAATTAGTCACATGAGCCACGGAGGATTCCAGAGTTCTGAGATCTCCTGCAGCATTACTAATACAGTGGCCCTTTGTGCAAGCCATTTGCATCAGTGGACATTTCTGTCAATCCTTCTCTGTGGAAGTATAAGATCTATTTAACTAGGGCCAAGCCTGTTCTCTAAATACAACCAGGACAAGGGACTCAAAACATGATTCCAAATATCCACTCAAAGTGTTTGTAAACTTCAGAATCCTGACTCAGATGCTACCATATAATCATGCATCAGAGAAGACCTTTGAGGGGCATATAATCCATCCTCTTGCTGAGAACAAGACAAACATAACTGGTTAATGACATGTCACTGTCTTATAATACAAGGAACTTTCCAAAGGAAAGAAGTTACAGTGCCCCAGTAACACGTCACCCTGTCTCGTCAACTTTTCCATCCCCGAATTCCTACCCAAACCTCTCAAATCCATTAAAGATCAAAGGAGTGAGCAGTTACTAACTTTCAGACCTTCTGCCAGCTAAGATTTGATTCTCTAATTAACCAAAGCCTCTAATGACTCTCTCCAAAACATTCACAATGCCTGCAAAAAAGGTCGAAGCCAGATGAGAAAGACACGAGACAGGATGCACCCTGTATGAGTACTGAGAGGGAAGACCACATAGATGTTCTTCGACCTCGTGATACTCAAGGAGGGGACCAAGATAAGGACGCAAATAACCCACATCTTGGAAGTGAACATGAAAGGGGGAACTTTCTGAAAAACGCTCCCTCTCGTCTGAGAAAGGAAAGTGACAGACGGGTCAGGAGGGAAGATGTCAGCACCCAGGGAGAGCACCAGACCTCAGAACCACCATGCCTAGGACTTTCTGACCACGTCAGTCACTCATTACCATGGATCTGAATAACACGTGACAGCCATTGGCAATCCTGGCAACACCAGGATGCTGAGGAAAATCCTAGATCATGAGAACTGTGACAGTTAATGGAGATTCACGTCCACATCCTGTCTTTATAGATGCAATGGAGCACAGGAAGCCTAGAAATATGCAACAAGTTGTTGATTCAAGTTAAAATATTTTAATAGATAGCACACCTCACATGGAATCAAAAGATCCTACTTCACAATCCCAGGCTATTTCTCCATCATAAATGGTGAGCTCTTAGAAAAATTAATTTCTTCTTTTCCAACATGCGAAGAAGAGTATTTTTACAAGATCATCACAGAGATGGTTACGAAGACCCCTGTTATCATCTGAAGTCAAGGCTGCTGTCTAGCTGGCAAGACGCAAAACCCATTAACAACAGTGCTCTGCACGCAAAGAGTGACTTAATAATTTAGAAGAAGTTAACAGAGAGCTCAGGAGTCCTGCGTGGCTCAAGTGAGTGATTAACTGTGGAGAAGG
Source organism: Camelus ferus (assembly GCF_009834535.1). NCBI lineage: Eukaryota > Metazoa > Chordata > Mammalia > Artiodactyla > Camelidae > Camelus > Camelus ferus. The sequence continues at coordinate 10,545,343 of NC_045732.1, forward strand.
CAGAATTCTAAGAGCCCTCGTTAAGTTCTGATTTAATGGTAAAGAAAATGATCTTCAGTTGCTTGGGAGTAAGATCAGTCTTAGAAATAACTTATTCTTTCGAGTCTTTCAAAAGGCACCCTGTCTATGGAAAGCACAGGATCGCCACAGTGCTTTGCTGCAGGGCTGCACTAACTGAAAGCCATTACCCGTAACACCATTTTGGGGAACATGAAAATCCAGTAACACCAAATACTATTTCTTTGGAATTCCTGACCCAATTCCAACGTGTGTGTTGGTGGAGGCGGGGATGGCTTCCCCACACCATCAAGTGATTCTTGCACACTAACAGGGTGACTCAATTCTGACACCGTCTACCCCGAGGTAGCACCAAATCCCACAGGTTGAGGGCTCAGTCACACGAGCCTCCCCTGGCCTTCAGATGCCAATGGCAATCCCAGGTTACCACCTGTGCTTCTGACCAACGAACTACAGACTGGAGGTTCCAATGATCCCATCCTTGGACTTTAAAGACCACTTGCAAATCCCAGCTGTGACTTGTACTTCTGACCGACTGGCTACAAGTCAGAGATTCCCATGACCCTCCCTCGGATTCAATTAATTTGTTAAAGCAACTCACAGAATTCAGAGAAACATGTTTCTTGCTGGATCCCTGATTTACTATAAAAGGATGTGACTCAGGAACAGCCAAACGGAAGAGACGCAGAGGGCAGCGCGTGGGGAAAGGGCAGGCAGCTCCCGAGCTCCCTCCAAGCACAGCGGTCCACAGAGCCACCCAGCCAGAAGCTCTCTGGATCCCGACCTTGGGGTTTTTATAGACACTTCGTTACACAGGCGAAATTCATCACGGGTTGTTGGCGACTGCTCCAACCTGTGGCTCCCCTTCCCTCCCCTCCCAGGGGCATCTGCTGTGAGGTTGAAAGTTCTAACCCTCTAATCACGTGGTTGGTTTGACTAGCAACTAGCCCCCATCCATAGGTTATCCAGGGGCTCTCCAAAAGTCACCTCATTAATATCACAAAAGACACCTTTATCACTCCTATCACAGGAAATTGCACGCATTTTAAGAGCTGTGAGCCAGGAACTGTGGACAAAGAGAATATACACAGTACCACACTCTCCTTAATATTATTTAAAATTCAAAATGAAATACAGTGACAATAGGATTCCTAGTACTGCTGCAATACAGTACCACAAACTAGGTGGCTTAATCAACAGAAACTACTGTCCCACAGTCCTGGAGGCTAGAGATCTGAGATCAAAGTTTCAGCAGGGCCATACTCTCTCTGAAGGCTCTGCAGGGAATGTGGTCCAGGCCTTTCTCTTATTTTCCAGAAGTTCTTTGGCTTATGGTAAAACTGAGTCACCCTAAAGTCAAGTTCCTCTGCCAAGTTTAAGATTAACCTCTCTACCCAAAACTGTATTCCCTTTCCTGTCCCGCCCTGTACCTATCAAAATCACCCAGGACATATATCACAGAACTAGAACAAATCATAATAAAATTTATATGGAACCATCAAAGACCTAGAATTGCCAAAGCATTACCGAAGAGAAAGAAAGAGGCTGGAGGAATAACTCTCCCAGACTTCAGACAATACTATAGAGTACAGTCATCAAGACAGCGTGGTTTTGGTACAAAAACATATAGACCAATGGAACAGAATAGAGAGCCCAGAAATGAACCCACAAACTTTTGGTCAACTAATCTTCCACAAACGAGGCAACAATATACAATGGAATAAAGACAGTCTCTTCAGCAAATGGTGTTGGGAAAACTGGACAGCAGCATGTAAAGCAATGAAGCTAGAACACTCCCTTACACCATACACAAAAATCAACCCAAAATGGATCAAAGACTTAAACATAAGACAAGATACAATAAACATCCTAGAGGAAAACATAGGCAAAACATTATCTGACATGCATTTCAAAAATTTTCTCCTAGAAGAAATAAAAGCAAGAATGAACAAATGGGACCTAATGAAACTTACAAGCTTCTGCACAGCAAAGGAAACCATAAGTAAAACAAAACGACAACCTACGGAATGGGAGAAAATTTTTGCAAATGAAACCGACAAAGGCTTGATCTCCAGAATATACAAGCAGCTCATGCGACTCAATAAGAAAAAAAATAAACAATCCAATCCAAAAATGGGCAGAAAATCTAAACAAGCAATTCTCCAAGGAAGACATACAAATGATCAATAGGCACATGAAAAAATGCTCAATATCACTAATTATCAGAGAAATGCAAATCAAAACTACAATGAGGTATCACCTCACACCAGTCAGAATGGCCAGTCATTCAAAAATCCACAAAAGACAAATGCTGGAGAGGCTGTGGAGAACGGGGAACCCTCCTACACTGCTGGTGGGAATGCAGTTTGGTGCAGCCACTGTGGAAAACAGTATGGAGATTCCTCAAAAGACTAGGAATAGACTTATCATATGACCCAGGAATCCCACTCCTGGGCTTATATCGAGAAGGAACCGTACTTCAGGATGACACCTGCACCGCAATTTCATAGCAGCACTATTTACAATAGCCAAGACATGGAAACAGCCTAAATGTCCATCAACAGGTGACTGGATAAAGAAGAGGTGGTATATTTATGCAATGGAATACTATTCAGCCATAAAAACCGACAACATAATGCCATTTGCAGCAACATGGATGCTCCTGGAGAATGTCATTCTAAGTGAAGTAAGCCAGAAAGAGAAAGAAAAATACCATATGAGATCGCTCATATGTGGAATCTAAAAAACAAAAACAAAAACAAACAAAAAGCGTAAATACAAGACAGAAATAGAGTCATAGACATAGAATACAGACTTGTGGTTGCCAGGGGGGTGGAGGGTGGAAAGGGATAGACTGGGATTTCAAAATTGTAGAAGAGATAAACAAGATTATACTGTATAGCACAGGGAAATATACACAAAATCTTATGGTAGCTCAGAGAGAAAAAAATGTGAGAATGAGGGTGTATGACTGAAAAATTGTCCTGAACACTGGAATTTGACACAACATTGTAAAATGATTATAAATCAATAAAAAATGTTAAAAAATTGAGGGGTATCAAAGAAAAGGGGGGACAGAAACCAAGCAGGACCCTGTGGGGCCCTCCTGGGTACAAAAGCCCCTCTGTGTACCCCATTTCTTGTTTGTACAAAAAGGTTTCAGTCTCCTGGGCCTTCTCTGAGTTCTAAAGAGCGGACACAGGAGTTAACTATTTAAGGAAGTGAGGGAAGGCAGGAACAAAGGAAAAGCAGACAAGGAAGAAAAGTGCTGAAGCTTAAACAACCGTTCAGTGGTAAAGCAGAGTCCTAGTTCCTCCTCAAGGGATGTATCTAGCCATCGGACACTTGTTGATGGTTAAGATTCCAGAAACACCACCCAGCTGCCTCCCCACCATCAATCAGGAGCAAGTCATGCGCCCTGCAACCCTCACCCAACATGATGCCTTTACAAACCCTTCCCTGGAAGCCATCAGAAGTCCAGGGTCTCTTTAGCATGAGGTGCCAGTTCCCCTTGGCTGGTGCCGAAGTGACAGGACGGGTTGGGAGGGAAGATGCAGTAAACTAAACGCTATACTGTCCTTCATCCCAACCCAACATCAGTAGATCAGCTTTGCCGCAGGGCAGCGGTGAGGACCCAAGTTCAATTCAGGAACAACAGCAGCAAATCCAGTCTCCACATACCTTCCAGCTGTGTCCTCATCTATGTCTGTCTGTGTCCAAATTTCCCCTTTTTATAGGTATACCCATCGTATCGAGTTAGGGGCTTACCCCACTGAAGTATGACCTACTCTTAACTAATTATATCCCCAACAACTCTATTTCTGCATAAGGTCATTTTTCTGAGGTTCTGGGGGTTAGGAATCAACATATGGATTTGGGGGGACTTAATTCATCCTGTAACAGTGACTAAAAATATATCATATGCTATGTTGTTTCAACCATACCCCAACCTACAGCCCAACTAAGAAATCTCTGCCTCAATATATTCATGCATTTTTTTTCCCATTTGCTTTAAAAAATCACTATCAGTGTTTGCTCCTTAACTGTGGCCTCCGTGTCACCTCCCAGCATGTCAGAGCAACGGGTCTCACAACCCATCTGTCTCTCCATCTTGCCAGTGATGACTAGTCCCCTGTGTTTCACATAAAGTGCTTATATCTTGAGCATATGTTTCCATCATAAGGAGACAAGTGTTAACCATAATGTAGACTTGGTAAGATCAAGTAGTTCAGCTTTTGGTGGAAACAGGCTGCTTAAATATCCAGCACACAGGCACAATGAGATGACGTGGCCACGTCCAGAATCGGTGCCCCCCGCCCTCCCCCACCGCCGGGGGAACCAACCTGTTCTTAGACGGTGCTCTTTCTGCCCTGTGTCCAGACCCTCAACTTTACACTCTCCACCATTCCGTAACTGGACCTTGACTGCTAATGACCGCTGCTCTCTGAAGTGGCCATTACGGAGTCTTCCTCCTGAACTCCTAGGCTCAGAGGGAGCACTGATGGAATCTTTCCCCATCAACAAGCTGGAGCCCAAACCCATCTTTCAAAGAGACGGCGGCCGACCACAACTCCTGTCCTCTCCTTGACTAACGGCCATACTGAAACCGAGCGTGTCCTCAATGACATGCCCGCTGAGGAAGCCTACTTCACAAGCTAAATCTTCTTCTTTTTCCTCTCCTTTTTCAGTTTTATTAGGTAGGATTCACAAGCTAAATCTTAATAAATGTTACGTAACCCTGAACAAAGGAAGGTTGGTCAGAAGAACAACCCTGGGGCCAGGAGGCGGAGAATGTCAAGTTTTGGTGCTAAAACGTGGCCTGTGTCATCAAGCAGAGGAAGGCACTGGAGAGAAGCCCCAGATCCTAGATAACTCTAAAGCAGTGGTCCTCAAAGTGGGGCCCAGGGCACCATCACCAGAAGCTTCTTAGACACACAAATCCCGGGTCTTACCCCAGACCTGCAGGGCACGGCGAGCTGTGTTTTAACAAGTCTTCCAAGTGACTCTGAGCCTCGCTGAAGCTGGGGAACCTCGACGCCAAGGGGGGACAATTCGTCTTTCTTCACTGCACGGGACTTTACGAAATCCCACTCCTGGTGTTGCTCCCTTCCCTCCACGTTACCACGTACGTACGCTCTGACTACCTAGCTGGCTCTGCAGGTACACAACAGGCCGCTTAAATAAGTCACCACACAGTCATACCGAACCTCCACACTGCTCGCCATGCGAGTACTCGTAGCACTGCAGTTATTGAGAAAGACAGCCCTCTTGATCAAGCAATAAGTCAATCTTTGGATGTCTGTGTGTGTGCATGTATAATTTCCCACCCAGTCAAGTGCATGTCTGCTCCTGAGCCTGGGAAGGGACTGCCCAAGACAACGGCACCCAACACCATCCAGGCCTAGCTGGCCTCCACTCTGCCTCGGCCTCACCTCTGTCTCCAGGCATCTTCCTAAAACACAACTGGAGTAAGATGTTACTTATTGTCTGGGATGACAGTGAGGAAACAAAAGCAAAACGGACTCTAAAGGCACTCAGAAATTCCCCTATTTCTCAAAACAGACGCCTGACAGGTGTGAAGCTTGAAGGGCGTGATCTGTGGTTCCTAGTAGGCAGTCCCCGTGAGGCACGTTACAGCCTGGTTTCTGACACACTGGCCAGCAGAGGTGAAAGATTTATTTTTAAATGATCAAGCTAATTACTCACAAGCATCAAGAGTAGCCGGAGAGAATATGTCGCCAGATAAGAGAAACTGAATTCTGTTGTTACTTGTCACTACAACCATTTAAAAAAATGTCGACTTAGAAAACGACATACAATGCCCCATAAATGAAAACTACTATTTCTATTTGCATTCCTACAGAGTATGTTAGTGACACGTTTTGGAATACACCGAATAAACCCTAGAAGTACTTTTTCTAATATTAAAGCAAAGCCGACACACCTTGATACACACGTATAGGCTGGAAGCCTCAGGAGAAACTTTAGCTGAATGTCATCTGCAGTGCAGGAAATCTAAGCAGGAAAAAAGAATGACGAGAGATACGTGGTTTTCCCAGTCTGACTTTACTAAGTCCCATTTTTTGATCACGCGGTTTTCTTATGATATATGCATCTTGATTGTGCTAATTTATGTGTTATTCATTAGCGAGCACAGAATAATTAATCGCACTAAAATGGAGCACCCCATAGTCCATTATGCCCTGACTTATATGATATCCTAGCCCATTCATCATGATTCGGGGTTGTTTTAATATGAACTTCAAAAGACAGCATGTTCTAATGAGCGATCACTGGAGAAAACATAATGAATTAAATGGGATGCAAGAGAAAGAGCAATAACCCCAAGAAAAGACCTCAGTTTGCAAAAAAAAAATCAGTTCCAAGAAAAATGTTACCTGCAGAATTACAAGCAACCCTGCATCCGGCAAGTCAGGTATGTTTTCCTAACAGAATAGATACCCTAGAATTCAGCGGCCTTTTCTCCTTACACAGTATGTATCCAAGATTTCAAATTTCAGTTTTAAAATCTACTTAAACTGTTCCCACACATCACAGGGGAACAGAAAATCTTTATGTGACAAGAGCATGTGAGACATGCGTTTCACCCTCTATATATAGAACAAGGTGCTTTCAGACAAATTTCAAAGGGTACATTTTTTAAATTAAAAAGTTGCATTAAAATTTTTTATTTACAAAAAAAGATTTTACTTTTTGGAGGGGGTTTAGGTTAACAACAAAATTAAAAGAAAGGTACAGAGGTTCCTATACACCCTCTGCCCCCCACAACACAGCCTCCCCCACCATCAACATCCCCACCGGTGCACAGGTGTCACAAGTAATGAGCCTACAATGAAACATTATTGTCAGACAGCGTCCATGGTTTACACTAGGATTCACTCTTGGTGTTGTACTTTCTGTGGGTTTGGACGAAGGGATAATGACATATACCCATAATTATAGTATCACACAAGGTATCTTCAGTATCCTAAAAAAATCTGTGCTCCACCTATTCATTCCTACCCCAGCCTCCACCCAAACCCCTAGCAACCACGGATTTCTTTACTGTCTCCATAGTTTTGGCTTTTTAAGAATGCCGTACAGTTGGGATCATACAGTATGTAGCCTTCTCAGATGGGTTCCTTTCACTTAGTGATATGCATTTGAGTTTCCTACATGTCTTTTTGTGGCTTGATACCTCATTTCTGTATAGTGCTGAATAATATTCCACTGTCTGAATGGACCTCAGTTTATTTATCCATCACCTAAGGAAGGACATCTTGGTTGCTTTCAAGTTTTGGCAAGTCTGAACAAAGCTGCTATGAATATCCATGTGCAAGTTTCAGCGTGGACAAATTCTTATCTCATTTGAGCAAATACCAAGGAGCACAACTGCCAGATCAAGGGCATGTTTTCTTTTGCAAGAAACTTCCAAGTGACTGTTCCATTTTGCATTCCCAGTAGCAACGGAAAAGAGTTCCTGTTGCTTCACATCCTTGCCAGCCATCTGGTGCTGTCAGTGTTCTGGTTTTTGGCCATTCTCATGGGTGTATAGTGGAATCTCACTGTTGTTTTAATCTGCATCTCCCCGATGACATATGATGTGGAGCAGCTTTCCATATGCTTGTTTGCCACTTGTATATTTTCTTTGGTGAGATGTCTGTTCAGGTCTTGGCCCATTTTTAAATCAGGTTGTTTAAATCACCTTTTATGACTTTCAGACCAGCCTTTGCAGGATCAAGGGGTGCCCACTACTCATCTTTGAGTCCCAAAATCTTCAGTACCAGGCACTCATTCTGTGCCTTCCTTGTCTCAAGAACCACAGCCAATGCTTCCATAGAGCTAAGTACACGTGAGGTTCTGCTCCACATCAACTGTGTGGCATCATAGCACAACCCAATGAAGTGGTGTTACCATGGCCACCACTTTGCAGGTGAGACAACTGAGGCAAAAAGCACTAAGTGGTCTGAAAGAAGGCCCAGAGCCCAAAGGTTTGTGTTTTGGGTTTGTTTTTTTTTTTTTTTTAACTTTTTAAACTGAGTTATAGTCATTTTACAATGTTGTGTCAAATTCCAGTGAAGAGCACAATTTTTCAGTTACACATGAACATATATATATTCATTGTCACATTTTTTTTTGCTGTGAGCTACCACAAGATCTTGTATATATTTCCCTGTGCTATACAGTATAATCTTGTTTATCTATCCTACATTTTGAACTCTCAGTCTGTCCCTTCCCATCCCCCCACCCCCCTGACAACCACGTTTGTATTCTTTCTATGAGTCTGTTTCTCTTTTGTATTTATGTTTTGGTTTTTTTTAGATTCCACATATGAGCGATCTCATATGGTATTTTTCTTTCTCTTTCTGCCTTACTTCACTTAGAATGACATTCTCCGGGTCCATCCATGTTGTTGTAAATGGCATTATTTTATTCTTTTTTATGGCAGAGTAGTATTCCATTATACAAACATACCACACCTTCTTTATCCAGTCATCTGTTGATGGACATTTAGGCTGTTTCCATGTTTTGGCTATTGTAAATAGTGCTGCTATGAACATTAGGGTGCAGGTGTCTTTTTGAAGTAGGATTCCTTCTGGATATACACCCAGGAGTGGGATTCCTGGGTCATATGATAAGTCTATTCCTAGTCTTTTGAGGAATCTTCATACTGTTTTCCACAGTGGCTGTACCAAACTGCATTCCCACCAGCAGTGAAGGAGGGTTCCCTTTTCTCCACAGCCTCACCAGCATTTGTCATTTGTGGACTTTTGAATGATTCAGAGGCCAAAGGCTTTTTGAAGGGAAAAAATGTTTACTTGCAAATAAGTTCCAAGGGAATCAGACTTTAGGACCAGCTCACCAAATTTAAAACACACAACAGGCATTTAAAGGAAAAGCTGCAATACGGCCGACTTTACATTTGTCTGGTCATGGCTGGAAAACTCCAATTTTCTACATGGCTATCACAGCCACAGACGCAATGACATACCTTCAGAATCGTCACTGCCAAGACAGAGATACAGCTGTTTTCATTTAGAAGAATGTTTGCTATAGAACGGAAGCAAAGAATTTTTTTCTAACTGCATTTTATAGACCCAATTGCCTTATTCTTTCCTAGAATCTCAAACGGAGACATAGATGAGCACCTTTCCAAACTCCCACGTTATGAGTGAAGGAGAACACTGTGAACGCCACCAATTTACTGGCTCACGTATCTGAGCCTATTCTTTCAAAGAGGATACCTGAATACGTAATAAAAGAACCATACATGCACACATGTTTAGATAGGGATATACATATCTGAATACAGACAGTGACCTCCAGATAGCAGATCCAGAGAGACAGAAAGTAAAAGAGATAGTACTAGGCCAGCGGTTTTCAACAGGGGCGATTTTGTCCTATGGTGCACAATGGAATGTCTGGAGATCATTTTTTTGTCACGACTTGGGGTGGGAGGGATGCTACTGGAACCTACCGGGTAAGGACCAAGGATTCTGCTAAACATCCAATAATGCACAGGACAGCCCCACAGTAAACGATAACCTGGCCCCAAATGTCAATAGTGCCAAGGCCGAGAAACCTGAACTAGACACCCTTGGATAATACACAGACAAACATATATATGGAAATACACTTTGGCCCTAATTTCATTTGGTGGTTGAAAAAAGAACAAACTTTTTTTTTCAAAACTGTGAAGTAATAAATAGAATAAGAGTTTACAATATTGCCCTATTAAAAAATAGGTTAAAAACATTATTCAAGTCCATGAAGGGTCCCTGAAAAACAGAAAGCTCAAAATACACAAATGGATATCTGTTCTCACAGTCTCACCTCTAAACACATTTCTCTCTGGTGATACTTAAGTGAATATAGTCCATGCAGAAGTATTATTTTTTAAATTTCCTTGCAGCTGTGAGGACATTATCTCATAACTCTGGATTCAAAAATGTGGAAACAAGAACAAGAAAAGATGTTCCCTACTTTCTTTGCGATTCTGGCCAAATGGGAAAATAACTTCCCAGATGCAGGCCATTTCTGGAATGATCAGCAAATGGGTTTGGCAGTGCTGCCTTCACAATGGTACAGCCAAATGTCAAAACAAAGGAAGGAGAGGGAAGGGGAGGTAGAGGGGAAGGGGTGACAGAAAGGGAGGGAAAATACATTTCTAGTCAAAGACATGTCAGGGATATCCATCAAAACTCAGCTGAGAGCCCACCGTGTCTAAAGGAGGAAGAAAGGAGCTGGGGTACCTATTTTAGATTTAAAAGGCACAGTTCTAGATCTCAAGGGCTATAGTAGCCCAAAACATGGAAGAGAACACAAGAAACCAAGTGGGTGCCCACCTTCAACCAATGATGATCTTCATGATCTTTCACAGTGCACAGCGTCTTGGGTGATTTCTCTGCACTTCCTTGCCACTGAAGACATTTTTTAAAAATCTCAGTTACCAAAAACTTTTATAGCAACCAGCCTCCTATTTCCTTTTCATTCTTTCTGAAAGTAATCAGTAACTTCCACATAAAGCTGGCATTCTTGTTGTTAACAGGCTTCCACTCCAGAAAGCAAGCTCCGAGTTAATGCTACCCTGTGGCTTGTAACTTCACCTCCGTCTGAGTCATCCACACAGCAGGACTGCTGGGCAAGAATGGGCCAGCCTAGATGCCTGGCTGGCCTTCTGCTCCTTGTTTCATACGCAGTTACTCCTCTGTGGAGAGCAAAACCCTGTTCACTGGGGGAAAGAGTCATAGAGGAAGGGACAAGACATCAGTAAGCGGGGCAAAACTAAGCCGCTTGTCATGATGGACAGGCATGGAAACCTGAGTATCTCAAGAGAACTGTCTGCACAGAGATTTCTAAGGAAACAGTCTCACATTTCCAAATGTGGGGGTGATGAAGATGATGACTGTGGATGCTCATGGTGATGATGATGGTGGTGGTGATGGTGGCAGTGATGGTGATGATTATGACAGTGGTGACAATTACGATGGTGATGATGGTGATGATGATTTGGTGGTAGTGGCAGTGATGGTGATGATGGTGATATTATGACACTGGTGACAATTACGATGGTGATGATGGTGGTGAAGATTTGGTGGTAGTGGCAGTGATGGTGATGATGGTGATGATTATGACACTGGTGACAATTACGATGGTGATGATGGTGGTGATGATTTGGTGGTAGTGGCAGTGATGGTGATGATGGTGATGATTATGACACTGGTGACAATTACGATGGTGATGATGGTGGTGATGATTTGGTGGTAGTGGCAGTGATGGTGATGATGGTGATGATTATGACACTGGTGACAATTACGATGGTGATGATGGTGGTGAAGATTTGGTGGTAGTGGCAGTGATGGTGATGATGGTGATGATTATGACACTGGTGACAATTACGATGGTGATGATGGTGGTGAAGATTTGGTGGTAGTGGCAGTGATGGTGATGATGGTGATGATTATGACACTGGTGACAATTATGATAGTGATGATGGTGATGATGATTTGGTGGTAGTGGGAGTGATGGTGATGATTATGACACTGGTGACAATTACGATGGTGATGATGGTGGTGATGATTTGGTGGTGGTGGCAGTGATGGTGATGATGGTGATGATTATTTACTGGTGACAATTATGATAGTGATGATGGTGATATGATGATGGTGACTGTGGGTGATCATGGTGATGATGTTGATGATGATGGCAGCAGTGATGGTGATGATGACTCCCCCATGATTGGAAATGGTCTTGGTATTTGCATCCCATAGGGGTCTGCTCATCAACTGGAAAGCAAACTGATGGCCCTGAAATACCAGGATCCTTAGCATATGCAGTTTGTTATAACAGCACTTGGAAATCTGGCCAGGGGGTGGGGTGACATCTCACTGTAAGGTGTGCATCGTCTTCAAAATCTCTCTTACTATTCTAGGTTGGTAAGTGTTTTGTCAACTTTCCTTCCAGTCCACAAAGTATAACGAACAGCATAAATTTCAAAAGAGTGCCATTCATTCCAGTAGTACAGGCAGTCAAAGGCAGGAGCCGAGACGTTTATTTAAGTCTAGAAAGGGCTGTCTCCCTCAATTACGTGTTATGAAACAAAAGTTGATGGACTTGCATCAGATGAACCATTTATACAAACCCTACAGGGACACAATAAATAAAAGGTGAAATCACCTTTAACCTGAAAGCTTTATTTTTGCTTGTATTTAGAATTTTTCAACTGTTCAGTCTTTCTTTTAGAGAAGCTGTCAGTAATCTCCCAAGAATGCCATCCATCTGGTTTGTCTTTAGGTAAGAATGCCATTTGCACTGGAGGGAGACAGGAACAACAAAAATACTGTGATGCATTTCAGATGTGTGAATTATTAATGCATTAGAATATTATAGTGGGTGAAAAAGGTATAAACTAAAAACAGAATATGGAGAAAACAACTCTAAATTGCTTAACTAAATGAATTCCCATCATTTCTCTTGTCCCCGGCACCAGTACAATTAACGACATTTTTGGAAGGTGATGGATTGCTTTAGAAAAGTAATGTTTCTGGTTTCATTAAAAGGACTCTGTTATATATTCATTTATAGACTTATAAAACTGTCACTTCTTTGGATATAATCAGAAATTAGCTATGAAATTTAAAAAGTCATCAGTGACAATGAGATACTAAACGGAGAGGAAACATGCATTTTCGTTCGCTGAAGGTTATTTGACATCCTGTGAGTACCAGCTGGGAACAAGCACTTCTCTAAAATGAAGATTGTGATCACCATACATTATATGACTTTCAAGTGGTGACAGCCTATCTGCCTTTTCTTTCAAAGAAAGAAGGTGATACGAAATACCAAGTTACACATTTGGAGGTCAGTCTAACACAGTATTATTTTCAAGTTGGCAGGACATTAATAACTTGGAGAGCAAAATCTTATTAAATGACAGAAGTTACCATTTAAAACAAAAGGGTAAGTAGAATGTGAATTAAGAGCTTTAGTTAGCTTTTTTTCCCCTCTTGACGAGCCACTGTTTCTCAGACTCTCCTAAGGATAGACTTTTGCACTTCGGGGGATTCAAGGACTGCATTCATCACCATTTTCTTTTCATGTGCAGCCTTGAGAACTGCCTAATTTCTTTTCTCAGAATCCCTTATGGTCCAACTTTTTTTATCTTACAGAAATGCTGAGAAGAATCATAAAGGGTAAACACAAACACACACACTCCCTGAACCAAAATAAAAGGAAAGCAAGCATATAAAGCACCCTGAGTTCTTCGAAGTAGCTGTCACGTTAAGTACCAGCTATGCTGACCACTTGCAAATACTCCGAATGTGTCCTGCCACCACGCAAAACAGCCATGGCAGCCAGGAATGAAGGTCAAGGCTGAAGCCCTGAGACTTGTTATTCCCAGACAACAAATTCATCCTCTATGACATCAAGGGGTCCAGCTGTTCGTGAAGCATTTCTGCAAGGATCAAACTAACACTCTGCTATTTTGTTAGACAGAATTTTGGTGGACCCTAAACAAAATCAATTTATAAGGGGAAGAAATAGTCTTCACCTAAGAAATTATGATAATGTGTTCAGTGATTATATATAAAAATTTAAAAGATGATTTATGATTATCCTTTCTTCACTTCAACAACTCTTGGTAATGATTTGCATAAATGTCTGTCTCTTTTTTAGGAGAGAAGAATTCTTTTGCGGGCAGGAAGCGCATGTCGGTCATGCTAGGTGCCCAGAATCTTAAGATACCTGCAGGATAATTGTGTGGGGCAGATTCCTATTGGCTGGAAGAAGAGCTGGGCTGGACAAATGCACAGGGGACGTCACTGATGGGCTGATAGTTTTCAAGGTTTTTTCTATCACCAAGCAAGCTTTCAGTTGTCCACAATTGTGCGGCTCCGTGATGCAGTGGTGCCCCCGGGCACCAACGCAGAGTGAGAAATGGAGGTCCCTTTCCTCTCAAAACGCCGGGATTCTCAATTGCATTACCAGTTGGTATTTCTCGTCTGCCTTGTCTCACTGTCAGCATGCTGAGAAGCAGGGTCATGTAGTATAAATATTTGGGAATATGATGATTAGGGCTTGAGCTTCTGCTATGAAGCCTTGGTTATCTCACTTCCCGAGACCTCACAACCTTCAGCTGTCTTATCTGTAAAGCCTCACAAGAGTTGCTGTGAAGGTCAAATAGATATTTATCTGACACTACTTTGTCAACACCAAGACTGTTATAAAATGCCAGGAACCTTCTAACCTGAGGCTCAGTAACCCAGGTGAGTTTCTTAGTTTGGGTCCAGCCCCACCCACATTCAGAACGGGGGTCCTCCTGCAGCCAAAGTATGATGGCAGGGAGATGAGGGTGGGGAGGGCAGACCCCTTCTCTCCTTCTTATGCCCACGTGGGGCTCTTTCTTAGGGATGCTGGTGAGGATCCCCAAGGAGATCAACTGAATAGATGAGAGCTGCTGGTGGTGTAGACTGGCTTCACCCACATCAGCAAGAAGCAGGAAGACACCTGTAAGTGTGATAACCGGCTCCCAACCAGTCCTGCGGAGCAACGCTGTGTCACAGCTCCCCCAGCGGGCTCCCAATGCACGGCTGCTGGCTAGGGGGCTGATGCTGCATCCTGCCCATTGGGAGCCACTGAGAGTCCCCAACAGAGGGACCTAACTGCTGCGAGAGTCTGCATTTACTCACATAGGCTGTTCTGCGTGGGAAGAGCCCAGCTTTCGAGGCTCAGCTCAAGCGTCATCTCCCCTGGGACACGTTCCCTAAAGCGACAAGCCCCCTCCTCTGAGATCTCATACAAATAACTCTCCCTTGTGGACTGACGTGCTCTGTATATAAGTCTTTACCACTACTAGACTATACATCCCTCAAGAGTAGGGCTTTTACAGCCTCATCTTTGAAATTGCAGCAATCCATCGATATTAGCTGAAATAAATGGAAGTGATTAAAGGGGTACTTTTTAAAAGAGAGAGACAGATCTAGCATTCACAGTCTGTGATTTGCATTAAAATGAGCCATAAACACTGCTTCCATAAATCTTTCCTTGCTTACTGGCCGTCAGGGATAACTACTTCTATCCAACCTGCTCCACCATCAGGGAAAATGCCTCCACTCACCATTTTGAAACCATGTGTGAAATCTTTTAAGGCTATAGAGGGGACAATAGGTCCTGGGGGATGTGGTGCCTCTGGCTGCCTGCTGAGTAAATCCAAAGTTGGTTAATATCTGAATTGGTCCTCCCTGCTATCTCCTTAGACCCGTCGGGGGCGCTGTGGTTAACGATGTTCCCCACACCATCCGCTGTCCACCTACCACACAACCATTTCAAGGTTGCTGTACTAGTACAGCTGTCCCTTGAGATCCATGGGGGACCCCCGTTCCAGGACCCCCGTGGACACAAAAATCCACGGATGCTTAAGTCCCTTACATAAAACGGCAAAGTACAGCCAGCTCTCTGTATTTACAGGTCCCTCACTTACGGATTCAACCAACTGCAGGTAGACGGAACCAGCACATACAGAGCACCAGCTGCGTATGTTTTTCATGTGGGCAATGAAGAGCAGGATCTGCTTATACACTGGGCTCAGGAGCTGAAACTTCTGTGCTGGGATCATCAGGAGAGATAAAGTCAAATAACAAAATGTTCTGACTCTTAGCACTTCCTCATTTAGAAAGATCCTTTTTTATATTTGTACAAACTCTCAAGATTTTTGTAAAGGGACAGCTGGGGAAAAGTCTGAGCTCAGAGTTGTGAAAGCTGGGATTTATTTTCACTTCTACAGTCTACTATCTGTATGTGCTTGAAAAAATCATTTCTGTAAGCATCAAGCTGTCTAACCTGAAAAACAGGTGTTGAATTAGGTAAGGTATCTCTCTGAAGGTAGGTGTCTGAGATGGGGTTTCGCAGAAGCAGAGGCTGAAGGGGGGATTTCTGTGTACGTGATGTACTGAGGGGAGCTCTCAGCAGAGGGGGAAGGAAGAACGGGGGGGAGCTCAGTAGGGTTGTGATCTCAGCTAGAGACCTGCATGAAGCCTGGCCCCATGCAATGCTTTGGAGCATAAATTGCACGGAAGAGTTGATCCCAGCAGGAGGCTGGCCTCCTGCATGCCCAGCAGTGTGCCACCGGCCATGACTCGCCCTGTCAAGGGAAGAGGATACAGTGCCTTGCTGGCAAGATGGTAACCCATGGCGGAAAGTTAGTCTCTGAGGGGGAGCAGCTGTAAGCTATTAGCAGCCAATACAGGATGCAGGGGGCCAGCAGAGTGAGGGACAGAAGGTAACCAACAGCATCTACCGAGAAGGAATAGGTTCTATGATCTATCTTCAATAGGTCAGAGAATCCAAAAGAAATTACACATTGTCTAAGGATAGATGGCACAAAGATAACTAAAATGTTAAGAATATTAGTTTTATCAGTCTACTATGGTATTGTGGGAGACCTCATGCCGACCTGAAGCCCGAGTTACGGATATCTGATTAATGTAAAGAGGAAAAGCTAGGTCATACTTAATAAATGCCGTATGTTGACAGACAATATACTTTTTTACAACATGGAGTCCAGGGTGAGTGAAAAGGAAGAGCTGCGAGGTGGCCGACGTGAGAACTCCAAAGAACTGGGAGCTAAGACGAGTTATGCAGTCATCCGCACAAGGCACTGCAGCGGAGGGAGTGCCTGCACTTGCCCCTGCTACTGCTGTTCACACACAAGACGTCTCCTGACAACACAGGGATGCTTCAGTGACCACCATCCCAAAGCCCCAACCCTCAAGACTGTTGAAGAGTCACGTTTCTGGAAAGCAATACCAAGTCACAGGTAGGAACTTCTCCATTTCTGAGTTAACACAAGCAGTGCCCACCAACACCTTCCTAAGCTTCTCTACCTAACCGTGAAGTTTTAGCCCGTTCGCTGAAGCATACCAACATAGATTCACCAGATTTCATTGCGTAACCTATTTCAAAGAAATATAATAACCTCCTAACTTATAATTAAGTTTCTAAAGTGAGAATGCTTACACCAACAGCATTAATTTTAAAGTGCAGATCTCCAAACACCCATACACATATGTACTGAAATGCATATAAATTTCACTATACACAATATACATAAATATAAACCTATTTCTTGTCTAAGAAAGGCACAAAGAAATGAACAAGTCAGTATTTTCCAATATGTTTGACAAATGTTCTAAAATAGTCACAATACGATAGATTTTTAAGTGACATTCAAGGAGAAACACTGTATTAAAGACAAAACTTTGCCATGAATAGCCTAGTGTTTAGTTTGGAGCAAATTCAGAAATTCTTGGAAACAGAGCCAAATGTAAAGGTCAAACCTGAGGATGGCCTCTCTTCCCAGGGACTTCCTGGCATCTAACTTAAATCTCACTGAGGGCCAAAGTGACACACCAGGGCGGAATATATTCCTCACAGAATCCCTGCTCCAAAACTCTGGGAGCCCCAGGGCTGATCTGTGGCTGCTAAAGATTTTTGATGTGCTAATTGTTTGTTTACTTTTTCTTCGAGGAGAGGCTGGTCCTCTAAGCAGAATGAGCTAATCACCAGCTTAGTTCCCTCTCTTGCCAAAACAAACAGCTTCCAATTACTGCGAGAAAAAGCTCCTGATCTCTAATCAGCTACCCAAAGGAGCCTATCAGGGGTAGTTCAGAGAGTGAATAATGTCCCATTAAGCAAGAATCTCTTAACACTAATAAAAGTCTAGAGCCCTAGGGCAGAGGCTGCCAGCAACCTGCTACTTATCTTAGACAAGATTCCGTGCCCCTTTCCCCAGTGGTCTGAGGTCTGGCGAAGAAACAGCAGCCCTCCTCCACTCGGGCCACTCCTCCTCCTCAGGCCTGTGCTACTGAGCCTCCCTTGAGCAAACACAGGCAGAGGAAGGGCAGGTTGCAGGACTGCTACCAGTTAGTGGGACGACCGTCTATGAGGCTCGGAGACTTGGTTCCACCACTGCCTGGAGGAGCAGGACCTGGGGAGACAAGCGGAGTCTCCACCACCAACGTCCCAACTAGCGTAAAAGAGGAAGTCCCTCTCCAGTTAAAGGAGGTTCACCTAAAAAGAGCCCTAACTTACGTCAGGCACATTCTCCCTCCTTTCCCTCTAATATTCTAGCAAAGTTGACAAAGTAAGTGCAGAACAAGCAGGTTACACCAAGGAGAGCATCGTAACCTTGAACGCCATGGACAGCCCTATGAAGAACCGCCACAGGCGGGCTTAACCCCCTGCGAGGGCCCAGCCCCCTTGACATACCAAACCCAAACCAGGGCTGGCTTCAGGGACCTGTGACCAGTGCACGTGGTGCGTGCCCAGAAAGGGTCTGGTGCCAGGGACTGACAGCTCCGAGATCGCTATACTAAAATCCTTAGTTATTTTATCTTTGAGTTTGCACTTTGTACGTGAAGTGTGATGGGATACTGGAGCGTGTTCTGGAGCATCATGCATGATGCTGTCTCCCCTGCCCCTCCCCAGGAAAGATTCTCAGCTGCCCAATCCCTGGCCCCCTGGCACCCCAGTCCTCACCCAACCTTTCCCTCCTCACCCTCAAGTCACTGTTACACTCTGCCCCCTGCAGGGACCTGGGAGTGGGCACAAGGAGGGTCAGAGTTGGGCATGTGTGTCTTGAATTAGAGGTGGTTTTCCCCATCCCACTCTGGGAGCACCATGCTGTGTTTAGTCCCCAAAGTCCAAGACTCCACAGGTAACAAGCCTATGCCCACCCTTGATGCAGGTACCTAGCTGCACCCAGCCTTGAGGCCAGGCTCATGTGGACTCTCAGGGGTGAAGCTGCCAGGCCTCGGCTAGGAAGAGCCCAACCTATATACTCATGGTGTAGACAGAGACGGGTGCCCTGGGGGAGCAGGCCTGCAGGGGAGGCTGGGATCTAAACATCTCCGCCCCAGTGCCTCACACTTTCCAGTGCCTCCCAGCCCTGCAGCAACCCTGCTGGAAAAAGATGGTGCACACCTGGTGCCTCCACATCTGGGCCTGGGTTGGCTTCACCTGCCAATCATGGGGCTGTCAACCTTGCCTAAAAGCACCCACCTGGGGACTGGAGCAGCTGGATGGGGACACCCCTGGCTCACCTTCCTGAGGATTTGGCCAGAACAAAGTGCGACGCACTGGTCCAGCAGCTGGCAGAGCAGGGCAGGGGGCAAGTGTCACGCTTGCTCAGGCCCGGGTACCTGTGATGCTCCCCACGTGTCCTGCAAGATCTCTTCGTGCGGCACCCATTGGGCACACCCTACAGTGCACACGTTTGTGGGGGAGGTCCTCTCTTCCTCCTTTCCATCTTTCTGAGCCTGGTCCCACTCGTCCCTCCAGGGATGAGCCAGGACATCCACATTGTGTACCACTGGTGATTCCATGTATGGGTGAAATACTCTGATGTTTGCCTATAACTAACATGGGTGCTGCACAAGAGAAAGATGAACAATGAAATCCAGGCCAATGACTTACTGTTTAAATTATCCTTTACCGAGAACAGCCCTGGACAAAAAATTTAACACACCATGACAGGTCAAGAGGGAAGGGTCACAAAAGAAAGAAAAGGTTTTATATTTTAATTCCTTCAACAACACTTCTTTTCTTGCCCTTTGAATAATGGACAACCTGCACGTTTCCATATTGTCCTGGTTCCTGAAAATAAGATAGCCAGTTCTGAAATAAATTCACCAACCAAGAAAATCCTAAACATAAAACAAACAAACAAACAAAAAAAACTGGTAGCCGCTCTTGCTGGGAAGCCAGCTGCACCATCTATTAGCTTCTCCGCATCCCGGGTCCTTAGCAGTTACAGGAGATCAATGGCACCCTCCTCGTGGTGGTGGGATGAAATGAGAGGCTTGGAAGACACTGAGAACAGGGACTGGTACTTAGTGGTCTTTCAGCCCCTTTAATACCACTGCTTTCACTATCCCCAACAAGTTCTATGATCTTCACCTTGCTAGGCAGTTTTCCTACCAGACACATGAGGGGCTGAAATTTTAAGAAGGTGATCTGCCCATGCTCCCCATCTGCCAAGTGGCCAAGCCTGACGCAGAGCAGTACCTGCCTGGCTGCAAAGCCCACGCCCCTGCTCCTTACCCTACAGCTCGGACCTCAGCTGCATTCACTAATGAAAGTGTGTCCTTTCCAACCACCTCCATTGGCAGGATGTTAACCACATGTACACGTGATCCATGAGAAATTGAAGTGGCAAAGTGCTAAAGGCCCTGCACCTGGCATCAGGGAGCTAGGTACCAATAACCTGCGAGGTGCTACCTGGTGGGGCATCGCTTCATGACGGCAGCACCAAGGAGTGAAAGAAACGACGTCATTCAGAATCCATCTCCCTTGCAGCATGAAATTCTAAGCTCTTACAGGTCGGGGACTGTGCCCGCATAATCCTAGAATACAGATAATTTCAACCTTCACTGTCATCATTCCCACTTCCAGGCATCAGTATGGGGTCCCTGTGCTTTCAGGCAAGGTTAACAGCCCCATGATTGACAGGATGAAGCCAACCCAGGCCCAGATGTGGAGGCACCAGGTGTGCACCATCTATTTCCAGCATGGTTGCTGCAGGGCTGGGAGGCACTGGAAAGTGTGAGGCACTGGGGCGGAGATGTTTAGATCCCAGCCTCCCCTGCAGGCCTGCTCCCCCAGGGCACCCGTCTCTGTCTACACCATGAGTATATAGGTTGGGCTCTTCCTAGCCGAGGCCTGGCAGCTTCACCCCTGAGAATCCACAGTTTGTTGGCCTCAAGGCTGGCCACCAGTCTTCTCCCAGCCTAAAGAAAGCAGTCTGAAACTGTGCAGAAACTGAGAATTGGCACCTGCTCCAGAAAAAAGCCTTCCGCTGGAGTGAATCTGCACAAGTGGGTGGGGTGCGGGCACCCTGATAGAAGGGCTCTTCACAGCCCTCCCCACCCATTAATAAACACCACGTGCAGGGTAATAAGTTGGCTGCAGCCTGCTCCCTCCCTGTCCTCCCAATTTATTGAAAAAGGGGGAGGGACAGGGAAGCCTGAGGGGTTTGTTTTTTTTTTTTTTTTGTAAGGAGTTTGTGCTGCTGTCTTTTCAAAACTTAAGAAAGCTTAATCCCTGCAATTTAGATAAATCAGAGAGGCATTACCAGGTGAGGGTTAAACCGCCAAGAATGGCTTTGCAATTGATTGCAGAAACAGCAGTTATTAAGTCCTAACTGAGTAATTTGCAGCTTATTTCACCCCAGCTAATTAAAATGTAATCAGGATTGTCTGGCAATGTGTATTCTGTCAGCAGTTTTTCTTCCGAAGAGAAATCATGCCAAGAGACCACAAGGAAAGCCTTTCACGCGAACTGGCTTGATCTACACTGCTTCTTTAGCTGCTGCAACTGTAAAACAAATAAATTACAGCAACTGACAATTCAATTTTAAAAGAGAGAGGGAAAGGAAAGGAAGAAGAAAGGAAAGATACTCTTTCTGCCTGGGGATGGGCTGCCGCTTTGTTTTGTTTTCTATCCATGTTTAAACAGTGAAGCATCTTCTCAGGAGAGTGACTCTGAGCGCAGGGCAGGCGGTTTTGAAACCAGGTGGCTGGGGAGGAGCCCTCTCCAGGATGACAGGGTAATTTCAGCGCTGGAGACCACACTCCGCTTTCCCTTTCCCTGCAGACCCAGGAGGAC
Source organism: Camelus ferus (assembly GCF_009834535.1). NCBI lineage: Eukaryota > Metazoa > Chordata > Mammalia > Artiodactyla > Camelidae > Camelus > Camelus ferus. The sequence goes on from NC_045732.1 coordinate 10,567,024, forward strand.
CTCAGAGCCTGCCACGTTCCGAAACCCACGGGATGTCGCTTCTTTGGGAAGAAACAGAACCACGCTCTCAGGCACGTGCAAACTTCCCGAGCTGGTTCACCCTCTGAAAATCCCAACTTTTGGTTCTCCTCGTGCTTCCGCGCGAGCTTTCATTAGCTCTCACGCCAGGATGAACATCCCTGAAGGCTTCAGAGGATCAGTGATCGCCTCTTGTCGCAGTTTAGTTCCCAGGGCCCCTTGGAGGGCCCCCTTTACCCCGCCCAAGAGGAAGAAGCGCCCCAGTTTCTCTCTCAAGGGCGGAGGGCTCGGCTTAAAACCCCACCAAGGGGCCCCCGTCTCCTTCTGGCCTCCGCAGTTCTCCCTGCGGCGAGAAGTTGCGATCTTAGAACAGGTGAGCAGCTAAGAATAGAGATGAGAAGGCGAGGAAGAGAACCAGGACAGACAAGAGAAATAAAGTGTCTGCGTGAATAATTTCAGAAAGCGCGCTCGGATGGGCTGGGGAAGGCAGCTGCGATATGCTCCCGGGTCGGGGCCAGGATCGGCTCCCGTGCGCCCACCAGAAGCCAGGGTCCCTGAGCGAGTCCCGCGGGGGTCCTCGCCACTGTGGCTCCCTCCAAGGCGAGGACAAGGGTCCCGGCCATCCACAGGTGATAAGCGTGCTATTCCACGAACCTCCTCCACACCCACACCCGCTCCGCTACTCTCAAGAGAACAGAACCTCCGAGGGCTGGGGGAGATACTGGCCCCGAGAGTTCTGTCCGAACAGGGCGCCTCCGGGTCCCTTGCATCCCTTCACTTGCTCTCCACGTTATTTACGAGCGAGACCTAGAAGCTTTGGCGCTCCAAACTGGGGCGCACCCAGCTGCCATCAGCCCCTCCCCCGCCCCAACCAACATGCTGGAACACATGACTTCGTCCAAGTGCCCTGCCTGGAGCTCGAAGGGTGGACCGCCAGCTCTAGGCCCGCTGAGTGTGAAAGCACAGTTGAAGAGAGATAAAAGTGTAGGCCCGCGGGCACCTGCGGGGCCGGGGTTCGTTGAGCGGATCCCCGGGCGCAGCGGTGCGCGCCTCCCGGCCTCGCTCGCTGTGTAGGCGGCTTCGAGGGCCCGGAGCGCGGGAGAGTTTGAGGGTCTAGCTACCAGACTGCAGGTCCGCGCGCGGAAGTCTCGGGCAACTAACAAACCCACGCTCCCACCCTTGGAACCCACAAAACTGCTCTCCCTCACCAAAGAAACCGCCTTTCGTTTTCCCGTGGTTAGAAGGGAGTTAGAGAAAGATGCTGCAGGCTTCCTTTTCCTTTCGGGAGCAGAGAGGGAGCTGGAAAGGAGGTTTCTCAGACCCGACTGTAAAACTCACGCCGAGGGAAAGCCGAATCTGCCGGCTGAGCTGGGCGACAAGTTTGGGCGCCGAGGCTGGGAGGCGCGCGCCCGGTACGCGGCGCCAAGGAGGACCCGGGCGGGCGGCGGTTCTTACCTGGAAGTGCTGGAAGAAGGCGGAGATGCGCGTGATCTGCAGGCTGAGGCACCTGGAGGCGCAGCGAGCGCGCTGGACGCTCCCGGCCGACAGCGACTCGTCCAGCCGCCGGGCAGCCGCCGCGCTGGGACCGGCGGCCAGGCAGCCCCCGGAGGCCGCCAGCCAGAGGCAGAGGATCAGGGCCGCGCCGGGGGCCCCGGGCACCATGGCTGCGGGTCGGGGGCGCGGGCGCCGGGCGCTGGCCGAGCCTCCCAGCTCCGCGCCGGGGCCGCACTGCCGGGCACCTCGCGGCCGCCGCAACTCCGCTGGAAAGTTCAATCATTCAACTCCGGCCCCGCGCCCTCCCCGTCGCCGCCCAGCGCGCTCGGCCTCCAGGGGTGGGGTGAGGGTGACAGGCGGCCGCGCCATTGGCTGGGAGGAAAGTGAGTGACGGGGGGCCGGGCGGAGGGCGGTGGGCAGGTCCAAAGGGCGGCGAGCCCTGCGCTCAAAGGGAGGGGGACGCCGGCCGGGTGCCCAGCCGGTGGTCTACTCCCCAACTGCACGCTTTCGCTCCTGCCTGCCCCCACCTCCCTCCGCCAGCCAGGTAAACGTCAGGCGAGAACCAGCCCAGGCCGGGATGGGAGATGCTGTCTTGGAAAGCAGGGCTTGGGGACCCTCCCCACCCCAAGGGCGTCGGAACAGACTAAGGAAGGACTGCGCGCCCCTAAGATGTAGGCTTCCTCCCCGGTTCCTACTCTGGGTTCAGCTCCGCCCGGACTTTCGCACATTTGAATTTCCCCTTTCCCGAGCAGTGGAAGAGAGCCAAGGAACTGACCTGAGATGTATGTCAGAGCAGACCAACGCCCGGCAGGGATTTCGACTGACACGTTCCTGCTCCTTCCTTCCCTCCCTCCTTCCTTCGTATCACCTGGGCCACATTGGTTAATGAGACCCACGCACCTAGCTTCCTCAGGTGTCTGTTGTTCTAGGAAGCATGGCAGGCCCAGCGTGAGGGAGTTATTCAAAATAGAAAGCTTTCCTACACCCTACTTGTATTTGCCCAGGTGTCTTGATTTCGCCTTTTTAGCAGCAAAATCACCTCTTGTAATCTGCTCCAATGCTCTTCCCCCCCGCCACACACACACGTCCCCAGCGTGGGCCCCGCAGAGGAAAGAGAGGCCCGGCATCTATAACACAACACCCCTCACAAAGCTATGTGCTACCCTGAGCTCCACTGAAGTGATGGAGCCCAGCCCGCGCGCGCAGGTAGGAGACCCCACAGAGAGCCAAGCTCTGCAGAGGGCTGTACTGCACACGTGGGCGTATTTATATAACACGAGCCAGTCAAAAAGCCGCATGCACACTCACTCATTCAGATGCGGGGCAACGCACTGATATTCCTGTCAACTGACACCCCCACATTCTCTTACAGAATTGCACCAGTTCTGCAGCCTAGGATCTTGGTGAAGCGCACAACTGAGCACAGCTGGAGTGTCTCTCTGCCCTCCATGCGCTCAAAGGTACAGCACCAAGCTGCAGGCCCCTTTGCATAGAGCCCATGGCTTCCAACCTCAGATCCTCTCCCCCAAAAATTCCACACATTTTCTATTCTGAGATTCTGAGATCTTCCTGTTAAAGGGTAATTACAACCATCTGCAGTTGTCCTGGTATGCTGATGCTTCCTTTACCTCACCTTAAACATAGATTTCACATAGTTTAAATCAGCACAGCCAGAAGAATTTATTGCTTAGGGTTGTTTCCCAGTGAACTGAAATATCAGAGTTTTCCTCAAAAGGCTCTGTAGGCAGAGCCGGCCTCAAGGGTGTGGGCCTTATAAGGATCCACCCTTGGTTTAATGTTCTTCTGTCACAAAAGTGAGTTAATTTTGAATAAGGTTCTCTGAATTTTCGTTTTGCCCCACCCAGCCCTGTATCTGTAGGTTTTAGCATGACAGTTCTGCACATGAGCCGGAAACATAACAAAGTTAGACGTGAGCTCACATGAACTCAAACAGAAATTTGAGATGCTCAGAATCATGAAAGGAAATCTATTTTAAGTAGGTTAAACATACTTCATGTTGACTAAGAGTGAAGAAGCTAAGCATGGTGACCCCAGCAGGAAGGTGTGTGGAGCCATTTGTCAATGAATGGAGAAGTGACAGCTGAGTAAAGGGACTCTCTTCTGAATGTTACCACTTTAACTGGGGAATTACTAAAACCATTTCCAAAAGCTGTAACAAATTCCTCCAACATGTTTGACTTTTAAAGGTAAACAAATACCTGGTCTCGATGAAGACAGGGCTATTATGCATGCCTACAGTTTCCTACGGTGTCTTTGATTTATAAGCCTGTGTGTTACATCATGAAATTTATATGCTACAGAGTGAAATCATAAAGACAAGCTTGCTGAACTTTTAAAAACAGCTTTTAAATGTTCAAAGGGATCACTGCTATTTGTTTAAAAATGCAATGTGGGTGCTACTTACATGGGTTCTATAGCATATTCATTTCCATGAATAAATGCATTTTATGATAAACCACAAAAGGGAACATCTAGTCAGGTGCACAGAAAGCTTAGGATTAAACACATAGGGCCGCTTTATCATGCATATGTTAAAATAATACTTGTGGTTATATTGCTTTCTTCTTTCAGACTATCACAGGACATCCTCTGTGATGATGCTGGCCTTTTCCACCTTATCGATTTTCATTGCAGTTTAAAAGAAAACCATTTTGGTAAAGTCCGAAGAACAGTCAAAATCTACTATTTTATCCTGCTCACATACGCCCAACTTATCATGCAGCTCACCCTTTGAATTGGCACCGAAACTCTCTAATTTTTAGCATGCCTGGGTAAACCACACACTAAGTTCCAGGAGACCAACCACAGGAGAGGGGAGCCGCCAGTATGTACAGAAGGAATGACAGGTAAATGGACAGGTGGGAATCGTCCAGATGCTTCAGGAAGAAAGTGCTTAGTACATCTTTCCTCAAAGCCAAGTTGAACACCACGGTCTGCATTTGTCTGGAGATGAACCTCATATAGACTTCAGGGGGACTTAAACAGACAAGACACTCATCTATTAGAAAGAGTAGAAAAGGGCCTTAATGGACTTTTATTTCTATCTATGAATGAAGATGGACCAGAATGGGTGGCCCGTCTCTGTCAGGTTATAGAGGAAAGAAAAAACAAGGCCCTCCCTCAATCCCAGCTTCCAAAAAGTGAGCTATGCTTTTCCTCGTAACTGACGTTAGATGATCAATTTCTTCTCCTTTCTTTACTTTCTCCCCCCACCCCAGCGGAGAATCAGAAGCCCCTGGGAAGCCTGTTAAAGGTGTACTCCAGGACCCCACGTTCAGGGACTCTGAGCCAGCATATCTGGGGTAAAGAACAGGGATCTGAGCTCTGAAACACCTGCTGATCCTATCAAGTAAGCCGCGGACAGGTGTCAGAGATAACTGATTTAGAAAACACATGCCCTGTAAAAATGTAGCAGCTTTGATTTTAGTAGCACCTACGACTTCATTTTGTTTAAAGTGCCTTTTTAAGGTATGTCTGTTGATATAAATTGTACCTACTTATCAATTTCTTAATCACATAGATATATTTTTTCCAAAACATGTAGCCAAGATACCCTTAGAGTTGTTTTGGGGGGGGGCCAGTAGCTTGTCTCTTTAAAGGCTTTCCAGCCTGCATTTGGTAAGGATAAACTGTGAAGGAAGCACAATCTTTCTCTGACATGCCCCTCTTGGAAAAGCAAATGGAGAAAGACCGATACTTTCATGTGATTGCATTTATGAGTCTTAGACCGAATGTAGTCCACAGTCATTGCTTATGGGTTAGAGGGGATGGTGAAGTAAGGGCACAGAACTCACATATGGTGCCCATTTTCCTTTTAATTGCTTTCACTTGGCGATGCAGTAACATGCATCTTCTCTGAGCAAGTGCAGTGAACACCCAGCAAAGTTAAAATTACATTTTAAAAGTTAAGAATGAGCATCTTAGAAAAACCAAGACTTGCGGCCTGCAGGAGCCGTGGCCCACACTCACCTCTGCATTTCCACACCGAGGTGTCAGAATTTCGTAGCCAGATTCAGATCTCTTCTTTAACTGTGCTTTCTTCCTCCTCCAGTCTTAATTCCCTTCTGCTCAGCTTTGAACTGCATGATCCAGGAAACACAGAGGGAGGTCTTTGGGAAAAAAAAAAAGGAGGGGGGGGAGGGTGAAATCCGGAGCTGGGATGCAACTGAATCAAATGGATAAATAACAAATTTGCATCCTTTGTAATGTGATTTCACAAGAATAGGTGACCCTCTGTGTACTGGTCCCTGATGGCAAATTTCCTCAATTTACAAATGAAAATTAGAGCTTTGTCCACTAGCTCACTGCATATACACTCCACTTTTTGGAACGGAACACCCTCATCCCTTTGCTTACTTTTGTCCCCTCGCAATGTAAGTAGCCTATCTGGAGATCATCTTCTTGTACAAGACGTTTTCCTCTTCAGCAAAATTGTAAAAATTCAGTTGCAGTATATACAGGGTTAAAGGTGTTATTTCCTCAATTTTTACTACGATGTTACTGAGAAGTACCAGAAATGTATTTGCTATTTTGTGTGCCAAAGAATATTTTAATGACATTTTTAAACTTTGGTTTTGCAAAATATACAAAGACCTGTCAAATAACATGATTTCAAGTTACTACTACTCTTTAAGAATGTCTCCTCGCCCCTCTTCTCTTCCCTCCCCCCGCCAAAGTCACCATAATCCATCCATCAATTAGTGTTTGTTTGGTACCTCTTCTGCAGCCATGCTAACAGCCTGTTCTAGATTAAGTCATCACCGAACTTTTATTCTATCTATGCACTAATTACTAAAATTTAAATAAATACTAAAAAATAAAATGTCCTGGAGTAGGCATTTTTATATTTCAGGGGTCAATTGTATGGTGATGGTGGTGTTCGACTGTGAATGTGTTTTTCACTCCTGTCCCCTCCCTCTGCTCCAGAAATTTTTAACTTTAGATTATTTGAAGGCTTTTGTTGATTTGTGTCTTACTGAGCATAATAGCTGCTGGACTATGCAGGGAACACTGGGGTTTTGAAACCCAATGGTTTCAAATAATATTCAGTGTCAGTAAAATTGAACACTTGTCCCAGTGACCAAGGCAATTAAGTGATTTTACCCAAGTTCCTAATGTTAGCAACACTACCGTGAGCAAGCATAAAGTCAGGCTTCTCACATGTGATTTTTATAAATAAGCTGTAATACTGAAAATCATACAGCCATAAAAGAAATGCTATATAATAGCCTAGTGCAGGAAACTAAAATATAAAGAGTAACTGGTGTATTTCTAGTTCTTGACATGACCAAAATAGTATTACTTTGCCCCCAAATGTGCATTTTAAGAGTCATAAGCAAATTAAAAGAAATAGAAATTATATAATTTTAGCCAATCTTAAATGATATAACTTTAACTAAAAACCTCATTTCTCACTTCTGAAGGGCCTTCTCTTCATGTGAAATGAATAATGAATTTTTCAGTAAAATTCATGTTTAAAATTCTGTGAAAGGAGTCCTTTTTAGCTCTTTAAAATGGAGCTCAAATAATCATACTTTCATTCTGATTTCCATTCCTAAACATGAAAAGAAACCTACAGGTGCTCTTCAGAAATACTGAAACTCTATTCTGTTGAAAGACTTAAGTGGGGTTTTTCTTCTTTGATGTTTTTAAGCCTACTGAAATTTACATTGAGCCGTGTAAATACCATAGATTTGTAGAGAAGTTTCTGAAAATGAAAAAGGCAGCTTTTAACAGGAAACAGCGCCACTCGCTGGCCACATAAATAAAATGCAAAAGCAGCAGAGAGAATACTCTGATAACCTAATTTGTGGACTAAATTGTCAACTTTAAAGCATAAATCTGGAATAATCATGCCAGGTTCTTAATACCAACTAGATTAACTCCATTGTGGACTTAAACACAGGAAAGCTTTACTGCGTAACTACAGTCACACTGAACTGAACTGGGGAAATGAGCATAGCAGTCTTCAAAGGAATTTTTCGCTAGCTTTGGAGCACTTCCCAGACTATTCACTACAAACTTAAGTGACCAAGGCATCCTGTGTGCGAATTATACTTGAAGTCGCTCCTGGTCAGAACACCTCTGCAGCTCACATACTGCTTGCTTGTTTAGGTTTCATAAAGTAGGAGAATATAGGAATACAATTCAACACCAGGCGAGACTAAAGTGAGGGAAGTTGACAGGCTTTATCTTCAGTGTTAACAAAAAGAAAGAGGACACAGAAACAGCCTTTCATCGCTCACTGGCCACTTCAGACAAGATAAACCCACAGTCAAGAGTTGAAGAGAAACACATGTAAGAACTTACGGGAAGCACACTGATACCTGAGGCCAAGTGAACGGACTGATAAATGTGACCAAGGAGCGAATTAACACTTCTTTCTTCTGAATCCGCAGAGGCATCAAAAAAAAAAAAAAAAAAAATCCCTTAGGACCGAAAAAAAAAAAACCAAAAACAAAAAGAAGTTTTGGTTTACTTGCAGGGTCCTCTGCAGTGGGTAACTGGAACCAGCTGGGGAATATTCTGCTCTCTGACTGAATGTGGGGTGCTTCCAAGAGTCAGAGGTCAAAGGTCATTCCCATCCCTTTCCTTCTCCGTGCAGTTGCTTCTGGACCTCCCCTTGCCCAGCCCTTCTTCACAGGCTCACACACCCTCCCACACAAAACGTTGCCTTTGAGGTCCAGGTCATGAATGAGGGCCAAGCCCACTTGGCTTGGTCCACTGTGTTTCCTTAGCAACCTGTGCTTCCCTGGGACCCAGAGAGACAAGAGTTGATCAAAGACGGTAAAGGGGTTTACGAGGGATTCCTAGTGGGAGTACTTTTCCTATGGTCCTTCTATTGCATCATGTAGAGAAAGCCCTCAGCGACAGCTGGAACGACTTCTCAGCTCAAAAAGAACGTAAGTGAAGGAACGGACACGAATTCACCCCACTTCTTCTTCTTCGGACAATAATTAGGAGCTGGATGATTGTGGTCAGGCAGCAGTCGTCATCAAGGCACCTATTTTCAACATCTTATTCACATCACTCTTCATATAGGTGAGGACTGTGCTAGGAGGAGTGTTCACCTGAGAGCCATCACATGGGCACACGTGTACTGGCTCACAGATACACAACACGCCAGTTCAGAGGAGAGCGGATCCCTGGAGAGCTGGCTGACTGACCCCGTCCCACTAGCAGGACCTCACTACGTGAATTACTGCTTCCTGGCCTTATGCTCAATGAAAGAAATGGAAGTGACCTAAGCCCCTTCTTGTTTTCAGAGAATTAGGTGCACATGTTCAATGTTAATTTAATACCAAATAATTTCTACTCTAGGTAGAGATTTTTCCCTCCCCGTCAAAAAGATTAACTGAAATTATAGCTATGTCTGCAAAAGTTTTAGAGTTATGACTTTATCATAATTGCCTATCCAGAGATTAAGGGATTCTGAGCAATGATGTAGCCGAAAGACTAGAAGTAGTGAAGCGTATCAGTCTGGAATCAACCTGGTGTTGAAATCTCAGTAGTAGCAAATTCCTCCATGTCCTGGATCTCCGCATCTGCCCCTCATGAGAGACTGTAATAGAAACTACCTCCCAGAATTATTTCGAGACAATATTTCGTAAGGACTGGGTAGAGACCTTCAATGAATGAATGCCCCAACTAGGCAAGGCAAATAGAGCAGTCATAGTTTTAACCCATGCATTTATCAGGGACGTTTTATGTTTGTTTTTAGCGACTCTTTTAGTATAAATTTTATACCAGGGCTTCCCACTTCATCACTGCTGACATTTGGGGCTAATTTGCTGAGGGAAGCTGTCCTCTGCGGTTGGGAGCTCATCTGGTTTCCACCACTAGGTTTCAGTAGCATCTGCCCTGCCCTACACCTGCAACCATCAGCGCCAACAAAACCAGCTCCAGAAAGTACCAGGTGTCCCCTCTGGGACAAACTCGCTCCCAGCTGAGAACCACCCTGTTAGCCCAATGCATCTGGTAGTTTATAAGAGTCGACTCCCACCCACGGAAAGGTAATGTCAGCCAAGGGAGGCTGGAGACAGATCCAAGAAGGTGAGCTGCCCAACTGGAAGAAGGTGCGAGGAGCCGACATAGACCAAAACAGCAGCTTATTGCAGTACCAGTGGGTGGCGCGTGCGCTCAGGTGTACGCACTTGTCCTTTTATTATGTCCACGCATGCGTATTGTTCATAATGCTGACTCACGCTACTGGCGCATGCGTACATTTACTTCTTGCCTCATACTCATGCCAGTTATTGTGAACTTTGACCTGGGTTCCACGGCCTACTCACTTAAGACTGCTGACAGGTAAAAACAATTTTTAAGTGACTTTTGAGATGGACATTAGGTTCTGAACGTGAAAACCAAGTCTACTTTCCAAAATGATTCATCAAAACAGCTTACTTGACAAAAATGGTGTTGGTAATATAGAAACAATGACAGACTCATGGGAAAAGCAAATATCCCAGACAACCACTGTCTGCCTCTCCAGAGAATTCAAGATAAGCAGTCAAACCCAAGATACTATCCAAAAGGAACTCACCCAGAACGTGCAAACACCACAGCTGTTCTACACCCAGTCCAACACTCCACCTGATTTTAAACACCTGTCTTTAAGGGCTTGCTGCATAGAACTACATCATGGGGAGTTAATTTAATAATACTTTTTTTTCTTATTTTATTTTTTACTTTTTAGCCGGCTTTATTGAGGTAACTTCACTAAAAACAGAATTAACCTCCATAAAAATAAAATTAGCCAATTTTAAATGAGCAATTTGACTTGTTAGGACATAATAGGACCTACACCATCCAACCCAGAATTCTCAGGTCTTGGAACTCGGACCCTAACTGCACCACTGACTTGCCTGGTTTTCCAACTTGCATATGGCAGCGAGGCGGGAAGCCCCATAAAAAGACTGGCAGGACCCCTAGGCAGGGCCGCTCCACTCCTCCCAGCACTGTCCGGTTCCCTGGCCCAGAGGCTCTATCTCACTTTTTGCCTCTAAAGCGGCTAACTTACACCTAAAAGTCTATTGGTTCCCTGAGCTCACTTCTGATTGGTTATTTCCTTCACTCCTAATTGGTTATTACTCTCACTTCTGATTGGTTATTACTCTCACTCCTGATTGGTTATTACTCTCACTTCTGATTGGTCCAGTTCCCTAACTTCTGATTGGTCCATTTGTAGTACTTTATTTGCATGGTGCTCACTCCTGATTGGTCTGTTTCTACAAAGCTTGTTCCTAGTTGGTCAACTTCTGTTGTACTTTATTTACGTATGATGTTGCAAAGTGTAAAACTGGCAGCCTATAAAAGGCCTGTGTAAACCTACAGATGGGGTCCAGAGCTTGGAATGTTAACTCCTCTGAGCCTCCTGGAGTAATAAACCTGAGTTCTCTAACTGAGTGCTGCTTGGTCTCTCGCCTGGATGCAGGTTGCTGTCACAACCAAGTTGTAACACAGAGCTATAACACATGTTGCTATAACACGTTTCCACAACAGCAGGTGGTGGGACTTCTTGGCCTCCACAGCCATCAGCCAATTCCTATAATAAACCTTCTCTTACCTACTTACCTGTCTGTCTATTTATCTATCCATCTGTCTGCTTATCTATCTATCTATCTATCTGTCCATCCATCCATCTTTCCACCCACCCAACCATCTATCTTCCTACCTACCTATCTATAGTATCATCTATCCATCCATTATCAGTACATCTAATCTATTAATCATGTCTATCTGTCTGTATCTGTCTTTCTGTCTGTCTTCCTACCTATTTATAGCATCATCCACCCATCCATTATCCATACATCTAATCTATTTATCATCTGTCTGTCTTGTCTACCCATCTACTTACCTATATATCTTCCATTGGTTCCGTTTCTCTAGAGAATCCTAATATGTAAACTTCTGCTTCTCTCTCTAACCTCATAACTAACTCTGGAAAAGTCTTGAGCCCAGAAGAGAAAAAAAAAAAAAAATACTTGCACACTAACTTAGCTAAGACAAAAGGAAGTAAATAAACTAAATCCAACCCCAAACCAGAATGTTTAAACCCAAACCATAATTATTTTTAAAGTTAAAGTTATCAATCCATAGGTATTTTATGTCTTAGAGAAATTATAATGGTCTTGTATGTAAACTTGCATGAATTAATAGCATGGAATACTCTATAAATTAAATTACTAATATATTTATTACTATTATTATTATTATTATTAATTTTATATCTCTGATAAGTCACTGAAATGTTCACCATAAAGAAACAGACTTACAAGTTACACATTGCTACCAACACGTCAAAACAAAGAAGTGAAAATTTTTAGTCTATTCCAGAACTATCTTTCCAAGACCAGAAACATTTTTTAATGCACATTTTTCAGTATCAAAGTGAAAGAAAATCTCTTTGCAAAATATAAGCAAGCACACAGGAAGCCATGGTGTAATTGTAGCTAATACACTCTCTTTAAGTTGGAGAGTTGTATCATTTTATTTGCAGATACTTTAAACCGATAAAGTAGTAGTGAAGCCTTGGGGCAGGGTCTTCATTCCTCCTCAACCATCCACTTTGGGTGGCTTTGATTTCCTCTGTTGCATCATTTAAACCAGGGCTGCTCAATGCTGGTGAGAATCAGCCATTAAAAAATGCAGATGCCCAGGTCCCAACTCGAGACACCTTCATTTAATGGGCCTGGGGTAGCTTAGGTATCAGTAATTTTTAAGGCATCCAGGTGATTTTTATGATGCCACAGTTGAGAGTTAGCAAGCGTTATTTATCCCTGAATTCAAATAATAGATTTAAGAAAACTTATGAGAATCTGATGACAATGGTAGGAAACTCATGATTTCTCAACATCGATACCAGTAACGTTTTGCACAGGATCACTCTTTGTTGTGGGGTCTGTCTTGTGCAACGCAGGCTGATGAGCAATATCTCTGGCCTCCACCGACTGGATGCCAGTAGCACTCTATCCCCAGTGGGACAACCAAAGATGTCTCCAGACACTGCTCAGTGTCCCCTGGGGGACCATATGGCTCCCCTCCCTGGGTTGAGAACCACCAATGTAGCTAATTCATGTGTCAGGGATATCCATGTAATAATTGTAGGAAAAACCAAACACACAAACACGTCCTTCAATTAAAACAGCAATATCTAACCATGTTGGGTAGAAAAAAAGGAGACAATATTTTTAAATGATGTTCTGGATGTTTTGGATTAAAAATAAACCAACATAAAAGTTTTCAATTTCTTGTGGGGTTTCGTCTGGATCCCTGCCCCACCCCGTCTCCTAGCCTCCGAGGAACTTCCTGTAGAGATAAAAACCTCTCCGTCACCTGCCCCCTCACCACTAGAAGGCTGTAAACAGCTCCCACTTCCACAACCTCATGACCAACTAAGACTCCACAGGTCCCTCCCAGCAAGCTGCAACTTCCTGACCCCCCACCTCCCAGATGTAGCCCCCCACCCCAGGAGGGAAGTACATGCATTCACTCAGTCTCCTTTTCTCGGCCTGTCAGGAGAGAAGTAATGTCCAGTAGGTTTCCTCGCTTCTTGTAGGCTCTCCTCCCTCCCTCCCGACTTCAGGATTTTCACTTGTGTCATTTTGTATTTTCCTCCTTCAGCCACAAGTTAAATAATATCCATTCATTCGGTGACTGAGCCTCTTGGTCTGTTTCCAGCACTGTCCCAGACACTGTGACGGGTAATAGAGTGAAGTCTCCACCCTGTGGAGTTACTCATTAATAGGTGGACATGCTTGCATTACTCTAGACAATAACACTCAGCCGTACAGTGTGCAGTTTCCCAGGTGCACCAGCTCCTCTTTTAAACAAATGTTCCACCAGTGAACCTTTCTACCTCCAAAGAATGCGAAGAATGAGATTTTTTTTTTTTAATGTTGAGCTTGCCTTCCCAGGTACCTGAAGGCAAGTGAACGCTGTAACTGGTCTGCTGGGATCGTTCTGTAACCAGCCATCCCATTGTGTTTGGTCTTGAGCTGTGGGACAGGCATGACTGATACGCTGAGCAAGTTCAAAGGAATGAATGCTCTGACTGCCAGCTGGGGGAGGGCACCGCAGGAGCCCTGAGAGGGAGCCGCTGCTCTGACGTCATCCATGTCCAGGTCACTCTGGGGACCATCCAGCAGGGCGCAGCTTCACAGCCCCAGCCTCATCAGACAGCGGGAGAAACAGAGCAGGACCCTGGGGGCCTTCCCTGGTACAAATCCTTTCCATGTCTCCCATTTCTTGTTTGGAAGAGATGGGCTTCATTCAGCCTCCTGGACCTTCGCTGAGCTCCAAGGGGCAGAGTCAAACAGTTGCTAATCAGGGAAGGGAGGGGGTACAAAGACAAGGGAGGAGCAGTCAGGAAGCAGTAGTGCAGCCTTGGGACAGGGTCTTGGTTCCTCCTCAAGGAATATAAATAATGATACCTGACTTCTTCTGCGGGAACTAAAGATGGCAACTTCAGCACTGCCCTGTTATGTCACCACCAAGCAGTCAGAAGAAAGTCACACACACTGCAGCCCCCACCCCAAATTTTGCCTATAAAAACTTCTCCCCCCAAACCATCAGGGAGTTCAGGGCTTCTTAAGCACAGGCCACCTTCCCTCCTCACTCAGCCCTGCAATAAACCTCCCTCTGCTCCAAATTCCCAATGTTTCAGTTTGTTTGGCCTCCCTGTGCATCGGGCACATAAACTTTTGTTCAGTATTGGGTCCCTGGTTGGGGTCACCTGCATTGGGGAGCCACGTGATTTGATCACAGCTGTGAAGTTTGGAGTGGTCCAAATGCCACCCCCAGGATGAGACAAATAAAACAGGGTTCATCGAGGTGACCCTTGCCCTGAGCTGTGAGAATGGCCCTGAGTGCCGCCCACTTTTGGACTCGCCTCGCTGGTGACGACAGTGAACGGCCACTGTAGCCTAGTGGACACCGCTGGCACCGGGCACTTAGGGGAAACTGGGAACCCAGGGCCCCACTGAGCTAATGGCTTTGCTTCAGGTGATGAGGGTGTGACAGAAAGTTTCCCGCAAAGGGGTAGCCGCCACCACAGCAAGCTGAGGTGCCCTGGAGCTGCCTCCCTGAGCACCCCATTTCCACTGGACCAGCAAACCTGCCTGTTGGGCCCTTCTACCTCATCAGGCATGGAGTCAGAGCTGACCCGCCCTGAAGTGGGGTACCAGGTGGGAGACCACAAAGCCTCCACGGGTCCCGTGTTCAGCTTTGACAAGAGCCCAGCACTGTACTGACAGCAGCGCCTTAAAGAGGAGAGCTGGAGACTTCTGCTGTCAGGGCCGTCTGCTGGGTACATGGGACCAACAGACGTAGCACTGACAGTCCACAGAACCCCTCAGAAGTGAGCCATGGCCACGTTCCCATGAAGACGCCTGTGTCCTGCTGACAGTAGCAGTGAGACGCTGTGACTGTGCTGTGAGCCCCACTTAAATGTCAGAGCAGTTAATACGTGCAAAAATAAACAGATGTCTTAGAATTGGTGACCTAGGCAGCAGGGTCCAGCTCACCGCTTGGTTGTGAGGCTTTAGATGCACTCATCCTTATTCGGTGCACAGAGGCGGACACATGGTGAGTGGGCACTCGGGGTAGCTCGTTAAAACCAAGCACTGCCTGCCTGCTTTACTCCTCGGGCCAGCTTAATGCGTCTACACCCTGGTACCTTCCACGAAGACAGAAGAGAATATAAGAAAGGAACCCGTATTTGTCATATGATGTTAAAATCCTTATTAGGATGAAAAATGGAATGAGTTTCTCTGTAAAATAAAGAAAAGCTAGAAACATGAATTAAGAGACTAATTCTCTTCAAAAACCTTAAACCGAGGCCATGATTTCTAATATGGCGCTCAAATACACCTCAGCTCTGCTTGTAGTCAGTAGGACTATAAATGCCACCCTGGTGACAGCCCGGCTGAATTCTCTCTCTCTATTCTGCATCTTATATTCCCTAAGAATAACGTATTGGTTGAATATCTCCTGTAAATATACACTTATAGTTTATCTGCTTTATTTGCATAATGTTCATAAATAGTCTAATTAAAAGGTCACTGGAACTTTATGAAACCATTAGCAAACAGTAGACAATTCATTGGAAGTTTCACCAATCTTAGCATTTTCTTGTGCGTTCAGAACCTCCTGGTTTACTTGGTATGTGTTAAGAAAGAAATCCTAAGTTGTTGCAATGCCTGGCACTTTAGGATTATTATTTAATATTAATGAGTCTGCAAGGGAAACATCATTATCTGAGTCTTACAGATGAGAAAAGGAAGTTTCAGGGAAAGTAAGCCATTTGCCCAATGCACACAGTGGGTAGGTACAGAACTGTTACCCAAACCCAAGTCCAGCTACTCCAAAGTCAATGCATTTTGCAACAGTCCATCCTTCCAGACACCAAAAATGAACAGAAAGATTTAGTGGAAGGAAGAAAGAAATTGGGAGGCAGAATAAATTCACCCACACCTTCATCTGTAATAACCTGAAGTCAAAGGCTAGCATGAAAATCTTACACAGAAGCAAAAGATTTGTAAGTAAAAAGAAAACACTAAGAGCGATGATATTATTTCAGTGAACTACTCAAAAGGGTCAACCTAGTCAAGAAATTAAGTGACCCTACAGGTCAGAAGTCAGGGCAGGGGTATTGACCCGCTCAAAATGTCTAGAAGCATTGACCTCTGGTCACATGGACAGCCAGAGTACGTGGCCATAATCTCCTACTGAAGCAAAGGTCAGAACGTTGTACAGCTGGTCCAAGATTCTAAAACAAGGTCAGCTAATCATGGCCCAGAAGCCAAATCCTGCCTGCTCTCTGTTTCTGTAAATAAAGTTTTATTGTAACACAGCCACTCCCACTCATTTGCATACCATCTACTGCTGCATTGATGCAACACGCACAGAGTTGAGAGGTTATAACGGAAACCTGACAATCCACCAGGCTTAGAAGACTGATGAGCTGAGCTGGTGCTTTATGGAACAAGTTCACCAACCCCAAGTATGAAGCACAGACCAATGGCTCGGCAAACAGCATTCTGAATGCGATGGAACCACTCAGCTTGCCTCCTGCCTGTGCACCCCTACCATAGTCTCACCCGCCGTGTCGTGTTCCACCACCCCAACACACTCGCTGTGTATCTGACTGTCCATTAGCACCATCCCTGGCACTGCTCCTTTCTGCTCACAGCAGGTGTCTAGCGGGTTGTCTCCTGCACACCTGCCCTCCCAGTGTGGACCAGCGTCATTAGAGCGAGCTCTCAAAGCACAAGAGAGATGATGGCTCTCCCCCCCGCCTGCCTGCCACCCGCCGTCCTTGTAGAATGAATCCAGTCCCTTCCCAGTCCTCCAGCCCTGTGGGATACACCCTGCTTCCCTCTCTGATCTTGTCCCCCCCTAGTTCTGCCCACGCTCCCCACAAGGCTATCTTGCTGCACTTCAAGTTCCCTCCTCCCTCAGAAGAAGAGTGCATGCCCTTCCCAGGGCCACAGACATTTTTACACCCATCAGCCCTGTGTCCTCCAGGCCCTGCTCAAGTGTCACCGTCACTTTCTTTGCCACGAGGAAACATTCCAGCAGAAGTACGCCTTGTCGGCATGAGTACTGCGTTCTGAATGTCATTAGACAGAAGTGGCTAATCTCCTCAAAATTCTCGATACAGAAAACAGGGTACGTAAGTACACTTTTACTTCCCTATCATCATGATAACAAAAAAAAAGTTGTCAAGTGGATTGTAATAAACTGAGAAAAAGATCTTTTAGTCAAGTTCTGATTCCTCCATTTCTAGTCATATATACACTCTCAACCCCCAGTCACAAACTGGACCCTGCCTCATTTTTCTCTCTAACGCTGTATCTGCCTGAAATGGTGTTATTTATTTATGTATTTACTTACTTATTTTATTCACTTGTTTGCTCTTTGTCTCTAATTAGAATTTAATCTCAATGAAAGCAGAGTTTTTTTCCTATCAAATTTGCCACTCTTGACACATAACAAATAAGTTGTGGTATATTTATACAATGGAATACTACTCAGCCATAAAAGTAATAAACTAATGCCATCTGCAGCAACATGGATGTCCCTGGAGAATGTCATTCTAAGTAAAGAAAGCCAGAAAGAAATAAAAATACCATATGAGATTGCTTATATGTGGAATCTTAAAAAAAAAAAAAAAAGACAAATGAAGTTATTTACAAAACAGAAACAGACTCACAGACATAGAAAACAAAGATATGGTTACCAGGGAGGAAGGAGGTGGGAAGAAATAAATTGGGAATTTGAGATTTGCAAATACTAACTACTACATATAAAGCAGATAAACAACAAGTTTCTACAGTATAGCACAGGGAATTATATTCAACGCCGTATAGTAACCTTATAATGAAAAAGAATATGAAAATTAAAAGAGTCAGTAAGTATTGAGAAAATATTGGGTGGGCTACCCATGTTCACAGATAAAACACTATTTTATGATACACAGATCTTGCTGTTATGTTGACATAATTTACATCCTCTGGACCCAATCGAGGGTATGATTCTACAATTGCCCATACTTCTGACCTCATCTGAAACCGCCTCCTCTTTTGTCCACTTCTTAATGATTCTGGAACCTTCCTGTCCTGCTTTAGGATTTGGGTCCTGGCAGTTTCCCCTACCCGAAATTCACTGGGGGAATCATTTAACGTAAGTGCCGCTCACCTCTGTCCAAGCTTTGCTCAGATGCAAGCTCGTCACCAACCTCTAAAGCTGGGCACCACCCCCATCTGGTTCTCTGCACCCCCTTCCTCTGCTGTGCCTGTTTGCTGCTATGACACTCACTACCCTTTTAGAGTCTTAAAAAATGCAGCACAAAACTATCATCAGGTAAAGGACAATAATAATGTACAACACAGATATAAATAATACCAAATGCTTTTTGTTTATTATGTCTCCCTAAAAGGTCAGCTTCATGAAGACACAAGTCTTCATTTGCTCTGTTTTTTGCACCTGTCTGTCCAGCTGCTGTGCAAAGATACCACAGCCTGGGAGGCTTAAGCAAGACTTCATCTTTCACCGTCTGGGGACGGGACACCCAAGATCAAGTGCAGGCAGAGTCAGCTCCCCTCTTGGTTCACAGATGGCCGCCTTCTCAATATGACATCACGTGGAGGACGGGGTGAGGGAGCTCGGGGGGGGGGTCTCCTTTATGAGGCACTAATCCACTCGTGAGGGCTCTACCCTCATGACCTCATCGCCTCCAAAGTCTCCACCTCCTAGCACCCTTACATTCAAAATATGCATCTGGGGGGATACAAACCTTCAGTCCATAATACACACCCAGTGTGTAGCACTGTCCTCCCTTCCTGTCCCTGGGGCGGGTCCCAAGGCCCCCAGTGAGCAGACTTCCAGCTGGGATTGGCCAGTGGGAGGTCCTGGCGGGTGCCGCCAGGTGGCTGTGTCTTTTATAAGATTCCAGCGCCTCTGTGGCTCCAGTTTCCACCAGGGGGTGCAGCCCCCAGGTTTGGAAATCCCTGCTTCCGTCCTGAATTCCTCCCGCTGGGCAGCTGGGGGTTCGAGCTTCTGGACGTGGCTCTCTGCTCTGCCTTCCCACCTCACCCTGGCTCTTCACCTGCCTGTCACCTTCCCGAATTACCGTTCCTCTGTCTTACGTACTCAGACCTGCTAGGTCTTGAAATACACACTTACATTTCTTCTGGTTTTTAATGCCCTCTTGGAAGTCAGGTCAGAGAAAGTGAAGCAAGGTATGAATAAAAAATATTGCTTGCCACATTGGTGAACAAAGGACGCTGCGGCCATCAGACATCAGCCACTACTGCCGCCCCCAACAGTGAGCAGGAGGGGAGGGGACTCAGAATAGAGCCAGGCAGCCTCTACAGCCACCCCCGACGGTGCACCTGGAGGGCACTTAGGATGGGGAAGAGCTTAGAGAGCTAAGATGCACATCAAAGGAATGACTTCAATAAGCCCAGACCTTTCCATCTTCCCATACATATAGAATCGTTAAATTCCTTAACTTGATATCTGGTTTTCTTTAATTAACAGTAATCTTTCGATGTTCTGACTCCCTGGTCTTTGCTGCAAAAACTCCTATAAATCCTAGCTCCTCCCCTACCTCTTCAGAGCAGTCCCCCGGAGCTACCCAAGACGCTGTTACCCCAGTCCTCAGAAATGTCCAAAACTAACTCTCAACTTTTAGACTGTGCATTTTTTACTAGTGGACAACAGTGACACGTTCATGACTCATCACAGACTAAAACCAAGTAACTCAGCAGCTCAGTAGGCTGAGCAGACAAGCTCTAGTTTAATAGGTTTCCTTCATTATCACGGGAGAGACGTGCTATAAATCACCATGTAGACAAGAGCTATCATCTGATGCACAGCAGAATCACAGTCATATATGGCAAAGTCATTCATCATGAGATTTTAATTATATGAAGGGACACATTGAATTTATCTCTGTGTCCTCATCATCCAGCCAAATGCCTGGAATGTAACAGTCACCTGGTAAATGCTCACTTAATGGTGCAATGAATGAACTGAAAATATTAAAAATTATGCACACTGCATTTTCCACACTACAGTAAGAGACAGCACAAGAATTCTGACAACCCAGGAGCGCATGAATGAAGAAAAATCCCTGAGTTTGCAGCACAAAAGTGCTGAGGACAAATGTTGGTGCTGATGTGTGTGCATCACAAGAGGAAGGACTGTCTGGTGGGATCTTAGGGCACCTAGCCGGTCAAACCACCAGTGACCACATCCCTGGTTACTGCCTTCTCCTCAGTCTCTGGACCTCTTGGAAAAGGTCACAGTGATGGATTGATATTAAGGGGGAAGAGAGAAATACTCAGAGTGCAGACCTGTACAGGAAAGGCCATCTCCATGGGGTTCCAGGAATGCTTCAGGGCACCGGTTGTAAAGACAAAACTGAAATAGATGTTAAGACATGGAATAGGTTTGGGGGTGGAATCAGAAGACAAAGGAACTATTTGATCTGATTATCCAGAATGTCATCTCCAAGCCCAAATGAACAGCCCAGAGATAAAGATTCAGTGAGTTCTGGTCCCAGTTCCATGAGCGCACACCTCTGTATAAACTTAAACACCCCAGCAGCCAAGATTGGCTCCAGAGGGTCCTCGGAGAGTTACTACAGCAAGAGCTTCTGATGGATTTGAGACGGGGACCCAGGCTGTGGAATGTGGTGGCAAAGCTTCCTTCCTCTAACCCTGATTAATTACTTGCAGGGAACACTGCACCATGCAGTCCTGGCACTTTGCATGTCCCCACGTGGTCACACATGCAAAGCTTGACGTCACTCTGACCGACATCTCGGTGGAATGTCCTGCCATCACCCTAGGGGCCAGGGGAGATAAGCCTGGAGAGGAGCTGCTGCCAGGCATGTTCCCAGCCCCTCTGAGCATCACTTCTCCATCTCCCTGGTTTGGAGCATCCACAGCTCAAGAATTCTGTCACCTGGTGCTGGAACTCCTTGCTGTCCTGTGGAAGCAGAGTTGTGGGGCGCTGATGGCACGCTGACCTTGCTTTGGTGTGAGTAGTACCCGTGTACACCCCCTGCGTTCCCTGTGTCCTCACTGACAGGTCCGTGGAGGACTGGCCAGCCCACCGGGCAGAGGCTGCGTGCTGCCGCTTAGCCACGGCACGACCGTGAGGCGGGGTTTAATCTCCGCTTCCCCATCTCCCTCTGTTAATGCTACCGTGCCCCGGGCTGGGCCACTGAGTCTCTGGAGCGTGCCCCATCACGGTTTGGCACAGTCGTGTAGGCCCATGATGTGGCCCCCAGGACCCTTCCTGTTTTTAGATGGTCTACGAACTTGTCCCACAGATCTCCAGGTCAAGTCCCCCGTGCGCAGCCACAGAAGTCACAGGCAGCATCCGCAGGGAGCTCACATGGTAAAGTAGTTGATGCCCTTATCTTCACGTTGCTCCTCCTTGTCCTCAACTACAGCAAGTTCAAACACAGTTCCTTAAGAAAATACAAGTGAGTTTGTGAAATTTCCAGGCCAGTAGCACGCTGTGTTTTGTCACAAGGTGCATGGTGTACACACATCTGGGATAGGAAATTCTCCTAGACTCCAAATGCGTGTGAAGCTCTCCAAGTGGATGCAGGAGGGGAACGCCATTCAGGGAAGTATTCGGATCTCGCTGCAGAGTATTCTACTCTTACCACATAAGCCCTTTTCTTACGATAGCTTTAAAATAAATAAATACTAGAGCTAGCTGTTTCAGCTGTCACTGTCATGTGTTTGCAATCATGGCCCTTGCTGGTTTTGAATTCTCTAAGCACTCAAATACATTTTTAATTATAACATGACTATCCTCTGGCTAAGTACAACCCAGATGTGATATATGTGGAATAAAAATCAGATTTCTCCATTACAGCCTAAATACACTCCGATTGTAAAACATATCTGATCCCAAATGTCTCGGCTCCCCAGGCATTGGCTGCAGCCGACTTTGCACGCCCTGCCAGGCACAGGTGTGGGTGCCCCAGGTGGTCCTCGCAGAACAAGGGGGACCCGCCCGCATCCTCCTCACGACTGTGCCGGGGGACCTCTTCTCCAACCAGGCTGCGTCAAGGAGGCTCAGTGCAAACGTAGGCTGATTTCCTGGCTCCTCTTGTCAGAGTCACAGGTTTTCAGAAGATGTTGAATATAGTTCCCTGTGCTATACAGTACGTCCTTGTTGGTTATCTATTTTATATATAGTACTGCATACATGTTAATGCCAAACTCCCAATTGATCCCTCCCCCACTTTCCCCTTTGGTAACCACAAGTTTGTTTTCTATGTCTGAGAGTCTCTTTCTGTTTTGTAAATAAGGTCATTTGTGTCATTTTTTAAGATTCCACATATAAGCATATCATATGATATTTGTCTTTCTCTGTCTGACTTACTTCATTCAGTATGATAATCCCCAGGTCCACCCATGTAGCTGCAAATGGCATTATTTTATTATTTTTTATGGCTGAGTAGTATTCTGTACATCACAGCTTCTTTATGCAGTCATCTGTTGATGGACATTTAGGTTGTTTCCATGACTTGGCTATTGAACACTGGGGTGCATGTATCTGTTCGAATTAGAGTTTTCTCCAGATATATGTCCAGAAGTGGGATTGTGGATCATGTGGTAATTTTATTTTTAGATTTTTTAAAATCTAAAATCCATATTGCCCTCCATAGTGGCTGCACGAACTACATTCCTACCAACAGTGTAGGAGGGTTCCTTTTTCTCCACACCCCCTCTAGCATTTATTTGTGGACTTCTGAATAACGGCCATTCTGACCAGTGTGAGTTGATACCTCACTGTAGCTTTGATTTGCATTCCTCTGATAATTAGTGATACTGAACACCTTCTCATGTGCCTGTTGGCCGTCTGGATGTCTTCTGTGTAGAAATGTCTGTTTAGGTCTTCTGCCCAGTTTTTTGATTGGGCTGTTTTTTAATTTTTTTTCTTTAATTGAGCTTTATGAGCTGTTCGTATATTTTGGAAATCAATCCCTTTCAGCAGCATAATTTGCAAATATTTCCTCTCATTCTGTAGATTTTCTTTTCGTTTTGTTTATGGTTTCCTTTGCTGTGCAAAAGCTTATACATTTAATTATGTCCTATTTGTTTATTTTTGTTTTTATTTCCATTACTCCAGGAGCTGGATAAAAAAAAATATTTCTGTAATTTATATCCAAGAGTGCTCTGCCTACAGTTTCCTCTAGGAGTTTTAGAGTACCTGGTCTTACATTTAGGTCTTCAATCCATTTTGAGTTTACTTATGCATATGGTGTTAGAGAATGTTCCCCTTTCGTACTTTTACATGCAGCTGTCCAGTTTTCCCAGAACCATTTATTGAAGAGACTGTCTTTTCTCCATTGTATATTCTTGCCTCCTTTGTTGTAGATTAATTGGCCATAAGTGTGTGGGTTTATTTCTGGGCTCTCTATCCTGTTCCATTGATCTAGGTGTCTGTTTTTTTGTGCCAGTACCACACTGTTTTGATGATTGTAGGTTTGTAGTATAGTCTGAAGTCTGCACGCATGATTCCTCCAGCTCTCTTCTTTCTCAAGATTGCTTTGGCTATTTGGGGTCTTTCATGTTTCCATACAAATCAGAAATTTTTTTTTCTGGTTCTGTGAAAAACGCCATTGGTAATTCGCTAGGGATTGCATTCAATCTATAGATAGCCTTGAGCAGTACTGTCATTTTAACAATACTGATTCTTCCAATCCAAGAACACTTTCCATCTATTTGTGTCATCTTCAGTTTCCTTCATCAGTGTCTTATAGTTTTCTGAGCACAGGTCTTTTGCCTTCTTAGGTAGGTTTATTCCTAGGTATTTTATTCTTTTTTGATTTGATGGTAAATGGGATTGTTTCCTTAATTTCTCTTTCTGATATTTCATTGTTAGTGTATAGAAATGCAATAGATTTCTGTGTGTTCGTTTTGTATCCTATAACTTTACCAGGTTCATTGATGAGCTCTAGTAGTTTTCTGGTAGTAGCTTTAGGATTTTCTTGTGTTTGTGACGTGGGACGTAGAAACAGAAATCCCTAAGTTCAAGGGGGCCTGAAATAACAACCAGTCCCCCATCCATAGAGACAGTAAGTAGGTCAGTGATTGCCAGTCTCTGAAACGAGGGGGAAATGAGGAGGAACTGCTAAGGGGTGTAGCATTTCTTTTTGAGGTGTTGAAAGTACTCTGGAACAGAGAGTGGTGATGGTTATAGACCTTCATGAATACACTAAAAGTGTTCAAACTGGACACTTTACAATGGTGGTTTTATGGTATGTTAATTATGTCTCAATTAAAACAAACAAGACTTAGCAGTATGCTAAGGTTCTTTTGCACGCACGCGCGCGCGCACACACACACACACACACACAGTGCAGAGGACATACTGACACCAAAAAAGAATTTGTTGTTATCTAGAATTCGCATTTAATTGGGTTGCCTGAATTTTGGGGTAGACTTTTCTTTTTAGAATTGTTTTAGGTTAGCAGTAGAAGTGAGGGGAAACTACATGGAGTTTCCACATGCATATGTCCCCTTCCCCAGCACACGCACAGCCTCCTGTCTGTTCCCACACCAGAAGATGCATTTGTTACCATCAATGAACCAGCACTGTCACATCATCATCACCCAAAGCCCATAGTTTACATTAGGGTTCCATCTTGGTTGCTTCCAAGTATGGGCAGTTATGAATAAAGCTGCTTAAACACTTGTGTGAAGGCTTTCATGTGGATACAACGTATCAGTTCACTGAGGTAAACATCAAGGAGCACAACTGCCGGATCACATGGTAAGACGTGGGTTAGTTTTGCTAAATCTGGCAACCCCATGCTCAGTGACCGTGCACTTCTTGGGACAGGCACAGAAAAGGACAATGAGACTGTCAATGAGAAAGGCAATAAAGGACATCTCATCTTTATTCACTCATTATGTCTCTCATTCATTCATTACTTATTTAACAAAACTATGTGCCAGACCCTGGGGATGCAAATACCACATGTAATGGAAGGAACAGATGCTGCAAAACATAGCAAAGCACTGTAACAAAGGTGTCCATAATGGTTTCCAACGTGCAAGTTGCAGAACAAAGGGAAAAAGATGGAGAAATTTCCCCCAGGGAGGCTCAGAGAATGCTCTCCAGAAAAAGAAAGCCTTCCTCTTCAAGGATGGGAATAATACTTGCGGGGGCAGTGATGAGAGACAGGTGGAGGAATGGGTGCTTCAGACAGGGGTGCAAAGGTAGGAAGGAGCGATGACATGCATTTATCCAATAATACTGAACACTCCTCTAAGGCTTTCACAAAACAGGCAACCTTGACAAGTATTCTACAGGAGAACAATCAACACAGGTTAGTGCAACTCAGAACCAGCAGCCTTTCCCATGGTTAGGAAAAGAGGTGCCTTCAAAGAGTGTTCCTTTTTTTCCTCGGTATTTCTCCCCTTCCACTCTGAGGAATTCCCCTTTCTGCTCTAAAGAGTGAAATAACACATCAGTTTCCCCATCAGGTTTCCCTAATAATGAAAAGTAACAGAAATGTGTAAATAGCAGTTGCCATTTACCAGAATTTCAAGACTTGGTTTGGGGATTTTTTTCTCCCTGACTATTGACATTTCCTAACTCGAGTCAACCTTCCAAAAGTTAGTTACTATCATCCTTTGTGAGATTTTTGTCTCTTGTGCCCAAGGTGCTTGTTAGACAGTTCTTTATAGGCACTTCAAGATTTACAGGTGCACTTGATCAAATAGCTAGAAAGATTTGAGATGATTTTCATTGGGTAATTTATTCCATATGTACCCAACAGCCAAGCATTCAGCAAGGGACCAACAGATATGATTTAGAAAGCCCAAACAGCTCATGCAGGAAATAAGCAGCTGACAGATAAGGAAAAATGGCGACTTCATGCTTTAATGGCCACGTAAACTATCTAGAAGGGACATTTATCAGTTCAACAAGGATCGATTTTCTTCACTCTCAACCCCTGTAACAAATCTTCTCTTTCTAAAAGGCAGGAAGCGGTCGCCCTGGTAATTTATTTGTTTACGTATAGCTAGTCTGTCTTGAGAATCTCTGTAAGACATCTTTCTCTGGCACATATTTTATCTTGATCCTGGGTGGAAGATAATAAGAACCGAGTGACCTGCTGAATAAGGCATCCCTGGAGGCCAGGTAACTCTTAGTTAACATGCATTAATAGATGACCGTGCAAGTGTTACGTGAAGTACCAAGACAGGTAGGCAAACGGCTGGCGACCTTTGCTCCTGAAAGAGATGTGAACTATCCAAACTGCCTGATTTCGTCCCACTTGATACTGTAAAATGATATATGAAACGAGATGTAACTTGTTAATGAGTGAAAATCTAAACACAGAGGATTTCTACTTAATTCATAGGAAATGGGACGTTTGAATAAAATTCAAGACAGTGTTTTAGGTAGGCCAAGTTAATTCTAGGATGTGTATCAACACAGAGGATGGAGAATTCCTGTTTATTCAACATTACTCAATTGATTCCCTCCATTGATCAATCATTCATTTAGAAGATGTTTACTGAACACATCCACATGCCTGTGAGTACACCAGCTTCCAGGAATAAACGCATGAATTCAATAAAACTTCCTCGCTAAGGGTAACAGTTAAGTACATCACAGCCGTAAGCTGTGCTTGGAAAGCTCTGGAAGCACTCCAGAGAGAAGCAGCAACACAATTCTGTTTGAGGACCGACAGACGATGCGTTCTAGAAAAGGTGAAGAGGAGAGGGATCTCTGACCCAAGTCTCAGGTGAATCACGGAGGAGAGAAAGTGGGGGTCTGGCCAGAGAACAGACCAGTGATGATGATTAAAGATCAATGATGTCCACGTTGACCAATTACTCACTATTCATTCTTAATCAAACTACTTAGCTCTGCAGCCTCGTTTTCACATCTGTAAAATGGAGGCACTAATAATGACCAATCTGCAGGCTATTCAAAGGGTCAGTTGAGATAATAAACCTTAAGCGCTTAGCTCAGGGCCATTAAAGACTGATCCTGCGGAACACCCCAGCTAGTTAGGTTCCTGACTCTTCATCCACCACGAATGGTGGACGAACGGTTTTCTGCTCTCTCATCCTCTCCCCCAGAAGAACACAAGAAACTGTGTAAACAACTTGGGCAGAAAACAAAAGTTCTGTTCTTCTTAGTTATGCGAAGCAATCCAAAGCTACGCGCAACGGCTCTGAGATCACACGTGTAATTTATATCTCCCGATTTTTCCCTGCTAGAATTTCTTATTATTTTGGTATTGCTTTTCACATCGTCTTTTACTGCCAAAGGGTTTCATGTGAGGTAGAAGTGTGGTCAAATCCCATCCCTAAAACGCTGATTTATGCTTTGATTCGGACTTCTCTTGAGGTTTTTTTTCCAAATTCCCAAGTAGCACATTTTCTGACCTTGTGGTCCTCTATGTATAATCTTATGGGATGATTAACAGAGGTGGACCACATACAATCGCCAGGTTTTTGCAGTTTTCACCCTTGGCATCCATGCATGGCTCCACTCTTGGGTTCGTTCTTGGTTCAAGTGAAGCTGCAGAGAGGAAGTAAGGGGACATCCCTGATCACCTGCTTCGGGGACCCGGGAGGCGCGCACAGACGAGACGAAAGGTCCGCTGTGGTGCCCCGGCAGATGCCTCTGTAACGAAGAGCTTCTCTGTGTGCTGATTCATCCGCCGGTCCCCTGGGTCTGACAGACGGTGCAAACTTAGTAAGAGGCTTAAGTAAATGAATAAATGTTTATTCCTACTCTCTTGTAACGAGCATGCCTAATTTTATGACGTCATAATGAAAACAGAAACCAAAAATAAACGGATCTTTTAACAGATGTCATCATTTTTGGACATTTGATTTATTCTACGGGCGCTCTGTCTGCAGAGTCAAGGCATTCCAACTGCTCCCCGTCATTGGTGAAGTAGTTTGTTGCAATTTTACTTTATCCAATAGCGCAGCACCAAGAAAAGGGTATTTTAAGCACAAGTTGCAAGTTAAGAAAAAGTAGCACAAACACTGAAAACATATGAAAGTATGATTACATTTCTTTAAGTAGCATGAAACACTGAGACACTAGCTTTATGGTCTGACATCATCGGACTTAAAAAACCCGCAACTGGAAGTGCAGTTTTAACGGCGGCATGGCTGAAATTAATTCCTCTTCTTGACCAGTTGTTTTTAGCCCAAACACAAGCTACCAGATTGAGCAAGAGTGAAAAATGTAACAGCATCTTCGCTGAGTTGTAAGGGGAGAGAAAGATACCGAGCTTTATGCACAATCATCACACACAGTTCTCACTTTTATTGGTAATGGAGCAACAGGAGAAAGGGTGGGTTTCCAAACGCCCCCAGCATGTCTTTGCCTCATGCTATTTATGCATGTGTGAGAAAACCTGCAATATTTCAAAATATTGGAAGCAGAGTGAAGATCTCCATGCAGAAAGCTAATTACTTTACCAGGATCACTAACTGTATATTATTATGCATTATCAGCTATGACTGGGGACTCCTGACAATCAAAACACTAAATGCTGAATTAAAAGACTCTTCAAACAATCAGACAATTGTTGAATTAAGTAGGATTGACATTGGTTTCCAGTTCTCATTTCTCTTTAAAAGTTTCATTAGATCCTCTGTGTAAAATTCTTTTACGTGCTTCCCAGAGAATCTTGCAATTGACATTCTCTATTGTGCTTTTGTTTCTGTTTTATTTTTAAATTTTTCTCTTTGTTTCACTAGAAAGGAAAGGTGATGCTCAGTTTTAAACGTTAAAAGTGTACAAGTTGCTTTGTTACAATAAAACTAAATGTGTACACACACACACACACACACACACACAATTTTTTTAATTGAGATACAACTCACATACCGTAAAATTCACCATTATAAACCATACAATTCAGGGAGTTTACTATATTCACAAGGTTGTGAAACCATCACTTCTACTGAATTCCAGAATACTGTCATCACTCCAGAAAGAAACCTCGTATCAATTAGCAGTCACTCTCGACTCCCCCCCTCCCAACCCCTGGCAACCAGAAAACTACTTTCTGTCTCTGTGGATCTGCCAGTAGTGGATATTTAATATAAACAGAGTGATACAACATGTGGACTTTTATGTCTACTTCTTTCGCTGAGCATAATGTTTTCAAGGGTCATTCTTGTTGTATTGTGAATCAGTGTTCCATTCCTTTCTACAGCTGAATACTGTTCCATCACATAAGTAGACCACATTCTGGTTTGTTTGTTTTTTTTTCATCAGTTGATGGGCGTTTGGGTTGTTTCCACTTTTGGTCTATTATGAACATGCTGCTACTAACATTCATATTCAGGTTTTTTTTGTGAACATGTGCTTTCCTTCTCTTGGGTGGATATGGTTAGGAGTGGAATTGCTGAGTCACGTGGAAACTCTATGTTTAACTCTATGTTTAACTTTTTGAGAAAATGCCAGTGTTTTCCAAAGCAGCAGCTCCTTCCTACATTCCTACCAGCAGTGCTTGAGGATTCTAAATTCTTCACCCCATCACCAACACATGTTACTCTGTTATGCTCTGAAATTGAGCACTGAGGAGAAATTACAACTAGTCCATAAAGAGAGGAGTTACTATGACAAAAAATAATCTAATGTTTGATTTTCATATTACAAGGGGAGAAAAAAACACTAAAGAGTGTGGCAAAGCAGGAAGTGTAAATCTCCTTAATGAATCAGAAGCAAAAAATAACAGTATTTGTTAGCAGTAATTGGTTATTACATAACTACATTTCAATACATCCTTTTAAAAGAATGATCAGAGGAAAATGACTCAAATTTCAGGACAGGGTTCAGAATGAAATCTTAATGGCATCATCTATAAAATGAAGTGATAGTAAAATCTGTGTAAAAACATACCTATTTCAAAATATAACACAAAACATTCACGTTGGAAAACACGAACGTTCCAAACATGAACATTCAAGAACATCAGCCTTTTGTTAAGTCAGCCCACATCTGTGTGTCTACAGTGATTGGTAGTATTTTAGATTAGCTTATCAAGCTAATAACTCATCACCACTACATCACAGGCAGCAGAAAGAGTGACAACAGGTGAGAAAGAACACGGACGGTATTTTCAGGGAATGGAGGTGGTTCCTGTAGACAGATCATACGATTCAATGAGAGGCAGGATGGGAGACAGATTCGGAGGTCTGTATCAGCAGGGGCCACACACAAGAGACACGATGGTCATGCAGAAAGGCATAGCTGTGACGGCTCTCCGAGAAAATCCCACCTCCAAGGCCAGCCCTTGGCTGGCACCCGAGAACGTGGCGTTCAGAAGTGTTGCCACCATTCCTGACAAGAATGGCTCACTGCGCTAAATTGTGTGCACAAACAACATGCTTTAGGATGAAAGCCTGCTCTCCTGGGAGCCTGGAATTTCAGTGCAAGCTAGACATAGGGTGCCTATGTGACCAGCCCCCAGTTAAACCTCTGGATGATTCTTTAGTGAGCTTCCATGTAGGTAAAACTTTTCACACCTGTTGTCACAAACAAATAATGTGTTCTTTCATGCATGTGCACACACACACAGACACATACCAACACGTACACATCCTACACAAGCAAACCAACAAAACCCAACCCCTTTCATTTATGAATGACTGGGGAGGTGGCATGTTTGGAAGTGATGGACAATCATGACTTAATTTTGAATTAGTAAGAAGCTTAAAATATGGTTTAAATAGATGAGAAAAAACCAGTCTACCTGATGACAAGAAAGAAATTTTAAAACTACAGTACGGTCCAAAACCCTTCAACAATCAAAGTACTTAGTCCAAACAGCACTGAGGGGTTTTTTAAAATCTGAATTTCATTTCACATATAAATAGTATTTCCAAAAACCCTGATCATAAAGAAAGTGGCAACTTCAGCAGACAGCATATTAAAGTTAAGAAATGTTTTTAACCTAGTCTACCAGCTTTAGCATAAGCTGCTTACTTGATGCTAGAAATCTAGAACTCAGTTTGGTGTTAGAGAATGACTCCTTGTGACAACAAAAATCACAACCTTATTATTCACTGACATTAAAAAATAATGTTCTCTTGTTTACACCATTACTCTTCCAAACTGGGTGATAATATTTTAAGCAAGAGTCCTGGATCAATTGGCCCTTTATTTCATTTAATTAAATAGGAACATTAATGCTCTGTTGTCTTCTGGCCTAAGAGAAAAGAAGACCTTCACCAAATCTGGAAATGTCAACTTCTTGCAAGACCAAAGGTGTCCCTGGAAGCCTCTTCATTACTGCTAACATTAGACCATCAGAGACAATCCCTCTTATTGTAGGAGAAAAAAAAATTTTTTTTTAAGCTACGGGAATAAATCCATTTTCCACCCATACCCATTTTTCCATATTATTACCACACTGAATTTTTAAAAATTGTTTAAATCATTTTCCCATTTCTGTAGATAGGTAGTGGCCTTGCAAATGCTTCCTATATGAAGGAGAGAACATATTTTAAACTGTACTTTTTAAAAGATACGTGACAAAACAGGACCATGTCTTTAAAGCCAGTCGTTCTCTTCAACCTTCACGAGAGCACACAGTTCTTGATAAAAACCGAAAGTCTAGGCCAGTCAATTTGACATGTGCGTATGCATTACAAACTCAGGAGACAATGGTAGAATGTTAAAAAAAAAAAAAAAGAAAAGAAAAGAAAAGAAAAAACCCACTTTGGCCTAACACATGAAACCAAAACGTATACGAAAAATCTCAAATGCAAATAAAACCAGGATGGCCTTTCCTAAAGTCCAGCCAGAAAAGCACAGGGGTGAGAAGTCAGTCAGGCCCTGGCATCAGTGCTGTGACAGTTCTCAACTTTCCACCCCTGGACATGGTGTCGTGAGCGGCTCCCACAGCGGTGTGGGTATCCTTTATTCCTGGGTGAGAAAAAGAAACATGGATCATAGCAAAAGCCCCAAGTAACCTACTGATCTGTTTCACATGTTTCAGAGTTGGAAGAAGGAAAAAGACTAGAAGACCCACCGGACTGCAGGTCAGACTGTCATCTGCAGTCTCAGAGCAGCACGGGGGCAGGGGGAGGGGGGCCAGCAGAAGAGCTCATACAGGGTAGAGCAGGCTGCGAGGAAAATGGGAGTGAGCTCATGGACACGCTAAGTCTTCATTAATCTTTGCGAGAATTATGACTATGAGTTTATAGGATTCGCCCAGAATCAGAAAATCCACAGAGACAGAAGGCAGATGAGAGGTTGCCAGCAGTTGGCTGGGGGACGGAGTGACAGGCTATGCTCACAAGGTTTCCTTTCAGGGCGTTGGAAATGTTCTGGAACTGGACAGCGGTCACAGTTGCCAAACACTGGGCACATACTAAATGCCACTGAATCGTACACTTCACCATGGTTAAACGCCATTGTCAAATGGTTAAAATGGTTATCTTATGCTGTGTGTCTGACCACATATCAAAAATCTGCCTACGAAAGGAACAAATAAGGAGATAGTCAGAGACAGACGGGAAGGCGTTTTTTCCCCCTAGTAAGGAGATAATTGTACCTTTGAATAGGTTTCCACGAGTTGAAGCAAAGGGGCCAGCATGAAGCTGAAGGTGGAGGAGAGAGAAGGCTCTCAGAGGGGATGCTGAGGACAGAGGGCTCTGAGCGTGGGAAGAGAGATGACCTTGACAGTGAGGAACAGAAGAGACTATATAAGCAGACACTTTCAGTTACTTCTGACTTGATTCTTTTTTTCCGCTAGGATGAAGAGGAAACTTGCTACCTGAGAACACAAGGAAGCAAGAATGGGAAAGGAAGCTTAAGTGAGCAGTAAAAACAGGGCGTAACCATCCTGCGCAGTGTCGGAGGATGCTGCGAAGGGGGAGAAGCATCTCTAAGTGGTACCATGGGCCCAGGAGGAGCTGCACCACAGCGCTGCCTTGGTTGACTGGCTTTTTCCCAGCAGGACATGGTTGTCTGACGCTGGATCGAAAAGAGCAGACGGTTGTTTCTACCCACTTTGGGCAGAACATGAAGACCATGTGAGACTGCAAATCTATGAAGGGAACCATGGAGGCAATCCTTTGACGGGTCTTACATGTCTCTGGTCAGATTTCAGAGACCCGAGATGTTATTTCTGATGATCTTTTTCAGTTTTATCAAGGCTTTTGTGGGAGAGAGTGTGCTGAGCTCCTCACACAAATGTTCTGGAAGTTCCTTTCCTCAGCCCAAGAGGTCTTGGCCACTTAATGCCACTGCATCCAGACATTAGTAAACATAACCCCAACCCTAAACGTCATTCGAAATAGGTTTCAGTAGACCTATCACTTTACGAAATGCTGAGTGACAAAAAATTAAGCATAGAATCACCCTATGATCCAGCTATCCCACTTCTGGGTATCTATTCAAAGAATATGAAACACTAATCCAAAAAGATACATGCATTCCTGTGTTCAGACGACATTACTTACAACAGCGGAGATACGGAAACAACCTAAGTGCCCATCAACGGATGAATGCACACAGAAGATGTGCTATATACACAATGGAATACTATTCAGCCATTAAAAATGAAATCTTGCCATTTGCAACAACATGAATGGACCTAGAGGCTACTATACTAAGTGCAGTAAGTCAGACAGAGAAAGACCAACACTGCATAATTTCACTCATGTGCGGAATATAAAACTAATAAAGGAAGGAACAAACAAAATGAACAAAGAAACCAAATGAAACAGAAACAAGTAGGTAGATACACAGAACAGAGTAGTGGTTATCAGAAGGGGGGGAGTAGGGGAGGGTGAAAGAGGTAAATGGGTCAAGTGTATGCATGTCAGCTAAATTTGGGGGAAGGAGTAGGCAGCAGGGTACACAAAAGTAGAAATGTAATGCGGTACACATGAAACTTATATAATGTTATAATTCAATTACCTCAAAAAATTGTTTTTAAAGAAAGAAATGCCTGGTGAAAAAAAAAATTAACAGATTTCTTCCCTTGTTGGATTTCAGGCTAATACGATGATGCTAGTATAAACCTGCGAGACAGGATGTGCTTGACCTGAGACTATGGGGATGTGTCTGACCTGAGACTGTGGGGATGTGCTGGGCCCTGGAAAAGTACCCGGCACCCCTTAGACCACACCCAGATATGTAGGCAGGTGGGGGTCAGTGGGATCTATGCACTGGCAGTCCTGGGTCAGGAACACCCTGAAGATGTGGGCAATGTTTCGTGTGTACTGGACATTTCCTACGGCCAAGGTCCCTAGCTCTCCTCAGATTCTCCCAGGACACTACAGTCCCAGACCACGGTGACTGCTACTGCAGGGGACAGGGTGACTGGGAGACGGGCAGGGACAGTGAGAGGAGGCTGGACGGCCAAGGACCTAGTGTCGCTTCTAGGGTTTAATCTAGAACAAAACTCCCTCCAAACTGCCAAAAGGCTGCTTTCCTAACATCTGTTACACAGCCCACAGGGGAGTAAGGGCTGATGCTGCAAAGGAAATCATCCCAGTTAACTCTGAGGAAGAGGCAAGATCCACACAAGTGAACCACTGGCCCTAACACAACTCCAGAGATGGATACGGTCAGATACCTCCAGCTCACTCCAGGTTCAGTGTGCCGCCCTCTCCTCCTGCTGGCCTCTGGAGGGCCTGGGGGTGAGAGAAATAGACTAAAAAAGGAGTGCTGTTTATCCTCCGCGTTTTTCTCGTCAACAAAACCTCCTCCTGGTCCTAAATTCAATACCATAATTTAACCAGCAGGTCATTTTTTAAAATGAATTCAAGCCCAGAAGTGTGACCATCTTCGTAACAAAACAGAGGATGATTCCATCTCAGTTGATGCTAAAGTAATTCTACGACTTTCTTCTCCCTTTGAGAGTGCGCTGTGTTGCCTTTCTCAGTAGATTTTCTTTTTACAGGAGACATTCTTCATATATGAAAAGGAATATATACATACATTTATGCATATATATGTGTAAATGAATCACTATGTTGTATACTAGAAATTAACACATGGTAAATTGACTATACTTCAACTTCTTAAAAAAATTTTTTAACATTTTTTATTGATTTATAATCATTTTACAATGTTGTGTCCAGTTCCAGTGTAGAGCACAATTTTTCAGTTATACATGAACATATATATATTCATTGTCACATTTTTTTCTCTGTGAGCTACATAAGATCTTGTATATATTTCCCTGTGCTATACAGTATAATCTTGTTTATCTATTCTACATTTTGAAATCCCAATCTATCCCTTCCCACCCCCTGCCCCCTTGGCAACCACAAGTTTGTATTCTACGTCTATGAGTTTGTTTCTGTTTTGTATTTATGCTTTGGTTTTTTTTGTTTGTTTGTTTTTAGATTCCACATATGAGTGATCTCATATGGTATTTTTCTTTCTCTTTCTGGCTTACTTCACTTAGAATGAGATTCTCCAGGAGCATCCACGTTGCTGCAAATGGCATTATGTTGTCAGTTTTTAGGGCTGAATAGTATTCCATTGTACAAATATACCACCTCTTCTTTATCCAGTCATCTGTTGATGGACATTTAGGCTGTTTCCATGTCTTGGCTATTGTAAATAGTGCTGCTGTGAACACTAGGGTGCAGGTGTCATTTTGAAGTAGGGTTCCTTCTGGATATATGCTCAGGAGCAGGATTCCTGGGTCATATGGTAAGTCTATTCCTAGTCTTTTGAGGAATCTCCATACTGTTTTCCACAGTGGCTTTACCAAACTGCATTCCCACCAGCAGTGAAAAAATTCTTGAATTAAAAAAAAAAAAAGGAAGACATTCTTCACTGGATCTAGCTTCCCGAGCTTTGTATCAGGTTAGGATCGCTGATCCTGGAGCCCTCCTAATGTTCAGCCCCTTAACTTGACTGGCCCACGTCAACGGGTTACACCTGCTGAAACTTCTGTCTGGAACCAAATGGTGTGCCTGGTTAACCAGCAGAGGCTGACCACACTAGCTTTTGGAACATCAAAAGAGCACTCAAAGGGAGTTTCTGTCACCTTTTTATGGTTTAAGAGACATCAGATACCATGTTCCTGCTTTTAATGGACTTCTCTAGACAGGAACGAGACTGTCATCTCTGTATGTCTTCAGTGCCTGCCACAGCTCTCAGCTAACGTGAATGAAAAAAGAAAAGGAATAAACAATTACATCTATCTGATCTGTCTGAAGGCTTTGGTTAAAACCAATCCTGATAATAAAGGTGACACCTACAAGCATCTCTGTCATGCCTGA
Organism: Camelus ferus; assembly: GCF_009834535.1. NCBI lineage: Eukaryota > Metazoa > Chordata > Mammalia > Artiodactyla > Camelidae > Camelus > Camelus ferus. The sequence goes on from NC_045732.1 coordinate 10,603,341, forward strand.
CAAGACAATTACAAAGAAAAGCAATACGTTTGTACTTCTTAATTCTTGCCTTATGTATATTCCCTGGCTCAAATACCTAAGGGCTGACATACATCCATTTTATGCCACCCGTAGAATTACCTCTACCATTCCAAAATAAAAGGAAAAGCTTTGCTTACTTATAATTTTTGGCCCGAAGTGTGTATGAACATTGTGGCTGAATTTAATTTTACCTTTGCACAGAGACATCTAGAGACAACTGTGACGCAAGGCTCATTTATTGCCATAACCCAGCCGTTGACATCCTGTCTAGGGGAATCGTGAATTTTGCCCACTCGGTCTATTTTCTCGGGGGTGAGGGACATTCAAGCAAAGACACACATGGGGTTCAACTAGGCACAGTCGGGTGACACCTGCATGGGGACTGGTGACGTATGAAACCCACTGAAGACTGAGATCTTCTTTTACGATCTTCAGTGTCATTAAGAGAGAAAAATGCTTAACAGCCACACACATTTATTGCCTCAGGAAATCTCCAAAGCAATGCTCTCGTCTTTATTTGGATGCATCAGGAACTGCAGTCTTCGGGGCAAAGCGAGAACTCCTTTCTCTGTGGATGCTCCAGTAACTTCTCTCTTATCAGAAACATCTGGAACTACCAGTCCTGCTGACTGCTCCCATGGCACCTGGGACGACTCAGAGTAAGAGTCAAGGAGATAAAGCAAATGCACCTAGAGTGAAAACCTCAAAAGGCAACTTGGGATATCTTCAGGAATCCAACCGTAACATTTTTAGGTAGATTCCTAAAAATCTTTGGAAATCTTCAAGTTAAAATGTAAATATTCTGGTATTACAGTAAAATCAACCAGGTGTAGAACAAAGAGACTAGTTTTGAGTCGGCTTCTAACTAGCTGGTCAACTTTGGGCAAGATGATAATGTTGTAGAGTTTCTATTAAAGGGAGGGGCCTGGACTGACTAATTTAACCTTAAGAGTCCCATGAAGTGATGAGGTCATAGACTATATTCTTCTGGTCTTTATTAGGGAACCATATATTATTTTGCAGGATTCCTTTACTAGGTCAAAGGATTTCTCCTTCCTCCACCATATATAATTTTTAAAGCTGTTCTCAAGACTTATCTCTATTTCTATTTTATATTTGAATGACATTTAATTCACCTAGATTTTTAAGAGACCATTGCTTAAACTCTCAGGAGATTAGGCTGGTATGCATCATTTATAAAATATTTAAAGCAATCTAGTAGAGAGCTCTGAATAATAAATGGCTACTATTTAAATGATGATAGACTGTTTAACATTTTCAACTTTGCTTTTTCAGTAGATGTGAAGTATTCTCATTTGATTTGTGATCTTTAAAATAGCTCTAATCAAATATATAATTTAATAATCTTTATCATAATTTTAATCTTTGTTTTTGCTTTTTATTTCATAACAATAATAGGAAAGGATCTCCAACAAAAACAATTTTCTAGATTAAAGTTGGAAGCCCCTGTTTTTATATTTGAAAAGCCACAGTTAGTCTGAAATACATTATTAAATTGTCTGTAATGATATTTAAAAGCTGGAGGAGTTTAATTCCACAATAGCTGTTTCATTTTTAAATTCGACACATCTTCAGTTTATGTAACTTGCCTGGGATTGCACAGCTGTTTTTATTTATAGAATAACAGGGGAATTTCACTTGTCAAAGATGTTATGACAAATAAATGTCCCTGTGTGCACTGCATTCTGGCACGTGGTCCACTCACTAGCCAACAAAATGTCAAGAAATACCATTACAATCCTTCTAGCTGCAAAAAAAGACTTAATTATCATTCTTCTCAAGTTCTTACTCTTCCAGGGGCTATTATGAGAGACATTCACATGCAAAAGAGTCCATTAATTTACATAACATGCTATTTTTTTAAAATTAAGAAACGAAAGTCAAATTCAACTTTAGACCTTAATGTAGCAACATTTATCAGTAGTAACAGCAAGGTGAGTGTACTGCAATGGTGGAAGACTCCAATAAACTGGAAGGCAGTGTGAGGAGGTGTGTTTTGGGGGGTTCACTGAGGACTGATGGGTTTGCAGAGAATATGACATCCAGTCCTCTGCCTGCCTCGGTCTGATGTGCGTTTCTTACAGGGCTTCTATCAAAATGCTGCCCAGTACAAAGACTACACAAATTCTAGGGCCTGGCATTACCACTTGTTAATGGCCTAGCTCTCTTACAAAGTGCACACGAGATTTACTGTCCTACAGACAAGTACATGATCTATAGCTGTTTCCAAGCAACGATGACTGAAAGGTACCAAGTGGAAGACCTTTGCCACCTCTTCAAAAAACCTCAGCTGGTTCCCTGTTCGTCCTTCCCACTTAAGCTGAACATAGGAACCCCACGGTGACCTGGGTTTTCCTTCTTGTGGCCTTACAGTTGGTTTGCTGATGGTCAAGGGACACACCCAACTCAAGGTTATTTCAGGATCAAGTAGGCCCATCTGCCACCGTGTGATAGTCTTTCCAAGCAAAGCGATTTGATGAGGTAATAAAATACTCATGTACTTTCATTTATTTCTCCTTTGTGCTTGCTTGTTTTAAGATACAATTCTGCTCATAACTATTTTTTGTTACCGAGATTTATTGGAACATACGAGGAGTGTCACGTCACTGAAAGTCTTTCACATTTATATCTGTGGGAGCTCTGTCTCAGGGTTTTCAGGCATAAACTAAGACCAGTCTTTGATAGAAACAGTAAAAGCCCATGCAATATTCCATCAGTACTGCGAAGATTTTTTAATAATCGATTGCCTTTGACAACATAAACAATGGGTCTGTTATTCATATTACATAACAAAAATGTACTAAAGAGATAAGTCAGAAGCGACTTTGAGAAGAAAATTGTTTTGCTCCTTATTTTCCTAAGATTTGCAAAATATTTTTCTGTGCAAGATATTCAGATATTTTGAATTCAGCAAGGCAGTCAGATGTTTTATTATAAAAATATAAGTGTTCATATGTGGAGACTATCTGAATTTTTTCCAACCTTTTTCTTTAAATTAACACATTATTTTTTCATTTGTTTCTGAGAGTTGTGTTTTTATAATAAAGGCTCCCTTTTCTACAGATTTGGCCTTCTCTTCTTATGAAATTACTCAAAATTACTTTTCTAATTCTACAAAATCTAGACAGTCAACAACCTCACTTTAAATTTCAGATGAATTATTAATTTCTCCCCAACAGCATTACAGTTTTCCAGCAGCTGGGACACTGAGACAGTTGACAGGATTGCAGGCAACATCGATGCCCCTGTCAGACAGGTGCAGGGCTGACTAACAGACATCATGTGAAAAACCCCTTCCCTCAGTTCATTCCAGAAAAAGCAGAACGCTCACCCCACCTGATCCCAGGTGTATGTCTCTTCCTGATTCTTTAGCAAAGAAGTTGTTGGGTCAGAGACCAAGTCTTTTCATTAAAAATTTCTAGCTTCCATATTCAAAGTTCCTCTAATAGAAGCAATGTCAGCATTTTTTTTCCTCTTTCTGATCTCAAATAAAAATAGCATTTTAGTCTGCAGTTTTAAAACAGAAGCTTTCCATCTCTGTTAGCAGATGGACTTGCCCACATTTAGTTGAAAATATATTTTGGTCTATTTTCAGAAGTCGCTTCATTGTGTGAATGCAGAAATCATCTCAGTGAGATGAGTTTTCATTTTAGTAATGACTGAAAGCTACCTAACACAGGCTCTTTTTATCAAAACACCCCATGATATTTTTGAAAAGATAATCTGAGTATTGAAAAAGAGAGCTCCCCTGTCATCTTTGAGAGTCATAAAAAGGTGGTGAAGATTGGGTTGGCATAAGCCTGTGTAAGTACCAGCAGAAGACAAAATAAGTATTCTCGTTATTATGAAGCTTCTCATAAGGACTCAGTGGCATTGTTTAAGCTTTATCATTCAAAGAAATAGAAATGGTACAGATAAATATAAAGAAAATATGGAAGCTGAATCCTGGAACTAAGCTGTGAGACCCCAGTTTCACAAAAGTGAAGCCAAAAGGAATGGAGAAGACACTGCGAAGATCTCAGAAACTCCCAGCACAGTAACTTAACATGGAAGGATGTTTTGTTGGGTGCCAGCCAGAGCTCACTCTCCAGACTGTCCTTGGCCTCCACAGGATGGATCTACAGTTTCCAATTCCTGGATATTCTCATATATGACACACCCTGCCCACATTTCTTAGAGAGTAAAGGGTATGCAGACTTTCTTCAACCATCAGCAATGACACACAATTCTTCTCATTATTCAGTGCTTTGTCTGGAACCACAGGCCCTTTTCCTAACTGACTGATAGCTCTGGGATATAACTTCTGCACCCTGTACTGAATCTAAAGCACTGACTCCACCTGCACCCCAATGTTCACAGCAGCACTATACACAATAGCCTAGACATGGAAGCAACCTAATTGTCCAATGACAGATGAATGGATAAAGAAGTTGTGGTATATTTATACAATGGAATACTACTCAGCCATAAAAAAGAATAAAATAATGCCATTTGCAACAACATGGATGGACACAGAGATTGTCATTCTAAGTGAAGCAAGCCAGAAAAAGAGAAAGTAAAATGCCATATGATGTCACCCATATGTAGAATCTAAAGAAAAAGAAAATTAAAAAAGGACACTATGAACTCATCTACAAAACAGAAACAGATTCACAGGCATAGTAAACAATCTTATTGTTACTGGAGAAAGGGGGTGGGAAGGGATAAATTTGGGAGTTTGAGATTTGCAAATGTTAGCCACTATATATAAAAATAGATTTTAAAGTTTCTTCTGTATAGCACAGGGAACTATGTTTAATATCTTGTAATAACCTTTAATGAAAAAGAATATGAAAATTAATATATGTATGTATATGCATGACTGGGACATTCATGCTGTACACCAGAAATTGACACATTGTAACTGACTGTACTTCAATTAAAAAAAATTTTTTTTAAATAAAAATAAAGCACTGATTCCCACCGAGGGACTCTCGGAGAAGCAGAGCTGTAGATGGTACACACGTCTTTGTCCCTTTGCCCATAAGGTCTTGTTCACTGTCAGCGAGCAGCAAAGGATGGGGAAAACAATAGGAATATTTTAAAGCTGTGGTTTTTCAGGATGAAAACATACCGTACAACCTAATTATTTCCTTACTTTGTATGTATTGTGTATAACCCAAACTTCAGAGCTGTCAAAGCAAACCTCAGAAATGGGGAAGGCTGACAGGGAAAAAGCCAAACAAAACAAAAGCAGCCTATTTCTCAAGGACGGGGGCTTTCAGTTCAATTAGATTCCCCTGCTATCTAAATAATGGGGTGCAATGACCTGCAGAGCCAGCGTAGAAAATATGTCAGCATAACCTAATAGTGTCTGAAGAAATCAGTCATTTTCCTGTCTGCTTCACTTCAGTCATTCTGTTTGAATTTCTATTACTAGAATTTATGATTAAATATATTGACTTTCATGCAGTAAAACTAACAACCTCTTTAGAGAATACTCAGTTTCACGGGCAACAAGTAGCAAATCACTTTTTGAAAAACCCAGTGCCAACTGAGGTCCCCCACTTGCCATCATCTGTCCTTGGGTTAAACTCTTAAATCTTTGAAGGCTAGTGCACTCGGGGTCTCCCCAGAATGACATCTGAGGGGGAAATTCAGAATCCTCCATAAGATAGGTGCTGGCAACGTGGCCTTTTACTGCCTAAAGCAAGGACTGCGTTAACTCTCCTGAGTATAAAGTAGAGAAAGAAGATATTTTCAGAACTGTTTAAATAAATGTCATTCTGTTTATCAAAACAGAGAAGTCTGGCAGGCATTTCTAACCATATGGGGCTTTTGAAAATATATGAGAAACATGCGATTATGTGTTTAGCTGAATATTATTAAAACTGTATGCAAACCCTGGGGAGAGCTTTGGGCCTACGTTCCCTCTGGAGCATCCTATATGATATATCACCGTGTGCATAAAATTATTCTGATAGAAATACAGCAGTGTATCAATGAAACCCACACAGTCCTCCGTTATTGAGCTGATTCTATGATAACTGTAATATTTTGATTCCAACAATAATTTCATAAAGCCAAAACGTATAATTTGTGAAAGTAATAAGATCAGTATAAAAACGAGGGTCTCATGCTACTTACAGGAGGCAAATATATCCCACAAGCCAAAGAGCAGGTGCCTGGAGAAATTGGGAGCGTGGAAGGAGGGGGAAGAATCCATGGTCAGCTTCTGCTTCTCTGAGTCATCTAAGTACCACCAGGGCCTCAGTCACAACACCTGGTCTGCTACATAAAAACCAAAGTCTGCCCTCAAGAAATGCAACTTAAAAACCGGGGGCCATCTAAGGCTTGGGACATCAAGGTCACTCTTGTTTCCTTTGTACGGGCAAGTTTAACTAGACGTTTGTCAAATGAGCAGACTGAGAGGTAAAGGTCACTTCGAGTGGCTAATCAGAGCCCCCTGCAAACTATGTCAGATTTACAGAATATAAGAGTGTTTTTAAGAGTGGGACCTTACAGATGCTGCCGTTCAAGAATGAAATAAAATATACTAAAAAAGAACAACAGTCATTAACATCAAGTTGCAAACCAAAGTCTCAGCATATCACGTTCCAGGGACAGGTGAGCTTTCACGAGAGGACAGTGGTCCAGATGCTCATCTCAAAGCAGGGGTCCTCCCTGACGAGAAGCCAGCACCTCAGCCTTCACAAGGAACACGCAGCCCGTGTTGATGCCGCGTGCGTTAATTCATTCCCCCACTGTCTCTATTTCCTTAAACACCTTCCTGGTAAAATCTGATGGTTTTTCCCTTGAGTATTTCTTGGAGAGTGAGCTGATGAGAAACGGGTGTAGAACTCTCAGATTTGGGAAGGAGATTAAACACACATACACACACACACACACACACACACACAAACTCAGTGAGATAGACAACCAAGTAGTACCGGCAAAAGTGTGCATGAAATAGTTGTGGCAACCGTTTTCACTCTGTGGCAACTTTGGCACTCTCCTAAGTCTCTCATTTTTGCTTCCCTCCATACCTACCTACCATCCATAGACCTTCCAACAAATATTTATGGAGCGCTGGACTCTGTTAATTTCCTGCCTCCAGAGCATGGGTTCTTTCCTTGTTCTGTCTAACCCTGTGTAAATGTTTAGTCCATCTAGGTTAAGGCATCATTCCTTTCCAATAAGGAATCAAATACTGTTGGCATAAATCCATGTTCTTCAGTGGGTAGTGTCAACCAACTCAGTGGCACGTACTTGAGAAAGTGGAGTTTTCATTTCTTTATCTCAAGTTTGCTCGTCATCTTTGGGGTCTCTCCCCAGAGCTCTACCATCCTAGAAAATGTACATACTATAAAGTTAAATCACAAATAAGGTTGTTAAATTTGAATTATATTTTCATGGGACACACTTCTAAAATATGATCTTGTATTTACATAAAATTCAACTTTAACTAGGCATCCTGTATTTTTATTTGCTAAATCTGGTAAAGCTGGCCTTAAATGTAAATCATACACGTCCATAAGAGAGCAAGCATTAGAGGAGAATGAATTAATATTTGTTTTCATTCATGAATAATATAAATAACAAAATACAAGTAGGATATAAGTCAATAGTCCTGTTGGTTGTAACTCAAGGAAGACTTGGGTGGAAAATCCCTTGATCAAAGCAACCCTTTGATCAGCTGCAAAATGAAAGACTGACTCCCATATGCCAGACATATGTTAATGTGGATGGCGTGAATAAAGCATGGTAAATACGTCAGTCAGAAACATCCTCCGAAGCCGTAACTGTAGCATCTGAAATCGCCTACAAATAATTAATGCCGCTTGGCACAGACCAAGCCAACACCAGCAAGCAGGATAATACACACTACGCAGGAATCTGCAGTCTCTGCTGCAACCACCCAACTCCCATCACTGGAGCTCAGGTGCAGCCACAGATAGTGCAGAAAGGAATGGGGAAACTGTGTCCTAACAAAACTGTATCTACACAAACTGAGGGCTGAGTGGATTTGACCCGCTGGCTCATCCATCCCCTGGCCTAAGGCAAACCAAGAATTTATTACTAGCTCCTTACAGCGTTGGTAAGATTTTAACTCAGAGGAAGAAATAGCAACTGCAAGAATTATTAGACGCTGTCAGTCTGCTCTAATGGAAGGTCCAGCAAATTTCAAAAGGCTTGTCTTGGTGATATTATAAAAACGCAAACCCTCCATTACACTTAAGAGGAGTTAGTTATATTATTAACAAAATCAACTAGCTTATTAAATAAGATCTAAACTTTGAGGGTTGGAAAGATGAAAAGGTCTGCATATCCATGGTGGATGAACTACACATATTATCTCTCCTTTTCAAAGCTCACAATAATGGCACTTAAATCTTTGTATTAATGCAGAATGACAATGGGGGATGAGCAAAGGAGATTTCAACAAATTCTGGAAACTGTGAAGTGAACCATGATGTTCATTGATTAGGAAAGTGAGTAAAATTACAATCTGGGCTCTGTTCGCATACTCTGTCGGCATTTTAGAAGAGAGGCAAGGCCTGAAATGAGGATTCTAGGCCCTTTTGGAGATGCTCTGAACTGTAGCCGTGTGACAGTGAAGTCAGTTGTCCCTAACCAGCCTCATCTCACCTTTCCCATTCTCTTAGGTTGTACTTCAAAAGAATCTGGGAACAAAGCAAAAAGCATTCTTTTAAAATGCCAAATGAGAAAAGTTATTTTTCCCATGTACCTCAATGCAAACAATTCAGAGTCTCCACACACAGTCCAATGGTGTGTCATGAGTTCGAAGCAGCTGAATCAGTACAGGTTAGCAATCTTGACTTTATTAAATGCAACTGACAGGTGTCAGGATCTGCCAGATTTTCATGTTACTTTGGATTTAAACCTTCAGAATAAAAAATCTTCTGTGATTTCTGAGGGGGGGAGGATGTATTTCAGTGGTAGAGCATGTGCTTATTAGCAGGCATGAGGTCCTGAGTTCAATCCCAAGTAACTCCATTAAAGAAATAAATAAAAACCTAATTGCCTCCCCCAGAAAAATAAAAATAAAATTTTTTTAAATCTCTGATTTCTTTCGGATTTGATGTGTTATCCAATAACAATGAAAACCTACTTTATCAAAATAAGCAATAGTGTATTTACTTCAGTTACAGCTAATCTCACCTTATTTCATCTTACAAAATGTTTAATATTTTCCTTTTCATTAATAAGAGATAAAACATATAGGCTGCTTGGATGATTGATTTTTAGTTTTTCATCTTTTTCATTACATAAAGAGGAAAAGTAATATCATGATGTCTCACAGAACTAATGGAGTTATATCTGAATTTTTATAGATGTTCTTAATTAATTATTCCCAAAAGCCTAACGCCAGCATACATACGTCATTTATCACACCCCTCGCTTTATAAGAACTTCCAGTTTTACACAACACATCACATTGCATTACTACAAGTCAAATAATGAGTAACAGGACATAGATTTACTCTTGTTACATATAACCTCCAATAAAAATGGATAAATTCATTATATTAGCTCTTTACTGCTCTTGGTAATTAGTCTTACAAGTGCCTACTGTAATTTATTCTCAGTAGGTATTATGATGCTCTTTGAAACACAAATTATCTCACTCACTTCACTTGAACTATTTCATCTGAATGTTTTGACAGAAAGGAAGTCTGATATGGTTGATTACTTTGGAAAAAAAAGGCGGATTCGCTAATTAGGTTACAAAGTAGAAATTTCTCATTTACTGAGAAAGCCTTATACATGGATCCAAGGTTTGGACAGAAGCATACATAGGGCACATTTTTATCAAAAAAAAAAAAAAAAAAAAAAAAAAAAAGGAGTGTTGGGGAAAGTTTACTGTAATTCAACAATATTTAGAATGTTCTCAACTCTGTTTATTGGGTTAAAAGAGTACCTCTAAGGGGAAAATATACAATGAATCATTATTTTATAGGTCTGGTTATAACTTTTTTTGGTTTAATTATGAGAATTTGAGAAAATGAACTTAGTGATGGTTAGTACATTCTTTTAAAGATCGGTATTTCCAAGTGTTTGTTTTCACAAAATTGAAGGATGACCAAATGGAACTGTCAACAGGGGTACTTGGGGGTGGGGGGTGCGTTTACTCCCCAGGACAGATTTGGCAGGGTCTGTAGGCATTTTTGGATGCCACAACTGGGTAGGTACTACTGACATCTAGTGGAAGAGGCCAGAGATGCGGCTAGAAATCCCACATGCAAAAAACTCCTTTCTCCCCAAGGAATTACTTGGCCGAAATGTCAAGAGTGTCCAAATTGAGAAACATTTCTACGTGGGTATATACATAAATTTAAAAGAAGGGAAGAACCTCCACTTATCTCACTGAATTACATACATTTCATTTAATAATCATAAATGTTAAAAAATAATAATCATGAATGTTTTAATTAAACAATGTCTATGTTGCTTTGATCAACTCTATGCTAATAATAAATGCAATGACAACACAAGCTGGAGGAAACTTTTTAAACTCTTCAGTCTTATGGTTCCAAGATAAATTTTAAAAAATAACACTTAAAATAATTTATATAGTTTTGTTTTAGGTAAGTGTCTTAGTCTGTTCAGGCTGCTATAATAAAATGCCAAAAACTGGGAGGCTTATAAACAACAGAAATTTCTCTCTCACAGTTCTGAAGTCTGGAAGTCCAAGATCAAAGCACGAGGAATGGTCAGGTGAGGGCCCTCTTCCTGGTTCACAGCTGAGTCCTCACAAGGTGGAGGGGTGGGTGTAGAATGAGGGTGTTCTCTGCAGTCTCATTTATAAGGGCACTAATCCCATTTTCATGAGGTTCCACCCTCATGATCTGATCATCACCCCAACGTCCCAACTCTAAATACCATAATACTAGAGGTTAGCCTTTCAACATATGAATTGAGGGGGAGGGGGAGGGTACAGTCATTCAGACCATGGCAGTAAGTAAGAATAAGTTATCAATAAAAGATTTTCAAGCATCATATAATATTACTTTAAGATAAAATTCTCTGCAGAAGTTGGAATGGAAACTAAAACTGAAGGAAGAAAACAAATGATGTAAAATTTCATCCTGTTAGGAAAGCACTTCTTCAGGGTTTTGGACTATTTATAATAGGTATCAAATTGCTATGGCATTTAGATTACACTGAACATTTTTAAAAGAGTGATATTACAGTTTTGTGCTAAGATATCTATATTTACAATATGCTGGAAATTTTCTTTTTCCAACTAGTTAAAATGCTGAGTAAAATTTTAGATGTCACTGAAGTGTGCTAGAAATTGCACAGGGTGGCAAGATCCCTTCAGAGAGTATTCCCTAAAACCGGAGGGGGCTCCGGACAGATGGGCAGAGAGAAATCCCCTCCCGGTCCAAGTCCTCATGGCTTTGCTACTCTTGTAGCCCAAAAGCATTTCGAAGAGCAACTTTCCAAACCCAAATATATAGGCATCCCTTGGAGATACTGCAGGTTTGATTCCAGACCACTGCAATAAAGCCAATACTGCAATAAAGCAAGTTATACACATTTTTTTGTTTCTCAGTGCTGACAAAAGTTACACTTAGATTATACGCTCGTCTATTAAGTGCACAAGAGCAGTATATCTACAATGTACATCCCTTAATTTTAAAGTGCTTTATTGCTAAAAAGTGCGAACCATCATCTGACAACCCAGGGCTGCCACAAGCTTTCAATTTGTAAAGACCAAAGTTTATCTGCGGAGAGCAATAAGGTGATACAAAGTGTAATAAAACGAGTTGGTACCAATCATTTATAATGTGAACAGCTTTCAAATAATATAGGCAACTTTATTACCTAAATAAAGTTATTAAGATAACTAAATAATGTTTTGATGCAATGAGGTGAAGAAGAAACAAATAATCTGTGTTGCTAGACTTAAAGAGTGATTCTTCTGTGTGAAGAGAAGTGACCAAGCTTTGTTGGATTTTCAATTTAAATATTCATTAAGTGAATTTAAAACATATTTATAATCCTCGTCCTTGGACGAAGAAAAGAAGGCATTTATCTGAGATGAAGAGCTTTCCCTACTTAGTGAAACCCAAGGGCTGGAAATTTGGAGCTTTATTTCCATTTTTCTCTAAGTAGTTGAATGACATTTAAGAAATGCAACACACGGTGGCAGTAACACCATCCTTTCATTCCCAAATACACTCAAACAGAAAAACAGTGTTTCAATAGTGACAAAAGGGCGGTGGGGGGACTTTAAAAATCAGTATTGGCATTATGTCCAAATGTTTAAATCAAGGAATTCTCTTCACACTTTACATAAGTGATGAATTGTTCCCCTGGAGTTCACTTAAAAGGTATTTCACAATTATTAATCTTTTTCTTCGTTATTGAAGCAGCACCATATAGGTAGGTTACCCACATTAATACTGACAGAAGAGTAAAAAGGAAAAACAAAAAAATAGAAAGTGAAGTTGCCAAACTAGCAAATAATATCAGCAAATAATGGCTTGATGCAAAGGTTTGTTTTTTTTAATCCCTTTAAGTAACAAACCACATAACTTCCCCCTAGTCTAATATACTTACATAGATGACTGATATGTAGATGACTATTTTTAGTAATTTATGTATTACATGAAAATTACATACACACTGAAGAAAGGGCCACAATTTTGTTTTTATACATACTGCATAACTGATTGTAAAAAATATTGTATACACTCTTTTTGGTGTCACAATTCACCTGAAAAAGTTTCTGTGAAACCAGCCAGGACTCATAGCCTGCTCCTTCCAAGTTAATAAACTTCTTAATGTTAAAAAAAAAAAAAAAAATCTCAAGTTGCCTCAGCCAATTACTTCCTCTCTAAAAACAGGTATGGTTTCACCCACCTGGTTCTCAGGAGTGAGTGTCAGTGTGAAATTGCTGAATGGAGCACATATCACATAAGTAGGTGCTCATTAAAACAATCATCATCATTGATTAGTTATTGCTTGTTAACTAGGATCCTCTTTCAAATGGGCATGTGGTGTATGAATCCATCAAAACAAAAAACGCTGACCTGAGGGAAATTAGGGACCTTCTTGCTTCTGAGCCTCTTCTTTCTACACTTTGTTGCTCCATCAAAAACTACATCAAGCCAATGATGCCATTTTGGGGACAATTTCGTACCCATGATCTCTCCCCTCAAGCCCCTCCAGGGGCAGGAGGCCTGGGCAAGGGCAGGTCTGCAAACCCATGGTGGACGGGCACCCTGTGCTGACCCCCACGAAGCCCTGAAGCCGGCAGCCTGGGTGGCTCGCTCCTCCAGGGTTGCTCCTCCCAGGCACCTTTGCTCTTCTCACGTTCCCTTTACCAACGTAAGCCAAAAGGGTTTTTCAAAATCAGCACGATGTCAACTTATATCCAACAAGAAAGTGAAAATATCTGGGGCTGACTGTAATCTGACACATTTTACTTTACCTAACATTATCCAGGTGACCTGGCATCTGACTGCCTCTTTCAGGATGGACAATCTAAACACTTGTCAAACACTGACCTGACAGTTGTCAAAACGTTTGTCTAAAGCTTGTCAAATATTAGATTACGTGGCAGGAGTCTCCGTTTCCTTCACAAATTCTCCCTTGTGCCATTAAACTGCCATTTGAACTCAAAAGATCCAATTCAATGTCTCAAAAACACCTATTTGCTGTGTACCTCAGGTTCAGCAGTGCAGAATTAACCTTGCAGCAGAGAGCACTCCTTGGAGAAAGATGCTACGTGAGCCTATCAGCCCTGTACTTCCAACAAGACCTCACACCAAGTCTCAGATACAACGTTCTCCGTAAATAAACTCTCCTGAGTTCGCTGTTGTCTAGCCAGGAAACAAATCCTTGCCGTGGTGTGTCCAGTGGGTTTGAATGCCCATGGTCCAGCTAGGAGGACATCTCTCCAGCTTCATGCATCTTTGCCAAAAGTTCAGTGGCCTTCAGCACATCCACAAATTCCCTGAGATTCCTTCTTATTTTGACTCCTTGATTCCCCGGATAATGATAAAACAGAGAAAAGGCACCCTTACAATTCAGACACACTACTAAAAGTGGAGATCTTTTTATTTTTTTTTACTATCTTATTATTTTTTATTGTAACAAAAATCCTCAAACCGAGCCCCAAATGGACAGAATAGAGTCAAAAACCTCTCAGTGTCCATTGCCCAATTTCACCATCAACAGTTTTCGTAGGTGCTACCTATCTATTTTTCCTTTAATGGAGCATTTTAAAGCAAACCTCAGACAGGGTGACCCGCTGTCCATGTTTTCCTTGGACCATCCCAATCTTAGCACTGAAAGTCCCGTATCTCAGGAATCCACTCAGTCCCAGGCAGACCAGAATGGTCGGTTACCCTCTGAGTCCAAATACCATCATTTACCTGTAACCCCTTCACCATGTATCTCTAATTAATACGGGCTTTAAAAAACTTAACCACACTACCACAGCAAACACAGTTAACAAGTATCCCTTAGTACCATTTAAAATAAACCATATTCATTTTTTTCTTGACTTTCTGGAAAAAAAAAAGATAAAGTTTCCGTAATTAATTCTGCAGTTAATCCTGACTCGAGTCAGGATTCGCATGAGTGATATGTCACCTAAACATCTTTCCATCTACAACAGCTCCCCAGCACTCTTCTCCTATGCTATTTATATCTTTAAGAGTCTTGAGTCAGTTTCCCTAAAAGACTTCCCACATTCTAGGTGTTGCAGGTTGTGTTCTTCGGGCGATTTTGTACATGCTCCTTTGTCATGTGTATTTTTATATAAAGTGCTGCTTAGTTCTAAAACTTGATTAGATTTAGGGTTGATTGTTGGTGGGGAGGTGGGCAAGAATACTTCCTTGGTGGCGCTAGGTACTTCTTACTGCATCCCGGCAGGAGGCACTGCTCATGTGGGTAAGACTGCCCTGGGCTTCAGGAGGGGTCACCCTGAAAGCTCCCATCAACCTTTCACCTAAAGATTTTAGCAGCCACAGATGATCGCTGCCTTGATGTACGACGTCGTTAGGAGTAGCAAAGTGTGACATTCTAATTCTACTATCCCGCCTTCATTTATTAATATGATTCTCTACAAAGAATAGCTTTCCATCATTGACTGTCTGGTTACCTTGAAGTAAAATCCATTCATAAAAGGTAGAATAAATGTATGATAAATGTATGATACCTTCCTTCCATCTGTTAAACTGCAGAATAAACAGCTGGAGCCCTAAGGATGCTCAGTAAAGCTTTGGGCCGTGGGGTGGGGAGTAGAGTAGGAGAGAAGTAGCATTTTGAACGCTCTGGTCTTTGATGCATTTTCATAATTCCCTTAGCTGCCTTACACACCCACATGTACCGGATGCTCTACCGTAATTTCCTGAACAAGTGTGCACATGCAAATTTGTAAAAACCTACAACATACGGTAGCACCTTCCTTCTGTTGTCTTCGCCGGGAAACCTTCAGTCATTTCAGGGGCAGTGATGAGGATGACCATGGCGAGCACAAAGCAAAATCACTATGTCAGTCAAAGGCGCCTGCACACTTCTGTCTGTGGACCGTTACCGCTCCTCCTGACCCATGCGCACGAACTTCCCCGGTGGCTCATTTTATGTCCACTGCATCTAGCCTTGCAATCAGCTAGTCCCGTTGTGCTTCAAAAGTGTCCTTCCCGCTGCACACATCTCTCTCTTCCTTTACATTCCCATTTCACCATCCCCTGAGACCCGGCCTACAGGAGAAGCGCGATTTCATGAGCCAATCTGCACTGAGATCAGTGCCTGGCCACTCAGTGCCACTGGACTCCTTCTCATCCTACTCTCTTCAACTCTGGAACTCAGATTTTAAAAGATCTCAGTCCTTGAATCCAAGGGAACAAAGGTTTAATTGCACTTTTCCAAAATGCCTTGACTTATTCAGCCATAAAAAAGAAGGAAAATCTGCCACATGAGACAACATGGATGAATCTAGACTTACGCTAAGTGAAACAAAGCCAGTCAGAGAAAGACAAATACTGCATCACCTCACTTACAGGTGGAGTCTGAAGGAAAGAAGTCGAACTCGAAGCAACAGTGTTGGGGTCCCAGGGGGGAATAGCGAGATGCTGGTAAAGATGTACAAACTTTCAGTTTTAAGATGAATAAGGTCTGAGAATCTAATGTACAATATGGTGACTAGAGTTGATAATACTGTATTATATCATTGAAGTTCTCTGTGAAAGCAGAACTTAATTGTTCTTCCCAAAAAAAGAAAGGAAGGCGGGAAGGAAGAAAGGAAAGAAGGAAGGAAGGATAGAAGGAAGGAAGAAAGGAAGGAAAGTAGAAGTGATGGATGTGATGGATGTGTTTAACTTGAGGGGGAATTCTTTCACAATGTGTGTGTGTGTGTGTGTGTGTGTATAATCATATTGTACACTTTTTAATATCTTAAAATTTTGTCAATTATACCTCAGTGGAGCAGAAAAAAAAAAGTCTTGAGTTTTTCTCTTTTGGGACACTTTTCAAAACTCCTAGAAGACCTACCCAACTTTGAACAATCCTTCTTTCCCTTCAAATCTGTCTAATTCTCCCCCTTTGTCATAACAGCCATCTGTCTTTGAGACTCACATGATTATTGTCAACAAATGCCTCGTGAAAATGCTCCTACTGTTGTCTTGAACTCTTATTTATTTCCTACAATGTCGTTTAGCTCTTTTATGAGCTTAAAGTAAGATTCCCCTACTAAATTGTATGCTTGCAGAAGACAGAAATGGTGTGATGTTTTAAAAATAATAGCCAGCAGGTTACAGGCACAGCATGACTATCTGTATCAACAGTAAAATGCTGTTAAAAATTTTAGATGAGAATGGGGGCACAGGAGACAGTTCCAGAACATTCTATGCACCACTAGTCTGATAAATATTTACAATGCCTATAGCTCAGCATATTTCTTTTTGAACCATCGTAGTATTTTTTAAACTTCTGTTTTCATCTCTACCACTGGAAAGTGATGCGTTTCTGTGTAAACAACCTGGCTGTTGTATTTTAGGACACATACAACTTCCAGTATAACCTACGCTAAACAAATTACCTGGTAACTTTTATTAGACCACCAGCAGAAGCTAAGGTGGAGAAACAGTGATTCACAGGTTCCGTCCACTGCTAAGATGAGACACAGACTGGTAAATCCTCCTAGGGGCAGTGTGGAAATATTCACCAAACCTTAAGACTGATAGTACCCTTAGTCCCGGCAATTCCACCTCTGTGAAGAAACTGTAAGAAAATAACTAGAGATACATATCCACAAAGATGGGTGCACAGTGATTTATATCTTTTGTATTTAAAATAGTGAAAAATTAAAAGTGAGCTTTAAGTCCAAAAACAGGAAAATAAATCATGATAGATAGATATGTATCATGGAATGACTACTCAACCATCAAAAATATTTTCTAAAGAAGTAACTACACTGGGATTTCAAAATTGTAGAATAGATAAACAAGATTATACTGTATAGCGCAGGGAAATATACACAAAATGTTATGATAACTCACAGAGAAAAAAATGTCACAATGAGTGTGTATATGTCCATGAATGACTGAAAAATTGTGCTGAACACTGGAATTTGACACAACATTGTAAAATGATTATAAATCAATAAAAAATGTTAAAAAAAAGTCACTATTAAGTAAACACAAGATGATTTAAAAGCAGTAAAGGAACTGTGCACATAAAAAATGATCTAGGGCGCCCTGAGACACTAAGAGTGGCTGTCTCAGGATGCCAGCAATATAGATGATTTTTGCTCTTTACTTTGTGAATTTATGAACTGTCCAAATTGTCTGCAATGAAGAATACTACTATCCAGGACATATTCCACAGAACTAGAACAAATCATAATAAAATTTATATGGAACCACAAAAGACCTAGAATTGCCAAAACATTACTGAAGAAAAAGAAAGAGGCTGAAGGAATAACTCTCCCAGACTTCAGACAATACTACAGAGCTACAGTCATCAAGACAGCATGGTTTTGGTACAAAAACAGACATATGGACCAATGGAACAGAATAGAGGGCCCAGAAATGAACCCACAAACTTTTGGTCAACTAATCTTCAACAAAGGAGGCAAGAATATACAATGGAATAAAGACAGTCTCTTCAGCAAATGGTGTTGGGAAAACTGGACAGCAGCATGTAAATCAATGAAGCTAGAACACTCCCTAACACCATACACAAAAATAAACTCAAAATGGATCAAAGACTTAAACATAAGACAAGATACAGTAAACCTCCTAGGAGAAAATATAGGCAAAACATTATCTCACATACATCTCAAAAATGTTCTCCTAGTCTACCCAAGCAATAGAAATAAAAACAAGAATAAACAAATGGGACCTAATCAAACTTACAAGCTTCTGCACAGCAAAGGAAACCATAAGTAAAACAAGAAGACAACCTACGGAATGGGAGACAATTTTTGCAAATGACACCGACAAAGGCTTGATCTCCAGAATATACAAGCAGCTCATATGACTTAATAAGAGAAAAACAAACAACCCAATCCAAAAATGGGCACAAGACCTAAACAAGCAATTCTCCAAGGAAGACATACAAATGATCAATAGGCACATAAAAAAATGCTCAATATCACTAATTATCAGAGAATTGCAAATCAAAACTACAATGAGGTATCACCTCACACCAGTCAGAATGGCCATCATTCAAAAGTCCACAAATGACAAATGCTGGAGAAGCTGTGGAGAAAAGGGAACCCCACTACACTGCTGGTGGGAATGCAGTTTGGTACAGCCACTGTGGAAAACAGTATGTAGGTTTCTCAAAAGACTAGGACTAGACTTACCATATGACCCAGGAATCCCGCTCCTGGGCATATATCCAGAAGGAACCGTACTTCATAAAGACACCGTCACCCCAATGTTCATAGCAGCACTATTTACAATAGCCAAGACATGGAAACAGCCTAAATGTCCATCAGCGGATGACTGGAAAAAGAAGAAGTGGTATATTTATACAATGGAATACTACTCAGCCATAAAAACCGACAACATAATGCCATTTGCAGCAACATGGATGCTCCTGGAGAATGTCATTCTAAGTGAAGTAAGCCAGAAAGAGAAAGAAAAATACCATATGAGATCGCTCATATGTGAAATCTAACACAAACAAACAAAACATAAATACAAAACAGAAACAGACTCATAGACATAGAATACAAACTTGTGGTTGCCAAGGGGGTCGGGGGTGGGAGGGGACAGACTGGGATTTCAAAATATAGAATAGATAAACAAGATTATACTGTATAGCACAGGGAAATATATACAAGATCTTATGGTAGCTCACAGAGAAAAAAATGTGACAATGAATATACATATGTTCATGTATAACTGAAAAATTGTGCTCTACACTGGAATTTGACACAACATTGTAAAATGACTATAACTCAATTTTAAAAAGTTAAAAAAAATCCAAACAGTGTTAGTCTATGAAATATCTAAGCTACACAGCTGTTTCATGATAGTTATTTTTAAATACATAGAGCTATGACCCAGAAATTGCATGCCTATGTACACACACAACAGAAGTGCATGCACACACCCACCAAAAACTCACACAAAGATATTCAGAGCATTTGCAGGTGTTGAAATATTTCAGAACTAGATAGAGGTGATGGCTGCACGCCATTGTGAATGTACAAAATGCCACTGAATTGGACACTTTAAATGGCTAATATGCTATGTGGATTTCACTTCATAAATAAATAAATAAATAAATAGGTAGATAGATACTCAGAGCAGCAACATTTGTAATCGAGGAAAAAAAAATGGGAAATAACCCAAACATGTACTGATAGCAGAACGGCTAAATAAATGCTGGCAAAATTACAACAGACTGAGAGACAGTAATGAGTCAAGGAACCACTGGTCCATGCAGGTACATGAAAGAATCTGACAAACTTAGCACTGAATGAAAGAAGATGGACACAGAGAGAACATACTATATGATTCTGTGTCTGTTAAGTTCAAAGGAGACAAAAGTCACTGACAGTGTCAAGTCGATTTTGCAGTTACCAGTGGAGAGGGAGGCGGTCAGTGAGCATGCGGGAAGGGCCGCGTGGCTGGGGATATTCTGCTGCCTTATCTGAGTGGCAGTGTATGTGTAAGTTCACAGTAGTGAAAATGCACCAGTTCATACTGTAAACTTACAATATGTGCATTATCAAAAATACCCTGTTGCTCTCCGTTTTTTTTCTGATTCCCTGCAAATTGTCCAGCCCCTAGTGACCTTCCCTGCGACTAAATTTCTTCTTCAATGAACAACATAATTCTCTCTCATCAGGTATAAATTTGGACACTGTTTCTATAATTTTCAGTTTTAGACATTCACTTATAATTTAATGACAGCATAATTGAATCCTAGTACATTATGAACACAGGTCTAGGTGATAGGGAGACAGAGCCAGAAAGAAAAGATATACTGAATAAAGTCTTTATTGTCCATTTAGAGGTGGACCTTTCTCTAAAACACACACACAAAATTTGCATATAATTCAAAAGGGTCAAAACTCCCCCAAGACCCTTGTTCAGCCCAGACTAACAGCCCTGCTTTAACAGTGTTCCATAAGACTGAGGTGAAATTTCTCTCATGTTTTTGTTAATTAATAACTTTGCTTTTGCTTTTCTAAAAATTAAATTTTCACCTCATAAAGTGGTATTTTTAAGTCAATTTATGTGGCTATGGAGTTGTATGATTTTTGTCCCTCAATTTACATGACATTTTCAATCTTTTCGAAATTCAGTATTTCTTCTGAAAAGGTGTCCTATAAAAGTACCCCAAATCTCCTTAAGCGTATTAGTGAAGAAGCTCTAAAAACCACATTTTACTGCTTTTAACACAGTCATCGTAACTGCTTAAGATAAAACTTATACTGTAATTTAATTTCTCCAAGGTACCTTGGCATATAGGTTTTCCATTGGAATAATAATGATTCTTTTTTCCATAGCTCAATTATACAGTATATCAGACTTTCAAAGTCAATTTCTAAATCCTTAATAATGTGCAGTGAAATATTTCATTACATGGAAAACAGCCCCCTGGTGCTCACATCCGGGTAACCCATGAAGCCCTGTAAGAACAAAACTGATCACTAACGTGACGAAAAATACTGTGAATTCGCAGTGCTAATTAAACCACAGACATTTATACCAATTTCCCCAAGCATTTAAAGGGAAAGGAATATAAGGGAACACGTCACATGTGAATAAATAAAATTGGCATGCTCTTCTTTAATGTTACTTAAAATTCCAAAAAAAATCAAAGACATTACAACACTAGAATATGCACTTACAAATAAATACACGTAAATGTTTAGACACATAGATATCTGTGCGTGTGCATGCACCTCCCTTCTCAAGAAATCTGATGCTTCCTCAGGACACACCATCCACCCCCAACCCTCTATGATCTTGTCATAAGTCAACCATTTTCTAGATTTTACCAACTTAAGTGTTTCTTAAGTTTCTTATAGGTTGCTTGTGTCTCATGAGCGTCCTTCGTGGTACTGAAAACTGGAACTTTGTGTTTGCTATCTTTTCTTCTGCTGCATGTGTACCACAGACTGCAGCCCATGATACATCTAGCCTTCCTGGCAAGGACCATCTCTAATCCTGTACTCTTGAGGACACCTGAGATCTCATTTCTTTTCAGAATGAAATAAATCACATGATATATGCTGCAGTAACAATATAACCATCTTCTAGAGGAAAAGGTGCCTCAGCTGTCAATAATTATCTAGGGCTTCTACAGTTAATTCTGGAATCAAAATGTGAACTCTTTTTTGCTCTGTTTTATGCACAATCCCCTCTCCACCCCATTAAAAATCTTCCAGTCATTCATGGGACATTATTGCATTGGGTTAAGATTTTGGCAAAACTATGAACAGTACTTTCTCAAAACACTCAGATCGGAAAAATAACCACTGGCTCTTGGTGACTCCAAATCCCTGGTCTTCTCACTGTAATTAACCGAGGCTCCTGGGGTGGTCAGATATAGAGGTGAATGAAGGGCAGAAGTATTCTGGAGTAAGAGAGAAACTTCTGTCAACTTGGACCCCTCCCTCTGCTCCACACCATCAATCACAGGTTGCGTGGTGTGGTTCATTCTATTTCCATCATGTTTATCCCTACAATGTCTTTGTCCCCCAAAGAGTCCCCACACTCAAGAAACCAATCACATCTTGTTTGAATGACATCCCCAGTCTCTAATGGGCTCACTAAATCTAGGCTCTCCCTTCATTCAGTATAACTGCTTTCTACTGAATAAAAAGGATGAAGCCCTAGGAGAATTAAATTCTGATTATACCCTACAATTGTGTTCCATATGGAGCCACTCCCTTTGGCAAATCTTAGGCGTGAGCCATGACAGACACCTCACTGTTCCCTGAGCAAGCCACGCACACTCAGGTTTCCACACATTTGCTCTTCCTGGAAAGCTGCCCCGTCCTCCCTTTTATCCCTGTTGAACTTCCTTCTATTCACCATTCAAACTCAGTCCTCAGTTGGCATCATGGACTGCCTCCATACCCCTCCAAAGGCAGAATTAATGCCTTCCTCCTCTCAACTTCTGCTGTTTGCCATTCATAAGCCATAACCTTTTACAGTACAGATACAATACTAGGCTATTATGAGGCTGGTCACCCCTCTACATTCCTTATTATGGGTATCCCACATACCACTCCTTGATAATAGCATTCATTTATTCGTTCTTGTGTTAGATACACAACAAGAACATGTTATTCACTCAACCAGCTGTTGGTGTCGCGATACCATGTACACACACATACACACCGTATGCGGAGAGAGCTGATGGCTACTCTGAAGCTTTATTAAGTTGCACAGTCTTATATAGCAAAGAGGAATGACAAGGGAAACGGTTAACAGGCAGTGTCTGGCTCAAGGTCAGAAGACCCTTTATGTTGGTAAATCATGTTTGTGTTGGCACCAGCGAGACTTACAACTTATCAGGGCAGAACGTATGAGAAACGGCTGCTTCACAACATTCTTCCTGGACTCAGGCGGCTGTGCCTGCCTTAGGTTGCCCCCCTCTGGGGACCTTACCCGTCCTTGGCTAACCAGCCTTCTCACCTCTGAGTCTGCAGCTTTTTATAACTTGTTTACCATTCCGGCCCAAGGCTCATTCCTTTGTTCCCACAGTCGGGGGCCTACACCAGCCATTCCACAACAAGCCTATGAAACTGTGTTCCCTGATGCGAGGGGTACCAGAGGGTCAATGTAGACAAGACACAGTCCTTGCTTCTAAAGAGCTTCTGGTCCAGTGACTTAGCAGTCCACAAATGTTTACTGAATCATTTAACTAATGTTCATTTATATCCTGTTTGCCCAATGGCATCTAGACTAGTTTGAATGATTACTCCACTCAATTTTCATTTGGAACACGAGCATGGTTAAAACTGCTTGGACATTAATATACCAGGCATTAAACGTGGAGGAAGGGGGAGAGGGATAAATTAGGAGTTAGGGACATATAAAGTACTGTATATAAACAGATAAACAACAAGGACCTACTGCAGAGCACAGGGAACTATATTCAGTATCTTGTAATAACCTAGAATGAAAAATAATATGAAAAAGGATGTATATATATACACATATGCATGTGTGTATATGCATGTGTGTGTATGTGTGTGTGTATACGTATATATGACTGAATCACTATGCTGTACACCAGAAACACAACATTGTAAATCAACTCTACATCAAAAAAACAAAATGGAGAAGGAGGGGTTGCTTATGTCAACGTGATGAGTGAAAACAAAACAAAAAGTGATAAGTGGCATCAGTTCCCATCTTTTCTCTTTATCCACCTTTGGTCAGAGATGAGAAAATTCCCGCCACCCACCCATCTTCCCTCAGGTAATGTAGGTGACACCGGGCATCCTATGATGCCCCCTCTTGGACAGCGACGGGACTGCAGGTGGGGTCTGGTTTTGTGACGTGTCACTCATTTGGTTGTCCTGAGTCGGTTAACTGCCCACCTTCAGTGCAGCTGACACTCGGTTCTGCTCTCAGTTCTCTCTGAGGTGGGCACGCTCCACCCAGCTCCCCTCCCCAGCTCCCACTGTGCTTTATACCAGTATGATTCCCTAAGAAGAGCCCAGGGAGAAACCCCTCGACTCAGGCTCCCTTCGGGCACTGCTGTCTGTCTGATGCTGTCAAGGACAGGGACCTTGGAA
Source organism: Camelus ferus (assembly GCF_009834535.1). Lineage (NCBI taxonomy): Eukaryota > Metazoa > Chordata > Mammalia > Artiodactyla > Camelidae > Camelus > Camelus ferus. The sequence goes on from NC_045732.1 coordinate 10,627,621, forward strand.
AACTCTTTCCTTCATGAAAGCGTTACACTCTCATGGCTTCACAAACCCTATGTGACCAACTTTAATGACCCGTTCTTGCCTTCCTTTCTGAGTGAGCAAGGATGATTTTCATCATTGGTGATGCTGTTCTTCCCAGACCACGCTGGCTCCAGCTGGTACTGCCAACAAGGCATCCTTGCCTCCCTTCTGGTTCTCCACACAATGTTTCATTTTGGGAGAACAGCAGCAGGCAGCATCAAATGTCCATGGAAATGAATTCTCTCCTCTCTCCAAACACTTCCCTTCGCGGTACAGTTCCCTTCACGCAAACTGCAAGGCATTTCTAGAAACCAGTCCGTATTCTGAAGCATAAGGAGTACAGACTGTACAAGGTAATCATTGTGAAGATCCATCAAATGTATACTGATTGCCCATCCTGACTCACTCCGGTAACTGAAAGTTTCCCATCTGGGGCTTCTACGTCCCTGTGATGCAGTCACATCTTACTCATTCCCACAAACAGTAACCCTGCACACACTATCGAAAGTCCAAGAAATACTTAGTATGCTTTTTGTCCTTAAAAGAGAAGGCTATTCTTTGGCAAAGGGTGAAGAAACTCTTTCTGTCTCTAGCAGCCTGAATTTAATTCACATTCGACCGCTGTGATTAAATACTAAACCCTGAGAATTAGGTTCCCCATTTGAGGCAGCCCCCCAGGGCACTGAAGGGTAGAGGTGGGGGAAGAAGAATGACACTTAAACCCAAAGTCACTATTGAGGTTTGATACAATAATTAGTCCCGTTCAACTGCACTGGTACAAAGTTTTAAATCAGCCAAGAGACAAGGGTGTGAAAAGAGCTTTGGAATATTAGAAAGACCTTTTCCTATTCAAAGTTAACAGATAGTAAAATGTCGACAGCTGTCTAGTTTACACAAAAGAACGGATGTGATAAGAGTATGTAGGTAAAAAGATGAAAATGACAGTGATGACAACGAGAAAAAGAAATCACACGGCGTGTTTCTGAGAACATGGAGAAATCCACCCCCGTTACTGGCTTGCTGGAGATTAATGGCCTTGCTCCCTGGGGCAAGTCAGCACTGCCAAATCCTACCACTGTGAAACTGCAATAAAAACGCGTAGTCAGGTACGACAGGAACAAAGGGAAACCAAACGGCATCATTAATATGCAACACAAACTGTCTAAAGAACGAGATCCGGACAGCAGAGGGGGAGATTTGTTTCACTGAGGCTCCCTCCTTTGTCAGAAGCACACGGCCCTCAGTTTTGAATCTGACAGAACTCTCAGGTGAAAACAGCCAGATTATTGCACCTTTAAATACTGGAAATGGATTATGGACGTCTAAGAAGCGAGCATTAAAAAAAAAAACTTATCTGGTTCTCTGTGAGATGCCATGCTATTTGTTAAGACAGGAGTCGCTGAAGATGACAGGGTGGCCCCAGCTCTCTTGCTTTGTAAAATGGGAATAATGAGGCCCTCTGGCTGCAAGCTTGCCACAGAACGGAGAACGCTGCTTCCTTAGAGCGGAGGACCCAGACTTGGTGGGTGTCTTATTGTCCATAATTATGTCAGAATGTGGCAAAGAAATGATTCTTCTACTAATGTATTTTTATATATGAATGAATCTGCTAGAAGACTTCTAAACCAGAGGTAATTCATTCTACCTTGCTTACCTGGAATTAATTGACAGCGCAGGGATATCCTACTGGTGGAATAAATACAGCCCTTTAAGATGAGAAAAGATGTCATTTTCTCTCCTGGAAATATTAGTGTTTTATGACACAGTAATTCAGTCATTTGTCCAAGTGTCTATGGTGACAGAAAAGGGAAGGATAAGACCTTAATTTTAACTCTTCAATAAAAGACATTAAAGTGACCCTTTACTTCCTAGAAAATAGCATTTCCCAAAAATCACATCAAGAATGACGCCTGCTCAGAAATTAACCCACAAACTTTTTGTCAACTAATCTTTGACAAAGGAGGCAAGAATATACAATGGAATAAAGACAGTCTCTTCAGCAAATGGTGTTGGGAAAACTGGACAGCAGCATGTAAATCAGTGAAGCTAGAACACTCCCTAACACCATACACAAAAATAAACTCAAAATGGATCAAAGACTTAAACATAAGACAAGATACAGTAAACCTCCTAGGAGAAAATATAGGCAAAACATTATCTCACATACATCTCAAAAATGTTCTCCTAGTCTACCCAAGCAATAGAAATAAAAACAAGAATAAACAAATGGGACCTAATCAAACTTACAAGCTTCTGCACAGCAAAGGAAACCATAAGTAAAACAAAACGACAACCTACGGAATGGGAGAAAATTTTTGCAAACGATGAAACCAACAAAGGCTTGATCTCCAGCATATATAAGCAGCTCATATGACTTAATAAGAAAAAAACAAACAACCCAATCCAAAAATGGGCACAAGACCTAAACAAGCAATTCTCCAAGGAAGACATACAAATGATCAATAGGCACATTAAAAAATGCTCAATATCACTAACTATCAGAGAATTGCAAATCAAAACTACCATGAGGTATCACCTCACACCAGTCAGAATGGCCATCATTCAAAAGTCCACAAATGACAAATGCTGGAGAGGCTGTGGAGAAAAGGGAACCCTCCTACACTGCTGGTGGGAATGCAGTTTGGTATAGCCACTGTGGAAAACAATATGGAGATTCCTCAAAAGACTAGGAATAGACTTACCATATCACCCAGTAATCCTGTCCTGGGCATATATCCAGAAGGAACCCTACTTCAAAACGACACCTGCACCCCAATGTTCACAGCAGCACTATTTACAATAGCCAAGACATGGAAACAGCCTAAATGTCCATCAACGGATGACAGGATAAAGAAGAGGTGGTATATTTATACAATGGAATACTATTCAGCCTTAAAAACCGACAACATAACGCCATTTGCAGCAACATGGATGCTCCTGGAGAATGTCATTCTAAGTGAAGTAAGCCAGAAAGAGAAGGAAAAATACCACACTGAGATCGCTCATATGTGGAATCTAAAATAAAAAAATAAGAACATAAATACAAAACAGAAACAGACTCATAGACATAGAATGCAAACTTGTGGTTGCCAAGGGGGAGGCGGGTGGGAAGGGACACATTGGGAGTTCAAAATTTGTAGACAATGACAGGCATATGCAGAATAGATAAACAAGATTATACTGTATAACACAGGGAAATATATACAAGATCTTGTGGTAGTCACAGCGAAAAAAACTGTGATAATGAATATATGTATGTTCATGTATAACTGAAAAATTGTGCTCTACACTGGAAACTGACATGTTGTAAAATGACTATAACTCAACAAAAAAATGTTTAAAAAAAAACAAAGAATGACGGCTGCTCTTCACAGAGACAGGAAGTAGATCAGAGGTCATCAGGGGCTGGGGAAGGGGGCATGGGGAGTTCCTGCTTAAGGGCCTGAGTTTCTGGGTGGGGTAACAGAAACATTCTAGAGACAGTGGTGATGGTTGCACAACTGTGTGAATATAATGAATGCCCTTGATTTGTACACTTAAAAATGGCTAAAATGGCATATTTTATTTTATATATATTTTAGCACAGTGACTGAATGACTGTTACTATGACTGGCCATAACAAAGTGGACATTTATTCATGTGGGAAGAATAGCTGTTGATGCATATGCTTCTAGATGCTTCCTTTAATTTGACCAGTTTGTACATAAATTCTTAATGACCGAAATCCGACTAAGGAAAATTCTCAGTCCAGCACATGCCTGCTCGAGACAACAGGGTAAAGGGAATTACTTTTTTCTGGCACTTCCGCACGTGAGGGTCCCTAACTGAGCCCTGGATGCATCAGTCCTGCAAACTGTCCTGTGGGATGTATGCGTCCTTACATGTAGACAGATCTGGAAGTGATGCTGTCTCTCTGGTACTGGGTGTCCAGCCTGGTGCACGAGAGCCTGGTATCCTTCTCCTGCAGCTGGCGGACCCAGGGCAAGTACCCCCTTAGACAGTGCTCGCGGAGAAAGTGGAACCAACCACTCCAACGTTCAGGGCCATTCTGATCATTAGGGTTTATATACTTAAGTCACCGGGCCCACGATATCTAAATATTAACTACTTTCCAGATAACTTTCTGAGGCTTCAGCAAGGATGGTGTCTCAGTAGGTAGAAAGCCCCAAGGGGTAGTTCTCACATCACTGTCCTGTCTTCCCCGTGAGGGAGAACGTGGAGGCTTCAGAAAGAAGATTAACCACGACTGAGGTTTCTCTCCCTGGTGAGCTCAGCTGGGAAAAGAAACTAGTCTAGAGCTGGTTTTTGCCTGCGGGATGGTGGAATGTACATGTCAAATCTTTACCTTGTTCCCACTATGTTTTCTATTTTGAGGAATAACTTTCATTCACTAAAACAGAAATCTTAATTGTCTAAAGTGTCATGACTTTTTACATTTGTAAATAACCACATGTCACCACCCCAGTCAAAACGGAGAACACTTTGATCCTTTAGAAAGTTTACTCCCATCCCTCCCAGTTACTGCCCACCCCACCCCCCGACCCCCATGTCTCTTTTTGTAGACACGAACATGCCTGTCTTTTGGCTGTCTACCCCACAAATGGAATTTCTGAGTCACGTGGAAATGCACTAACTGTTAGACGCTAGAAGTTTTCCAAAGTCACTGTACCATTGAAAGTGTCCACCAGCCAGGAATGAGGGCAGACCTCATACGGGAACACGAAAGAGATGTTGTCCTTCTTAAGAAAAATTTCTATCTCCTACAACTAGAACGGTATCAAGCCTGCAGCTGATACTCAATAAATACTTGCTGAATAAGAAGTAAACAAGGAGATTGGATTTTATGAATTCTGTGAAAGCAACATGTTAAGAATGGGAACGTCCCGCGGCCAGACAGCACCTATTAAGATCTGTGGGTTCAGGAAGCTTTCTTTACTCTTATCTTGCTCTGTCTACTTAAACCCCAGGAAGAAATGTCTGCTTCTAAACTAAACTTTGCCCTTTCTCACGTTTATGGTGGAGGAGAGCAGATGATTAAGCAGAGCTTAAGCTGTGGAAGCGCACAAATTGATAGGAATTCACTTAATTTAACAATTCCTGCTCTCAACTGAGATCAAATCACAGCAAGAACTAAAACTTAAGATGGGGCTAATGTACGTATACAATTGATAAGAATTATGACTCTGAACACTTCTTTTCAACCTGTGAAGGGCATAAGCTTCAGCTGTTGTATGTGAATTTCTGCATAACTGCTTAGGACAGAGTGTGAAGCCATCTGCCAAGTAGATGGTCTGATTCCTGATGCATTTGCTAAACAGCCTAAGATGCAATGTTTCACAGCTTTCTTAGAAAAATGAACACAGATTCAGTACAATTAATCCCACTGACAAAGATTATAGCTAAGTCCGCACAAGCCATGGTAACTTGACAGGTAATACTTCAATTAATTTGATCTATCATGTAGAATGGTTTTACCTTGCAAATCCAGAATAGAAAATCATCTTTTGACTTAAGATACGGCTCCATTATTCATGAAACACAGTACTGGAAAGGGGTGATCAATTCAGTTAACTGATCTGACAACCTTGTTTTGAGTAGAAGTGTTGAATGTTCTCTGACGGGAGGACAGGAGAAGGAAGTGATTATTTTCAGGGCAGATTTAGCCTCGAGTTCTCTGATGCTTGTTCCTGTTTTTGTGATCATAACAGATTCAGGATCATTCATTTCCAATAAGAAACTGTCATGCAGGAATGGTGACTCAGAAGCCGTTTGCGTAAATGGTTTTCTCTGTCGGGTGTGCTTGCTTTGGAATCGGGCTCTCCTGGCACTTCCTGCCTCTCCTCCCTCATGATAAAGGGTGCTTTGTCCAGGTGCAATGCCCCAGGAGTTTAATGCGAGAAGACACGTCGGGGTGTGGGTTAGGCTTCCGGAGATGGGTACAAGTTTTCATACCTGGAGAGGGAATGAGCCGGGAGGTCTGGGGAGCCACAGCAAGGCTCCTGGCTGGGCGCACAGGGCAAAGTGTGACAGAGTGTTCCAACCCCGTGTGCTCGTGTGTGTGTGTGTGTGTGTGTGTGTGTGTGTGTGTGCGCGCGCACACGTGCATGCCCATGCACACGTGCGTCTCTTTGTGTGGAGCTCTGGTCTACCCCTTCCCACGAGGCATCACAATGCACTTTCATTCTCTGTCTCCCCGAGAGCAAGGATGATGTTCGACTCATCTTGCATCCCCAGCTGGAGACCGGCTCAAGATGGGCACACCATGGGTATTTTTAGACTGAGTGAATGAAAGCAGAGACCCCCCCCAGGAGAGAACAATGCAGGCGTGCTTGAGTGGGGATGCAGAGCCTGCCCACGGCCTTCCACTCTCCCACCTTCCACAGCAGGGCCTCATTCCCACTAGCCGACCAGCCGCGGGTCCCTGCTCACCTGCCGCAGATGACACAGGCCTCCTGAGAAACACCAAAGCAGCCACCAGTGAGAGTCACTTTATCTTCTTGCCTCTAAGCTGATCTGCAGCTGGACACTCTGCTTTCATTCTCTTTATAAATAAGCTTATTCCCTGAAACCCTGCTCCCAAGATAGCTGCCCCTTCCCGCATCCTGGCTGTGGTCATCAGCCGCTGTCTCTCCTGAGTTTCCCACCTCTCCTCCCTACTGGCCCCTCGTCATCCACACTTACATGCTGGTGGTGGGTTCTCTCCTGCCTTAAATAAATAAAAATTTCTCTTTCTTCTTCCAATTAAAAACCACCTTTGCTCTCTCCCTGATTAAAAAGTTCTCCATAGCCACTATTTTCTATTTTCATTTCCCTGTGCCTCTGAGCCCACCACGGGTAGGCTTCTGCCCTCCACCCTGCCCCCCAACTACACTGACACTTTTTGTTGCTACGGCCAAAGGGTAAGGTGTGGTCCTAATTAGACTTGATTTCTCAGGTTGCTGTCTACCCCCTTCCACCAGGGCTCTCCCCTTTTCCTCTGTGCTCATGGTTGCCATCCATCCCTTAAGTCCAAACTTGGATTCCATTACAGGTGAAACTGGTATGGGGCCTGGAAATCTCTGCATCTGAAATACGTCCCAGGAGGTTATTTCCTACTAAGCTTTCAGAAGCACTGTCACAAGTACTGACGTTCCCCACAGACCTGTCCCATGTCTTCCATTCACGATTTATAGCAGAGGATGGTTAACCACAGCCCAAGGGCCAACTCCAGCCCACCGCTTGATTTTTTTAAATAAAGTTTTATTGGCACATGGCCACACCCCTTGGTTGGCCCACTGCCTCTGGCTGTGTTTGAGCCACGGTGGCAGTGTCGAAGAGCTGCAGCAGAGGCTGTGCGGTCCACAAAGCTTAAAATATTTACTCTCTGGCCTTTTATAGACAAAGTGTGCCAAGCCCTGTCCTAGGGTCTCCCCAGCTGCCCACAGCATTCATGGCCTTTCCCTGTGACCTCTCTGCTAGGCTTCAGACTCCTAAAGCCAGCAGCTTACTGGAGAGCTGCAAGGAATATGCTGCAGACCTTCAAGCTGACCTCTCCACCTGCATTCCTGTCCTCTTCCTGTCGTGGTCCTCCCTCAGGATGTTACCACTCAGGGAGAAGCACCCCATCCACGCTGCACCCAGCACCCGAGCACCCTTTCTCCCAGTCCTCCATCTCTGGATACTTCAACCCTCTGCGAGCTTCACTTTACCATCCCTGGCCCCAGCCTTGTCAGCAAGCTCCTCACTAAGGTAAGTATAAGTGATGGACTCTGGCTGACCTGTCTGGGTTGTGCAGTAAAACCAGGGCCTTCCCTGTGGTCCACAGTCAGGGATGGCGGCGGGCAGCTCTGGCTGAAGGTCTTTCTCTGGGGAGAGAACTAGGGGTACACGTGGCAAAGCCACAGTGTAGGGGCCCATTCAAAATAACCAGACTTGAAAGACGTCTCATGGGCCACAAACGTGGGACATCATTCAACACCAGTTACAAACCAACAAGAGTAAAGGACAGTGGACGCCAGGGCTCGAGCCCAGTCTGCTGTGAGGAAAGGAGGGTCCTGCCTGGGGGAAAAAGGGGAGGAGCGAAAAAGAGGACATAAACATCCCGAGAAACCAGGGCTCAAAAAGTCCTGAAAAGAAAGTGCATTTCCCGCCGTCGGCAGAGAGAAAGCAACCAGAGAGCTGAGACGCTGAAATTCAGAGAGACACGCATCACATATTCAGGCACAATAAAACCAGTGCCAGAGTTGATTCAGTGATCTGAAGACTTTTATCACTGAGCTTCTGTTGGGCACGCGACTCTATCACTGGATCAAAAGTCACGTTATCTATGGAAACACAATACTCTCTGCTTATAATTTCTTCAAGTGGGGAGAAAAAGGTTTATGGTTGCACATTTTAAGCTGCATAATGTAAATAATACCATTTTTGGTCCCATAAAATCCTTTTTTACTGACTCTCAAGATTGGGAAATTGTTGAAAACAGGATTTTCCTACTTTCGACCTCTTGTGCAATTTTACTTCAGCTGAACATCACAGTTTATCTTCTGAAACAGCCATCTGCACAACTGGAGACTTGGTGTTTAGTATTATTGAGCTTAAATGGTGAAAAAGTAGATTTAAACAAGTTTAAACAAGTAGAGGTTTTCTACAAGTGTTGTAACCACTCGTGTGAAACCTACTTAATATCTGAGTCACTCAGATTAAATACTGTATGCTGTTTGCAAGGTGGGTTACAGACATGCTTTCGTATTTCTAGTGCACAGGCATGTAGCTAGGTATGTGGAAATCCACAACCCGATTCTCCCTAGACAGGTCAATTCCTGCCCTGATGAAGAGGCATTTCATCTTCCATTTTCTGTGGTTCTGAGAGTCCTGGGACGGTCTTTAAATTCATTATGCTGCCCTACACAGTGCCATCCTCAGCATGAATATTGAAGGAACAAACTCTATGGCTCATTAAAAGAGGGATATTATCAATAAAATGGAAATACTGGTAGGGTCTCCAAGAGCAGCAGAGAGCATTCAATTTTAGAACTTTATTACGCTCCACTATCCTCAAGAAGAGCCACATTTTTAGGCCAAGTTTTTAGTGAAAAGGCAATAAAAGAATGTTCAGTTGTCTGGAAATATGGCCCAGTTTCCCCAAGAACGTTATTATTTTGTTGTTGTTCAACGAAGTGAGTGTTGGGAAGTGACCCGCCCAGGGCCTGGCTGGAGAGCCCGCCGGGCACATTCGTGGTAAAGCGGAGCCGACCCTGGCAGTGACCAGCAGGCGCCCCACAGATGCCAGCTGGAAGGCGCCCTGATTCGGTTCTCTGCATCTCTGGCACGCACTCCTTCAAGGCACAGAAAACTCTACAGAGAACACACACACGGTGTGTTCACCTGCTTCAGAGGCTCAGCGCTGTCCTCCACTGCAAGACTGAAGCCTCTCTCCAGCATCTGCTAGCGTGCGTGCTGGCCCTGTGGCCTGCCTTGGGGCTTTCAGAAGACTTCTCACACCAGACACATTAGGGTTTGTCACAGGCAAAATAATGGCCCCCAAAGAGGTCCACGTCCTAACCCCTGGAACCTGGGAATGCGTCACGTTCCATGGCCAAAGGGACCTCATGGATATGACCAGTAAAGGATGCTGAGAGGGGGAGGTTACCCTGGATTATCCAGTGGGCTCAAACGAATTATATGAGCCCTTAAAAGCAGAGAATCTTTCCCCGCTGAGCTCCGAGAGTTGAGGCAGCAGGACAAAGTCAAGAGAGATGAGGCATGGGAATGAGCGACCTGTCATTACTGGCTTGAAAGATGGAAGGGACTCTGAGCCAGGGAGTGAAGGGGGCCTGGAGGAGCTGAGAATCACCCCCACCCGACAGTCAACACGGGAATGAGGATCTCGGAACACAGTTCTGACAATAACTTGCAAGAGAATTGCCCCCCAGGGTATTCAGTTAAGACTTCAGCCCAGCCTTTTAGTGAGTCCCATGTCAGTCTCCTCCCCTACAGGACTGTGAGACAGTAAATGTCTGTTGTCTTAAGCTACCAAGGATGCAATAGCTTTTCATGGCAGCGATAGGCCACTGAGACAGAATCTCAACAGGGCTGACAAACTCCTGTACTCCTTCCATTCTAAGACACCATCAGCTGTAAATCATGGCAAAAGTCAAATATTGAAGATTTTCATGGAAGAGAAACACTGCTACATTAAACTGAAGGTAAGATGTATCACTTTCTGAAACAAAAAATATAGATGGGGAAAAAAGATAAAATGTTTCTTTATCTTCCAGTTAGGAAAATATGGTATCTATTTGGTGGTCTTATTCAGCAAGTATCCAACTTGATATAAGAACATCCGTTCTCCTGTTTCCTTTAAGACACGTTTTGACATCCATTCATATGCTGTTCCCCAGAGACGTCTCCCCTCTGAAACGCAGACGTAATTAAGGAGGTGAGGAATACCGGCCCCTTCCCGCGGTGGGCACAGTCGTTAAGCGTTCAGAGCCCAGTGAGGTTAATTACTGCGAAGCTCATTCCACAATAAATCCCTCACACACAGGAAGAACATGCATGACCTACAACAGAGTTAACACATTCTAAAAATGCTCAAGTTCACTGAAAGCAATGACCCTTCTGTGATCAGAAGTAGTTCTCCAAATTACAAATTATAATTATCTGAGTCTGGCACAACAGATTTTTGGGTTGTCACAAATACACTGGTTATGGTTCTGACATAAAATGTAGAATACAATTTATCTACTCATTTTAGCAAGAGCCGCCGAGAACCGTTTCTTCCTCAAAGTCGGATCTTCTACAACTAGAGTGTGAACTAGCAACTGTTACCATAAGCTGGTGAAGGTTTATTTCAGTTTGATTTCCTAAGGAACAAACAAACTCGACTTAGATCTACCCACATATGCCAAACAGGTACTAGGTCAGAATAAGCAAAAGGAAAGCAATTACTGCAACTTCTGAAGCAAGAAAAGTCCCCTGAAGATCAATGAACAACTGCTTTGTCGGAGATGAGCATGCAATAGTGGCTGAGTTATTAAATTTCGTACTCCAAACTCACATCAGATGATACAAAATCAATAAAGGATTTGGAGCGAGTCATTGCATGGATTCTGGCTTACAACGTGCACAGGCGTGTCTGTGGTATCTAGCTATTCAGTGTGTCTGCTTTGCAAGGATCTGTGAAAGTTCCAGGGTAGGAAATGTGAAGACAGTGAAGGAAGGGCTTTATCTTCTATTGCAAGTGAAGCCTGAAGTGAGTCGGGTTGTAGATCATGCCAGATGGTTTCAGGAAGGCATTCTCAAGGGCCCCTGTGAATAATGTAACTTCAGATGCTGCTTACGTATTACTTTTTTTTTTTCCCAATAAATGAGAGAAACAAAGAGGAACAGCCTTTTCTGTCAGTTTCAGAGACCAGCCCAATCTGAAGTCACTTCATTTACATTATATAACTGAACGTGCGGAGCAGTGGAGATGACAGATTTCCAGAAAATGTTTGCCCCCACCAACTACAGGTCTGGACTCGCAGGCCTTCCTAGAAGAACACCAGGTGGTTTATTTTCCAAACACTCCAAGCTGTCTTCTTAGAGACCCCTTTTGTGACTCTTGAGGGTCCTTGCTCTGAAGACAAGCATCTGGACCCCTCCCCCAGTGTTCTGTGACCCCTCTCCCAGACCTTTCAGATTAAGACAGCTGAAGAAATCAGTCTCTAAGAGTGTCACTTGGGTCCGCTGTGTGGTATCTGCCACTCGGGCTCCCGCAGACGGGTGGGATGCCGTCCCCTCGCTCTGCTCCCTGAGCTGTAAGGCACCAGCAGAGGGTCATCTCTGGGTGGAGAAGAGGTGAATTCCTAGGCACCCCAGAGTCTCTAAGTGTTGGCAGCAAACTGGCGGTGGGGGAGTGAAGAACAGACTGTGATCCATGGCTGTCCCTTACAACTCTTCAGGACACGCCCCTGGGGATGGGAGAGAGACCCCAGGCCATAGTTCCAGCTCCAACTGCAGGCTCATCCTGATTGGCCCCAGATCCCCTGCCCTAGAGTGCCAATGTCTGTGTCTTCACTGGGTTCAAAGCTTGGCTCTGCAGATTGTTAAATGGGTGGATTCACCTCTTTTCAAGGCAAGTTATTTTCCAAGTGGAAAATGGAATAAGGACAGTTGTCTTACAGGGTTAGGAGGATTAAATTTGATGCTTAAGTAACGTCTCTGCCTATAGGAAATACTCAATGAGAATTAAAGTCCTTCTGTCTCACTGGGGATCTTCAAGGTACTAAAAACTGCACATCTTCCTTTAGGAGTTTCCTTGAGGACCTTTACTGACACTCAAAGTAAGATGTCATTTCTTAGTGTTAGTAAGGTCTCTCCTGCCATGAGTTCATGTCCCCTCTCCCTTCTTCTACTAATTCTATTTTGCTTTTAATTCTAACCCTCCTTCAGCTTTTCCTTCCCCCCCTCCCCCCCCCATTCCTTACACACATAGATTCTTCAACACCTGTAAGAGAAAGTCAGGCAGCCCCAGGCTTTCTACGCTGTGAAATCCCTTGAATGCAGGAAGGAGTGCCTCTCTCCTCGCTGCACCCAGCGCACCAAGCCGGCACCCGGGGGTGTCAAGCCCGGAACTGGAGAAAAGTGGATGGACGCGCATCCCAGCTTTGCCAGGCGTCAGCTTCTCTGACCCTCATGCACACTACTGAATGTCACCCTCCCTACCGGGGACACTTTAATGACAATGCCAACTTCACGGAGCTGTTGCAACGTAAGAAGGACATCACACGAGAAGTCGCTGGCCTACCAGATGACACTGATAAATAATGAGCCGTGGAAGACATGACAATTATGGCACCTATAGACACGGAGCACCTACACGTGCCAGGCCATTCGGTCAGTACTGGCCACGTCAAGGAGGCCATCTTCCCTGTGTGAGCCTCATGCTTCTCATTAAGGAAATGTTTTTAGTGTAGACACAAAATTCTCTGGAAGATTCCTTTTCTACCAGAGAGTGGATGAGATAACCCGACAGCCTTTGAAGCTTAACCTAGAGACACCAAAGAGAATCTTGACTTTCTCCTTCCTTTGGGGGACCCTGAAATCAAAGGGGCCATTATGTCATTTTCATTACTGTCATGTTGCGCCCCAGATCAGCCTATCTCCACACTCACTTTCTTCTCACACGTCTAGAACACACAAAAATTTTCTTATATTTTAGAACACATGGCTACCACCTCTGTCATTTTGTTCTTGCTTATGTTCTCAGAACACCTATGGTTGTCAGCTTATTTCCTTGTGCCATATTTCTGGACATTCCAAACTGATAGCCTCACATTTCTTCTATGGCTCCTAGTGATCCAAGTCCTGCCGGCAAGTATGAAGCCATCATGAGATGCCCTGTGCTTCTATTTAAAAATATGTATTTTGTTTACCGAATTATATTTACTATAGAAAGTGCATCAGCACAAACATTTCAAAATCTGTGCTCATTCAATAGAATTAAGATAATTTCCTCTTGCTTCATTTATCCGATGACTCAAGCTCATCTCCTGAAAAATACTGTTTTAATGAGTTCCCTTTCAGTCTCATTTAAAGTATATTAACAATAATGATATGCAAAAATCAATATTCTTTATTACTCTAGCAAACTGAATTTCTCAAGCCACTTGACAGTTTAAAATTGCCACTGGGAAGAACTTGACTTTCAAGGAGAATTAAATGGCATTTATTGCAGTGACTGATTATCAGCATAAGAACCATGCATTTTTCCACTACAGTAGAGGAAATAATTTAATTAGTCTGTTATTGTAAATGTTCTGATTTGAATACATTAACTTGTGGCCCACGGCTGATAGAGAAGAAATTAACGCTGACTCTTTTTAACTGTGGAATGAATTGGACTTTCTAGGGCAAGAAAATTAATTATAAATGCTCTCTATTTAAGATTGCCAGATTTTTTTCATGATAAATGATGTAATTATTAGATGTCAAGTACACAAATAGCCCTGCATTGACATTTCAGCTTATTAATTCCAACATTCACCATTGTGTATAACATATTCATCACATTTAATTGCTCTGTGAAGGGGAGAGAGAAAAAAAAAACATTGTTGTCATGGCTCTCCCTGTTATTTTCAGACAGTAAATTTCTGAAGACATTGAATGCTAATGTACTAAATTTCTGATGACAGCCTCGCGTTTCATTTTGAGCCATGACCAAAACAAGCAGAAGGAACCAGTGCAAAGTAGGCTACGGCTACGGAGGTGGAGACCAATTTCTACAGGATTAGAAGTCAGGTGAAATTTGTCCAAGCAGCCTCCCATCCGTGTTTGCCCTTCTCTCTTCTACTCACTTTTGGGTGTGGGTGGGTGAGCACCCAGTGCCCTGATGCTCCGTGCTAGGATCCCAGGAGCATCTGCCTTCCCAAGAGAAGCGTTCTGTCATCAGTCAGAGCCCCATTCTTCACGGAGACAGTTGTACAGCTTCAAAAGATTTCAAGGACTCTTCCCTGTTACAACAGATTTGAGTCATGACTGGTGAAGTACATTATTTTTTACAATTTAGTGATGCTTTCAAATACATTTATATTTTATTCATCCCATCTGTAATGGTCAGTGTTACGTGTCAACTTAGCTAGGCTACAATTCCCAGTTATCCAACCAAACACTAATGGACGTGTTGCAGTGAGCATATTCTGTAGATGTGATTAAAGTTCATAATCAGTTGACATTAGGTGAGGGTGATTTTCCTGGGTTATCTGAGTCAATGCAACATAACCACAAGGGTCCTTATAAGATGGAGGCAGGAGAACCAAAGTCAAAAGAGAAGGTGATGGCAGAGGCAGAGTTTGAAGGGATACACTCTGATGACGGAGGAAGGGGCCGGGGCCAAGGAACGGAGGTGGTCTCTAGAAGCTAGAAAAGGTTCTCCCCAGAAGGAACTAGCCCTGCTGACACCTTGGTTTTAGCCCAGTGAGGACCATTTTGGACTTCTGATCCCCAGGACTGGAAGGTAATACACTGATGTTGCTTTAAGCCACTAAATTTGTAGTAATTTGTTATAGCAGCCATAGAAGGTTAGTACGTTACCTTATACATTGAAAAGTTAGTATGCAAATTTAACATAAAACATTATTTATTCAGTTACACACTTTCAATGCATATATAGCTTCATCTCCTTCTTGCAGTAATCCTGTGGCACCTCTGGAGTGACAGTTCATGACTGACACCTGCTATGATCAACCACAAGAGGCAAGGTGGCCCTGAAAAATGACTCCCTTCAGTCCTGGTTGCCCTGTTTCCTATGACGCCTTGGTAGGGTCTCATAATCCTTCTCCAGGCAGCCACTTCTAGGCATCCAAGGTGAAAGCTTTGCCCTACCCCATCAGAGACCTGTGTCCTTTTCCCCTCTTATTTTCCGTCTGTGATGGGCAGAAGGACAAGAGGGACCCCAAGATTCCCACCCCTTGGTGTAGACACCCTGTGTCACCCCCTCCCCATGAGTATGGGCAGAACCAGTGACTAGGGAAGACGTCACTCCAACGACTGGTCCCTAATCAATTAACTGAGTTAATCTAAAGGGAGAGCATGTGTACAGGCCGACCGACTCAGATGACCCCTTAGAAGGGACAAGCAGCAGCAACAGGTACGGTCCTAATCAAAGAAGGAAGCAAAAGCCATGTCGTGATGTGCCCACAGGGGCCACACGACATGGAACGGCAGGCAGCTTCCTCAAGCTGGGAGTGGCCCCGGCAGATGGCCGGGAGGAGAGCAGCAACCCTTCAGCACACAGCTGCAAGGAGATCTAGTCGGCCAATAACCTTCGGAACTTACAAGAGGGCCCTGAGCATGAGAAGGGAATGTAGCCCAGCCAACACCTTGGTTTCTACCTGGTGGGCTCTGACCAGCGGACCCCAGACAAACCGTGCCTGGAATCCTGACTCAGGGACACTGGGACACAGTAATCTGTGCTGTTGTAAGCCCTACGTGTGTGGTCACTGGTTGGGCAGCAAGGGAAAAATAAGTCTACCACCTTGCAAAAAGCATTCTTCAGTTAGCTACGACTGAACAGGTAAAATTAATCTATGTTACAAATAGTTGATAACCTTAAGTATACTACAGAACAGGAGAAAAGCTTTCTGAATAAAAAGAATTTGTGGTCTGAGCAGAATGAGGGGTTGGCAGAGGACTTTTCTCCAGACTAAATGTCCCTTCCAGTCTCCCCACATGAGTGGACGCCTGCGTGTTCACTTGGAATGCAGACCATCCCAGGTAGCAAGGAGATATGCTGGAGGCTTTCTCAGCCACTGCTGCCCACTCTGGCTTCCCCATCCTGTCATTTCCCATGGCCTGGGTGGTCTCTGTCTCTCACTGGACCTTGTGCGCCATGATGGACTCATAGAATCATGTCCTTTGGGAAAGGTAGGTTCCATTGCCCCAAACGGATTTGGATTTGAAAATCTCTCCAGGCATGGTGTCAGGTCCAGATGGCAGGGCATAGAATCATAAGAGCTGGTTTACATCCTGATACACTATTTTATGTCTGCACTTTGCACGGAAAGTCTCATACTCTCTGTGCACCAAATACAATGGTAGTCATAATACCTGAGGATACTTGTGAAGATCGTATGATTCAGTTTATGTAAAAGTACGGGGCATGTGGCCTTTCACCTCTAGGTGTTCAATAAAAGTTTATGCATTAAATATGACAGTTCGATATGATGCAATTTATCCATACCCTAAAAATGCCATTTCCAGCACTTAGGTTATTGATCAGCCAAGAAGAGCATGAGCAAGCTATGCCTCTGGGAGCTCCCGGGGTCTAACAGATTAGACACCCCATATCCCACACAGGGAATTGAATCCAATGAAAAGCTGCCTCCACCATCTCCCTGAAGAGAAAAAGCACCGATTTCCCTTGTAGCAAAGGCTCTTTCTTTCCCGTAATTAGCAAACCCCACTGAGTAGGACTTTTGAGGGTGAGCATCGACGAATGAGAGGAATTTGGAGGCAGTAAAGAAGACTGCTCACGCAGCCTGCAAATACAGAGTGGGATTTCCACTTCACTGGAAGCCTGTCCCACTCCTCTGGCTGGAGAAGAGGCAAGCCTAGGAAGTGCTAATGAAGCCACGCCCATTCACATGTAAATGTCTGGATTCTCTTCCCACCACATTAAGTTCTTATAAGTGATTTAAAGAGTCATCTGGATAAACCCGCCTTAATAGACGTTTTCTAGGAAACGACACCAGTGAGAAGCCTGCCTAAAGGTAACGCCGCGTGTTCAGGCTGCGTCTGGGAGAGCGTGGGCAGAGGGAGCTCTTCCCTTCCTGTAAGAACGCGGTGCTTCTCTCCAGAAGACAGAGCCGGAAAGGGGACGAGAGACGTCACTAGGAGTTGGGAGTGGCGAAGACACAAAGGGTATTTTCGCCCCATCCCTCGAATCATAATCATATCATACATTTTCACAGTGTTCTTTTTTTTTTTCCCACTTCTCACTCCAAATAATATACCAGATGGTAAATCCTAGGAATCATCTCACAGATCTGACAAAAATTCTAAGAGGACACTGATTTTGAAAGCTATATTTGAAGCCAAATGTGGAACAAAGGACGTATAGACCCAGTGCCTGGGGCCGAGAGGAAAGAGTGGTGAATGAAGCAGAGAGAGAGCTTTTGAGTTCAAATGTGTTCTACACATTACTGTGTTCTGAATGTGTAGCCCAAAAGTCTTCAGGGTGGACGTGATTCACAGGAAACCAGAGTCTACTATGAGTGGGCCTAAGAGAATGTTTGATCGTTTAAAATCAGTTATGCCCGGGCCTGGACAGACTACAGCCCAGCACACTGAGAAGACTTGACACATGAGCACAGAAACTCCATCACTATATTTTGAGGATGAGAGACAGCAGACTCCAGGTTTGCCAGACTCCAGGCAAACGCCCCAGTTTTCAAAAAGGGAATGATAAGTATATTCAAGAAACTACCCATTTTTTAGCACCACGCTAATTCCTGGTTAGATTTTAAGTAAATAATGCAAATGTACCACCATGTCCTTGATTACTGTGTGATTAGAGAAAAAGATCCCAGCGGAACTATCCATCTCCCAACCATCCATCTACTCCTTCAGCAGTTCCTTACACAGTGACCACCAAAGCCAGTTACGATGATACACATGGTGAAGGTGAGGAAAAGGACTTGTACGCAATACAGTCCTCCAGAGGGACGTTCTGGTCGGATTGTGCTACACTGGCTGAGGTCAGGGCTGTTCCAGAAAAGCACATGAGGTGTATACCCGACTCCAGGTGAGGACACTGCAGGAGGCTGTCATGAATATTAGATCTTCTTTCCCTTTAGGGTTCTCTAAAGGAGCTGATTTCCAAATAGGAGGCAAAAATGTATTCTCTTCTGTGGCCAAGCCAGTGTTCAGTAATCCCCGGAGCTCAAGCGTCTCTGGTAAAAGCTGGATTGGAGAAATGGCCCAGGACTGGCATCCCCAGTCCTCTCTCCTGAGCTGAGGACAAGTCGGACCACTGGGCATGGAAACCTGACCAGCTCAAGCAAGCATGGTGGAGACACGGAAAGAGAAGGCTTGTACAACCAACCCTGGGGTGCTCCTCCAAGACCCTGGGAGTCCTTCTGCTTGGGAGCAGCAATTAGAGGGAAGCTCAGCCTTCCTAGGGGACTGGGAAGAGGGGGGAAGGAGACGGGAAGGGAAGGTAAAGTACAGCAAGCTGCCCACTGGCACACGTGGGCCAGTGCTGAAGCAGGGGTCCCCTTCCTTCCCCGACCCCACCCGTACTGCACTGCTGGATGTCTGTCTGTGCTCCCGGGAGGCTGCAGCTCTGGGACAAGGAGAATCAAGACAACTCACACACACCTAGTGGCCCGGACTTCACTGACTGAAGGGGGAAAGAAGAGAAGGCCTTTGTCGGTGCCTGCTGGGAACCATACTGTCTCACATACTCCATCAACCCATGGAGTAGCTGGAACTCTCCAGAGAAACAGAACCAATAAGATACACATTTATAAAATTGTGGGGACTGGCAAATTAGAAACTTGTAGGGCAGGCTGACACACTGG
The DNA here is from genome assembly GCF_009834535.1 of Camelus ferus. NCBI lineage: Eukaryota > Metazoa > Chordata > Mammalia > Artiodactyla > Camelidae > Camelus > Camelus ferus. The sequence goes on from NC_045732.1 coordinate 10,646,682, forward strand.
ACATTCAGACAGGTATCAGTGTTGCAGCCTATGAGTCTTGCGTCCCAAGGCTGGAAACCCAGGCAGAATTTCTATATTGCAGTCTGGAGGACTTTCTTTGAAAAATCCCAGCCTTTGCTATTAAGGAAGGCCTCCAACTGATCGGATGAGACCCACATGACATTATGGAGGGCAATCTGCTTTACTTAAAGTCTAGCGATCGCTAATGTTAATCACAACTAAAAAATACCTCCACAGCAATATCTAGACTAGGGTTTGACCAAACAACTGGTCACTGAATCCTAGTCAAGTTGACACCTAAAATTA